>NW_016690182.1:12516047-12520490 GCF_001604755.1 Lepidothrix coronata
TTTCTAATTGAGTTGTTTGTCCTGGTGCTGTTTGCTTTCAACCAATCTCCCTTTCTTGGCTGGAATGAGGAAGTTTACTTTCTCGGGAACATTTCACTGTTTAGCTGCCTCCTTATCGCCTCCGATAGATCCCATTAACCACAGGGAGCTGTTGCACTGGCTCTGGCATGGACAGGCAGGAGGCATCTCAGGTTGTTTATCTGTCCTTTGCACTCTTGTCACCCTCCTGCATGACCCAGCTAGTTTCCACCCTCCTCAGCAACTTTTGGTTTTGATGCTGTTGTTCAACAGCATGTCCCACTTGTCTCTAACACAACTCTCACATGACACATCTCTCTCCTCTCTTGCTCCTCTAAACTCAGTTCCTTGGAGCTGTTTGACCTTGTTTCTACCTGGGAAGCTGAAATCCATTTGCCACAGCAGGTCTCATGGCTGTCTCAGCCCTGGGAAGTGTCAATCCAGAGGATTACATGCAAAGCCACCTCACCACAGGGACAAAGCTATGGCTCCCCATGTGCTGACCCATGGTAGACTGTGGGCAGACAGCTCCTCACTGGGCTGCCCTTTCTCCAGCTGGATGGGGATGAAAGGGCAGCCAGTGCTTCTGGCTTCCAGAAGCATGACACCCCTGTGGCACAGGCAGGGACCTTCAGCGATAGCTGGACCCAGCCAGACCAAAGAGTCATAGACTCATGGAATCCCAGAATGTCTTGGGTTGGAAGAGACCTCTAAAGGTCACCTATTCCACCCTCCTGCCATGGGCAGGGACACCTTCCACTAGACCAGGTTGCTCCAAGCCCTGTCCAACCTGGCCTTGAACATTTCCAGGGATGAGGCAGCCACAGCTTCTCTGGGCAACCTGTGCCAGGGCCTCCCCAGCTTCGTTGTAAAAAACTCCTTCCCTATATCTAATCTAACCTAACCCTCTTTAAAACCCATCCCCCCTTGTCCTATCACAACAAGCCCTGCTGACAAGTTTGTCCCCTCACAGGACAGGGACATGGCTGCAGCCCATGGGCCTCAAACCATGCAGGTGTTCAGTGCATTAATTTTTATTTTTCCCGGTGGGAAAACTCATCCTGCAGCCCAGGAGGATGCAGGGAGGACACCTGAGGGTGGAGAGAACGAGCCGGCAGCTCCCCTTCGGCATGCCCAGCAGTGCCCAGGGCAGGGATGGGTGCTGTGCCAGGGGCAGGGGTGGCGGTGGGGGCTCGGCGGGAGTGCGGTGCACACTGGGGCGGCTGCGGTCTCGCTGCCAGGCGACTGCCTGATGTTTGTTTCACTTCCTGGTACCAACAAACGCCTGTGCCCAGGTGTCAGGGCAGGGTACTGGGGACACAAACCGCAAGGGAACACCATGTACCCATCGGAGCAGCCCTGTCCCCGGCTCCCACCCCAGCACGGAGCCCCTGGCACATGCAGCCCCTGCCCCCCACGGCTGGCTGGGTTTGGTTCGGCAGGTCTGCATCCCACTGGGGCTGGTGGGTGACAGGGGGTGGCAGTGCCCCTGGGAGGGCGGAACAGCAGCCCCCTCACCTGTCAGGGGACCAAAAGCCCTAAGGGGGCTGGCGGCTGGCGCTGCTGGGTCCTGTCCCAGCCCTGAGCAGAGGGCACAGGCCTGGGCTGGTTCCACACAGTTATATAACAGCAGCATGGCACACACAGGGACAACAACAAGGACTCCCTGTGCTGTTTTGGAAGGCACTGCCTGTACCCCACAGGTGCCAGTGCCCGTGGGCTGACAGCGCTGGCAAAGGGCACAGCTGCAGCGTGCCCACGGCGGGCAGCCTTGCCAGCAGCTCCCGGCACACATGCGCACTGGGAACAGCTCCCATCCCTCTGCCTGCATGAGCTCGGTGTCTAGGCCTGCCTGCCATGGGGGCCAGAAACCCCGTCCCCAGCTGGGACTGTTTGGAGGCGTGCTAGGGTTTCAGCCTGGCCCTACCTGGAAGAAACCCCCTTCCCAGGAGACGTGAACACTGCAGAGGGGAAACTGAGGCACAGCAGAAGGGTGGGTGGACTGTGGGGAAGGAAACAGGCTAGACAAGGACCCACAATTCTGCAGCCACAAATAGGGTGCACCCCCTCTGCCCAGCCCACCCATCCTGCTGCGGGGATTCCCGGGGGAAGAGTCCTGCAAGCCTGGCTTGCTGCTGGCACATCCTCATGCTGCGTCTCTTCCTGTCCAGCAGTACCCAGATGGGGGGTTCCAGTGCCCATGCAGTGCTTGTGCAGGCGTCCTGGGGGGCTGCTGCAGGCAGACCCCAAGCACCCTGGCTGCCTGTGTGAGCTCTGGCCAGCTCTTGCTCCCGCCATGCACCAACCCGCACGACACCGAGTTGTGGCTTGCTCAGGGCTGGCACCACGGCTTGTGCCACTCTCCAGTGGGAGCCTCCAGTGTGCAGCACAGCTTCCCCTTCTGAGAGGGTCCCCAGGCCTGCAAGCGACCCTGGGCAACTGCAGTGGGCTGACCCCAGCCCTGCCAGAGGCCTGGGCTGATCTGGATCTATGGGGGTGCTGGGCTCTAAGGACTGCGTGGAAAATCCCAGGCACACATCTCTCCGTGAGGCTCCCGCGGGGCTGGGCTGGGCTGGGCTGGGCCGGGACACTGCGTTCAGTTCGAGGAGCAGGGAGAGATGCAGTGTTTGAGGCGCAGGGAGGGATGTTGCATAACGCCCTTCTGCCTGGCTGGAGTGGAATCTCCCCAGGAGAACCCAGCGGAGGAGCGGGAAGTGCAGGGCTCAGGGTGTCTCCCCTGTACCCTGACCCTTGGGAGGACCCCCAAACCCTGCTGCCCTTCCCCTGCTGCTCCAAAACTCCTCCCAGGCTACTGCTCACCTGCGCTCTCTGCGCTGAGGATCACCTGCACGGACAACCCCCCCGCCCCAACCCCGCTGCAACAACACGACCCCCGAGCCCTTTTCTCCATCGTGGCCCTGAGCTGAGACAGTCAGGAGTGGGACGCCAGGGTGCAGGACACTGGTGGCCGAGGAGGGCCGGGTGCGGGGGGCCAGGGGGTGCGGGATGCCGAGGTGTGCAGGCAGCTTCCCCCCGGGCCAGGCAGGCCCTCTCTGTGCAGCAGTTTCTCATTTTTTCACAAATCCGCCGTTCCTCGGGTCCTTCCCGCGCGTTAACCCCTGGGGCACCATGGGCCAGCAGGCGGGGGGGAGTGCTCTGCAGAGGCTGCCCTGTGCCATTGGCTGGCATCGAGTCACACCACGCTGCAGGGACGGGGAAGGCTCTGCCCACCCGTGGGAGGAAGGCTGAGCTGGAGCAAGTGGTTTGGGGGAGGTGGTTGCAACGAGTGGGGTTTGCCTGGAAGCCACTGCCCGTCCCCCTGCACAGAGGCACACAGGGACTATGGGGCACCCCAAGGCTGTGGAGAGGGGATGGAGTACGGGGAGAGGCGGCAAACTACTCCAAACACCATCCCTGCACCCCTTGAATGCAGCTGGGTTGCAAGGTGCAGCAAGGACTAATGGGGCACAGAGCTCATCACTGCTGCTCAAAACTTCCCCGGTCAAGAGGGGCAGAAGGGCAGATGGACCATCTCCCAGCACCCCTAACACCCACTGTAGTGACTCCATCAGTGTGAGCACAGCTGGATCCAGCTGCCCTGTGGAACAGCCCTTCCTGGAGCAGCTGTGCCCCACTTGGGGAGGCTGGCAGCACTGGGATGAGCTGTGTGTGTGCCTCAAAGCCTGCTGCAGCACCGCTGTGTGCAAGGGATGTGTAACTACGTGGTACAGGGGCCTGAACCTGTTTACACACACAGGGAAAACAATCACACACGTGCACTCACACACGCAAGACACTCGCACTAGAGTGCTTGCAGGGCTGCCTGCATAAGGCTGAGGTGGGGTCCCAGTCCTGGGACAGACAGGACAGGGAGGAGACAGTCACCCAGTAATGGTTTCGAGACACCATGGCCTGTGTTTTGGTGTTTACTCAGCGTTTCCAGGGTGCCAACCATACCCAGCTCCACCGTGACTCACGTGGGGCTGGGGCTGAGCTGCCTTGCCCTCACCATGATAGAGATCCGAAGCCACAGCACAGGGTACAGCAACAAACCCACTCCCGTGGGCACGGGCAATGCCGGCCCAGGGATGGCTCCAGCTGGCCCAGGAGTTGTGTCCAGGTATAAAACCCTGGCACCTGGCTTCAAATGTCCTGCGGCTCTGTGCACACACCTCCGGGCACCTACCAGCCTTTAATCTGTCATAGACACCAGCATTCCCAGAGGTGGAGGGTTTAGGGTTGTTTAGCCCTCTCCCACATACCCCATGGGGTTGAATCGAAGGCTGGCTGTGACTTAGGACAGAGTTGGGGCACTCTCAGCCCTCATCCAGCACTGTTCAGTCTAGATGACCCATCCTCTGACCCTCACATCCCTTTGGGATGGTTCAAAATGAAAAAAAACAAAACACAAATATCAATGATAAC
>NW_016690182.1:12521363-12524913 GCF_001604755.1 Lepidothrix coronata
CCCATCTCTTCCCAGAGAGCAGGCCAGGTACAGGGGGGAGCTCAGAGAACAAGCCAGCTCCTCCCAACCCAGCAGGCTGGAGCGCAGCCCCGCTCGTGGCTCTGCCCAGTGGTCAGTCCGGATCCTCCCAGTGCTGCCACACTGCTTCATCATGTGGGACACCAGAGAGGGGTCAATCTGTCCCCTCCTTGCTGCAACTTGCAGCAGCTGGCCACCCAGTGACAGCCGCTCACTGTTCCAGTCTGGCTTGAATCCCCCAGCTGTTCCAATGGGCATGGCTGGCCCAGAGCGGGCACCCCACAGCCTTGGAGGCACCGCTCGTGTGCATGTTTATACATAGATACAGCTACAGAAGATGCCCAAACTAACAAAACAAGCTTTTTTTTTTTTTCCTTGTAATCCCCACACTGCTGTGCGTTCAGCCATGCACTACGCTGCAGCTGCCACCTCTGGTGCTGCTCAGTCTGGGTCGGGTTCCAGCAGGCTCCTGGGTGGCTCGTGGGACAAATGTGCTTCGCTCGCTAAACGTCGGTCTCCCTCCAACGTAAGGCTTTGCCAGAAAGAGACACCCCCCTGCAGAGTGCAGCCGTGGCCCGAGGCTCGGCCGGCGCTCCTTCCAACCGCAGGCTCCCATCGGGGTGCCAAAGGCTGCCCAGCACTGCCAGGGTGCCAAGGTGCCCAGGCTTCAGCAGAGCCCGGGACGGGCAGCCACAGATCTCCTCCTGGCACCCGGCGGGCGGTTGGATGGGGAGGGGGGGTCAGCTGCCCGCATCTCCCTTGAAGAAGAGCATCCTCATGCAGGAGACGGCCACTGGCTCTGCGGGCTGGCCAGGGCTGCCCGGGGGGCACGGCTCAGCGCCAGGTCTGGCAGTCCTTCGTGTGAGATGAAGGCGGAAACGATTTTGTAGGAGATTAAGTAGAAAGAGTTCTGTGGCTCTGCCCACCCCAAGGACAGAGCCACCTTACACCGCAGAGGCCCCGGAGTGCTGGGCCGGGGCAGCCACCCCGGGGCTCTGCTCCTCAGGGCACAGCACCTCCACTGGGAGCCGGGACTGGAACTTCTCCAGCTGCTCGGGGCTGGCCAGGGTCTTCAGGAGGCTGTTCTCACGCTCCAGCTGGGAGTTTTTCTCCAACAGTTCCTTGATTTGCTCTTTCAGGACCTCCACCTCCTCCCGCACTGCGTACATCAGATGATTTTTCACAAGATCCTGCAAAAGGCCATGGAAGAGACCGTCACTGAGGAGTTATGCCCTGGGGGTAGCTCCCTCCCTTTACCAAGTACCGGGAAAAGTGCCAAGTGCTGCAGAAGCTTTTCCCAAGGCTGTCCCTCCCCACCCTATCCTTGGAATCCTGGCCAGGGCTTGGTGCTCAGGCAGCATAGCTCCCTCAGCCCCCATCTCTCCGGTCTCTCTGCGAACACAGGAGCCCTCCAGCCCCAACTCCTGTCCCGGGGTTTGAGGGGGAGGGGGGGCTGCAGTTTCCGATTACCCAGAGAACCCGGCTCCGTCGCCCTCACAACCCGAGGGTCCCCTTCCATGTCCACCCTCGCTCCCTGCGCACTGCGGCGCGGCTGGAGCCAATGAGCTCCAGCCGCAGACAAAGAACGACTCTGCCCGGCAGCGGGCTGGGGAGGGAGGACCCCCGGGGGTAGAGGGACCTTCCGCCTCGGGCAGAGCACCCACCCGGGAGCGGGGAGCCTCCCTCTAGGGCTCAGCACCCGCGGGATGACAGGGGAAGATGCGGGGAGGGGGGGCAGCCCTGCAGCTCACCATCGCTTGCTCGATCTTGTTGTCGATGGCCACCACGCTGGCTCCGGAAGCGCTGGAAGAAAGCGGAGAGGCCGGGGGTTAGCACCGAGCACCCCTCTTTCCACGGGGATCCGCGCAGCCACCCCCCCACACCCCCTGCCAATGCATCGGGGCGGCCCCCTCCCCGGGGAAATCCAGGAATCCAGGCACCGGTCGTGCGCACCCTTCGCTCCGGGAGCAGCAATGCCCCTGGACCTCAATCAGGGTACGCAGCAGGCCCCCCCCGGGGCACCGGGACGCCCCCTCCCCCGGGGCCCTGCGGCGAACGGCGGGGGCACCGCGGCGGCACCGAGGCTGCCCCTACCTGTTGTCGAGCTTCACGGAGACCACATCCCCCCCGAGCAGGGAGGAGAAGAAGGAGATGGAGAAGTTGTGGAGCTGGTAGACAGCCACCTCCATGGGGGACTGGTACATGCCGGTGCTCATGACTGCGAGCGCAGGGACACACTCACCCAGACGGCAACGAACGCACTGCGGGCCCCCCCTCGCTGCCCCCGCTTATATCGGCGGCGCCCGCCCTGCCGGGAGGGGCCAGCGCGGCCGGGACCGCCCGCCGCCCCGCAGCGCCGCGCCCGGGGCCGCCTCGGTACTGCCCCCCGATGTGACACATTGACCCCCACTACTGCCCCTCGATGCGACACATTGACCCCTGGTGCGGCACCCTGCCCCCCCGTACTGCACCTCCACCCCCCTACTGCACCTCTGCACTCCACTGCCGCCCCTCCGCCCCTTCCAGTTGCACCCCAGCGCAGCAACACACCTTCCCAGTGAAGGACCCCCGCCCTCCACACTGTGTCCCCACCTAATCTGCACCCCCCACAAACTATTGCAACCAGAGTCCTGGCACCCCTGGCACCCCTAATTCAGTTCCCCCACAGCCCGCATGCCTCAGCACCCCATTCCTGTGCTCCCCACATGCGCCCAGGACGGGGTGGGGGGAACACACGCAGCTGCTTGGGGGACTGGGAGAAGGGGTGAACCCGCTCTGCATTTGGGGGTGCAGCCTGCAGGTCCCACATGGTGGGGCCCCGCGCCTGCGAATGGGAGGGAGGAGGGGAAGGGGAGCCACGGGCGTGCAAAATAGAAACAGGGGTGCAAAATAGATACGGGAATGAAAAACAGAAATGGGGATATGAAAAAAAAAAACAAACCAAACCAAACCAAAAAACCGGGGTGCATAACAGAAATGAGGGTGCAAACAAACAGAAACTGGAGTGACAGAAACAACAGAAACAAGAGCAGAAAAACAACCGGGCGTGAAAAACAACCAGCCAGGGAGGGGAAACCAAAACCTGCAAGCAGAGCAAACACGGGGTGCAGAACCAACTCAGGGTACAGAACATGCCTGTACCCTGCCTGTACCCGCAGAACTGCGGGGTGCAGAACAAACCCAGGGCACAGAACAACTCCCCAGGAGTGCAGACCAGCACCCAGGTACAGAACGAACCCGGGGTACAGAACGAATTCGGGGTGCAGAACAACAAACACGGGGTGCAGAACAAATTCGGAGTGCAGAACACGCCCAGGGTGCAGAACAACGGGGGATGCAGACCAAACCAGGGGTCCAGAACAAACCCGGAGTACTGAACAACACCCCCCTTGTGTTGCAGAACAATCCCGGGGTACAGAACATACCCCGCTGTACAGAACACCACCGCCACGGGGGTGCAGAACAAATTGGGGGTACAGAACATGCCCAGGGTACAGAACAACAACCACAGGGTGCAGACAAAACCTGGGCT
>NW_016690182.1:12525837-12530982 GCF_001604755.1 Lepidothrix coronata
TGATGCTGAACAGACCCCGTGGCAGAGCTCATGCACGGTGCAGCATCCAAGAAAATGTTAGAGCTGGCAGGGCACTTTAAGCGACCTTAAAACACTCATTCACGACACATGTGCACCCCAGGAATGCTGCAGAGGACCCCGAAGGCCCTGATCCAAGGGATCCTGAAGGTGCCTGGCAGCTGACTGTTGGGAGAGACCAAGGAGCCCTGACTGACAGGTGTGCTGCCAGACCCCTTCCTCAGCTGGGGAGGGGGAACAAGGTGGTATTTCCCCATCAGAAAGGAAAACTGAGGCACAGTGCACTACAGCTGCTGCCGAGAGCCAGACCTGGCCAGTCAGCTCTCTGCAAATCGCACCGACCTCCCAGGGCAGGGCGAGGGTTGCGGGGTCCCGCGGGGCAAAGGGCACAGGCACCCTGCATGAGATGCTGTGCTGCCCACAAACCGCAGCCAGGCACGCCCGGCTGCCCCGGCACACACGGGTTTGATGTGGGGATGTGAGAAAGCATTGTCTCCCCAGTGGGCCCGTCTGGGACCTGTGGGGGAGATGATGCATATCCCCCTGTGCTGGCACCAGCCCAGCCCACGCAGTGCTGCTGGGCAAGGGCTGAGTGCGGGGCTGGCACTGCAGAGAGCAGGCAGGGGTCTGTCCCCTGCGCCACCGGGCTGACGTGTGTACCCCCCCTGCCCGCACCAGACCCTACTCACCAATCCCTCCTCCTGAAGAGGCTCGGGGAGTATGGTGGCTGGAAGGCCATGCTGCCCCACGGCCCCGCTGCGGCCCCTCTGCTCCCCGGCAGCGATGCCGGCTCTGCTGTGGCCGTGTCCCCCCAGCTTGCGATGGGAGAGAAAGCCTGGGTGCCGGCCGCATCCAGGGGCTGCGGGCACGGGGTAAACATGCTGGGGGATGACCTCAGCTGCGCTCAATTGGCCCTTTCAGGGCCGGTGGCCAGTGTGCCACCCCGAGCCGCGCGGTGCCCCCCTCCATGGGCAGATGAAAGGGCACTGTGTGTGCCTGTCGCAAGAGTGACTGGTGGTGGGCTGGGTAGCAGCCTCTAGGACACAGCTGTCCCCTTACTGGGACAAGTCCAGACCACCCACGCCAGGGGTCCTTTGACTCAGTTTCCCACTGCAGCTCAGGGAGGGTGCCGCTCTCACTGCAAAGAGGGCAGGAGAGATGGGGAGCGGCACTTTTTTTCCCACGATTGGGCACATCACCAGTTGTGCCACCTTCTGTCTCCTGCAGAGGTGGCAGCAGCAGGGAGATAGGATGGGCAGACCCCAGCCTGCCCTAAGCCCTGACAGCTGTGCCTGTTTTCCCACCTCCTGTACTAAAGCCCCCCCCCTCCCCCCGCAGATCTGCCCAGCCTCCTTCCCAAAGGAAGCCCTAAATCATTAGTAGAGACTAAGGGCTGTGCTGGTGGCCCATGTCCCGCAGCTTGGAGGTCCTGGTTCCTGTCTGGTCCCTTCCTGATGCAGCACTCAGGCACCAAGGACTGGGGAAAACCCAGCAATTTCTGCAGCTGCTGGAGCGAAGCTGGAAAGCGCTTTGAGCTAAGATCGCTTCAGCTCTGCCGCCTCCAATATTTTTCCCATGGAGTGGGACTACTGCAAAAATAAACAGGACTGTGTAACTGACTTCCCTGCAGACCCCCTGGGGTCTTTCCACCCAGCCCTGGCCACAGCCATCACTGCTCAGGGTGCAGGTTCCCTGCTCCAAGGCTCGGCAGGATGCTGTCCGCCTCCATGAGACCCCAGGGAGGGATGCTCTGGAGGGGTGGAGAAGCAGCAGTCTCCTTCCCCACACTTAAGGAATGAGGGATCCCTAGGCAGCCTGTGGCCAGGGCAGGGGCTGGCTGGATAGGGGGACTGCAGCCCTGTGCCCACAGCACTCCCACGTGGGGAACGGGGCTCCTGGACATGTCACTGGGCACACACAACCATGGCACACCTTGCAGCCCCTACATTCCTGCACATGCATGTGCACACACACCCCCTGCACACACAGCACGCCCACACCTCTTACATGCACACGTGTGTCTGCCAGCCCACGCGGGCGCACCCCCCGCGCACGGGGTCACGCTCTGCACACACATGTGCGCGCTCGTGCGCGCTGCTTGCACGCGTGTGCCCACGCGTTAGTTTAGCACCTGGAGTCGATGACCTTCGGGGTCTTTTCCAACCCCAGAGCCTCTGCGTCCCTATGGCAAGCACTTTGCAGGCACGCCCGGCAAACACGCCGCCGCTCCGCGCGTGTGGATGCACGTGCAGTGCCAGCACCCCCCGCACACGCTGCCTGACTCACGGCTGACGCACAGCCCTGCCCGCACACCCCGTGTCGGCGGCGCGGCGCGAGGCAGCTCCGCGGGCCCCCCTGCAGCAGGGGGGCACACCCAGCCCACGGGGGGCACCGGCAGCCCTGCTGGCATCTCCACGCCGGGAGCATGAGCTCCCAGCTCTGCTGGACCCTGCTTTGTGCCAGCTGTCCCCAGGGAGCCCCTCTGAGCCACCCCAATGCCCCCACAGCAGCAGGGTCCTACATGGGGCCCCAGCCCCCCCCACAGCCCTGGCTGAAGGCCTTGCCAGGCTGCTGGCAGCCACCTCCTCTCCCACCACCCACACGTGGTCCTCCAAGCGGAGCAGGGTGAGCAACATACCCCTTGCCCTTCCTAAAGAGCAGGGGGCCGTGGACTTGCAGCTACCCTATGGCACCAGAGGACACAGTGATGGGCATCTTGGAGCAGGCTGTGTGAGAAGGGCCAGTGCTGTGAACTGTATCCCTGAGACAGCACCAGGGCAGCTCCTGCCTCTGCACACAGTGATGGGAGGTTCGTCAGGCTGGGCCCGGCTCGTGCCTGTGGTTATTCTGGGAACAGCAACAGTAGCCGCGATACAGAGTAATTGTGACACTAATTGTTGTGCTCTCTGGGGAAAAAACACCACCCGCAGCTGTCATCGAGCAGTGAGGAGAGGTGGTGACACCAGCCAATGGTGGTATCACCCCAGCAGTGGTCCTGCAGGACACCCCGAAGCTGCCAGCAGCCCCTCAGCCCTCACACAGCCTGTGCCCCAGCCCGGGAGATGCCAGCCCCTCGGAGATGCCAGCCCCTCTGCCAAGTGACGTTTAGTGACAGCCCCCTCCTCAGCAATGGGATGTGAAGGCCTGCAGCTCCCACAGGGCTCTGCCTGGCTGGAGCAAGGGGTGAGAGGGAGCAGGATGAGGGGATCATCTCTCACTGCCTGGCACTCCACACTTGCACAGTGTTGTGGGTCATGGCCCTGGGGACAAGACGTGCTGTTTGTGCTGAGCCCTGTGCGTGGGACCCAAGCCAGCCACACACCAAAGGATGCTCCTGCCCTGGCAGGACTGCTGGGGCTGCAGGAGCAGCCCTGGCTCCCCAGCCTCAGCTCTCTCCCCCTGCTACAGGCTGTGCTCACAGCTCCATGGCAGCGTTCCTGGCTTGCTCTCTCCCAAGGACTAAGCTCAATGGGAGGAAGGCCCATCAGAGGGTCTGAGGCGTGGGAAATGTTTATAGCCTGGCCTCGGAGACACTGGAGAGCAAACTGAGAGAGGCGCAGAGCCAAGGTTGCCCAGGCTGCTCTGCAGAGCCAGATCTCCCGCTCCAAGGGTCAGAGGGGAGTGGGAGAGGAAAAACCACTGCTTGCAAACACGCTAAGGAAACTCTGCCTGTCAAAGCCCAAAGTCCTGCAGCTGTGTTGGTGGTGGCCAAGGGAGTGGGTATGCCAGCACCAGGGCCAGCCATGCCCTGCAGGAATGGAGGGAGGGGTGGCCAGGGACACCAGTGATGGCTGGAGACTGTGGGAGCCCATGGTGGGAAGGGCTGGGCATGGGACAGGGCTGAGAAGCTCCTGGTCTTGCCCAGCAGCCCTATCCTGGTGCTGGGAAGGGAAGGGTAATGCCAGGGGCTGCCAACAGGCAAGCAGGCAGCTGGGTCATCTGCTGTGCCAGTCCCAGAATCCTGAATTGGAATTGCCTGCTCTGTGGCAATGGTGTGGGAATGCTGCTCCAGCCCCAGCATCCCAAATTGTGCCTGCTTGCCCTGTGGCACTGGCGTGGGGCTGCTGTGCCAGTCCCCAGGGCTAAGAGGCTAGATTGCCAAAGCACAGCAGTTGTCCAGCTCTTGGTTTCCTCTTCCTGAACACACCCTGACTGAGTTGCTCACTGAGACCTGGCACTACCCCTGGCTCAGCTGGTGCCCTCCAGGAGTTGTGTGGGACACATGGAAGCCCCACACAACTAGGAGCCCTGTGACATGGGGACCCAGGTCATGCCCACCAGAGCCTTAGAGAGCTCATAAATCCCCCAACATGGGGCATGTGCTGCTCCAGACCAGCGGGCAACCCCTCCTGGGCACACCTCTAAGTGCCCAGGCAAGGCTGCAAGCCCCTGCCTGCAGAGCTGGTGCTGCTGGCCTTACCTGGCCCCAGTCCCAGCCCAGGGGACACCAGAGTCACGTGGGAAGAGCTGCACAGAGGCAGCGGCCTCTGCCATGTTGGGGAAACCTGAGGAGGGTTTCAGTGAGGGAAGGCTGACCGGGAGCCTGTCCTTGGGGAAGGCTGACGAGGAACCTCCCTTCACCCCCAACGGAGGCACAGCAAGCTCTATGGCTGTGGGCAGGGGACACGGGTGACCCCCCGTGCCAGGCAGCGGGCAGGGGTTGTGCTGTGGAGACTCCTCCAACCTGTCAGGCTGGAGGTGGCGTGGGGTGGTGGATGGAGCCCTGGCAGGCTCCTGTGTCCAGCTGTGGGGCTGCCTGTTTCCTCTGATAAAGGTACTTGGCTGTACTCCCAGTTCTGTTTTTTCTTGCGTGCGAGTGCACACCCCAGAGCCAGCCTGCTGAGAGCTGCAATTTTTCTTTCTCTAACTTTGCCACCAGACCCTCTTCTTCCTCCCATGCCCCGTGGTAGCAGCTGCCCCCCAGCACCAGTGTGAGGAGGGGAGGTCAGAGAGGACCCAACTCAGAGCCAAGCCCTCTTCACCATGCTGTAGGAAGGCCCCAAAGCCATGGCTTCCCCATAACATGCTGAGGTAGGAGAGAAAGAGGTAAAAGGGCTGATCTAGTTGGTACCAGCCCTAGACCACGTGGCCCAACATCCCACCTTGGTGGTGTTTGTCAACGCTAGC
>NW_016690182.1:12531241-12591315 GCF_001604755.1 Lepidothrix coronata
GTGTGGGCTGCCCTGCTGGGCACCCTGCCAAGGGCCATGGGGCACCCTTGCACCCCCCCACAAAGGGTCCCACAGCCACTGAATGCAGAGGCAAGGTAGCCAGCTATGGCACAGCCCAGTGAAAACCCTGTGGCGTTCCCCGTGCCTTGTGCCTGGCTGTGGAGGGAGCACAGCCACCTTCTCCCGTGGGAGGGGATGCCCAGCCCCAGGGAGGATGGCAGGCTGAACCCTCTGCAGAGCTTTAATCCACAAATCTGTCCGCAGAGCAAAGTGCTTCACACCCACGCAGGCCCAGGGTGGAGTCCTGTCACTGAACTCGCTGTTATCGCCTCCTGGTTAGCCCGTGCCCTGCCCCGGGGCTCCTGCCAGCCACGGCTCTGAACTCCGAACTGTCCTCATTTCAAAGCTTACTGTGTCAACCTGGACAGTGCCGGCTGGATCATCCCCAGGTACTGCCTCCCCTTTTCTGGTCCAGTTTCAGGGAACTGGGGTGGGCGTGAAGATGAAGGGACACCCTGCAGCACGAGGGGCCACGCAGTGCCCTTGAACCCCAGAGCAGGTGGGCAGGGGGCTGCCAGCCTGGGCTCTGCCTCCCCCAGCCCCTCGCTCAGCTTTGCAGGGATCCCCAGCCCGAGAGAGGAACCCCAAGGCAGGGCCTCTGGCATCCTCCAAAAGCAATCCTGGGCCCCTTTGCAGGCAGGAGCGGGCGCTCTGGAGCCCCGCTGGGCGCTGGCAGTGGCTGCCCTGCGGCGTGCGGGAGTGCCCGCTCGCTAATTGGGAGGCAGCTCGTTATGTAATGAGCATGGAGGCTGGGGAGCTGGGAGAGCAGTGCGGCGCACCCCATGCTACCCAAATCTGCTCTTCCAGCCCAGAATAAACCCTATTTACAGAACCTCCCCCGAGCCCTTCGCCAGCCCCTTTTGCAGGTGCCAGAACCTGGTGCTCTCCTGCTTGGCTCGATGAGGATGCCTGGGGGGAATCCCAGCAGCCCCACAACACCCAGGGGGTGGCTGGACCCCGTTGGGGGTGCGAAGCCCAGACAGACCTGAGCTGGTGGGGGTTGGAGAGGAGAGGAGCCGCGCTCAGCCAGTGCGTGAGCCAGCACCCGCAGGAGGTCAGGCAAGGACATGCAGGGCGGCGCAGCTTCAGCAGAGCTGGTTATTAATACCCCGCCTGGCCTTTGCAAGGAATCCCGGGCATTTCGAATCAGGGACCTTCGCTGAAACCCTGCCCTTGCTGACATTTCAGAACAATAACAACGTGAAAGACAATCAGCTGCTGGCGGGACGTGTACCTACAGCGCTGCCGTGGCTCTCCGTGTGCTGGCCTCAGTAGCCAGCCCTCACCCGGCTTGTGCCAACCTTTGGGGACAACCTGAGACTGTGTCCTGCCTCCAAACCGCTGGAGCAGTCCCCCTCTGTGTCACAGGGGGATCACCACTGAGGTCATAAGGATGTCTTGTCCTGCCCCAAGGCATCAGTCACCTGCTGCCATCCCAAGGGAATCACAGGTAGGGGGTGGCGAGGACTGGACCCCAGCCTGATCCTGGAGTCTGGCAGGCCCAGGGCTTCTGCTCTGTCACTGGAGTCATTCTGCAGCAAAAGCCCCCTCAAATATATATTTATATATAACTCAGGACACAGACAGAGGATGATGATCTCCTGTTCCAAAGCCAGCCATGTGCATCACCTGGATAAATATAACTCAGAGCTCATTTGCAAAGTATTGCCCTCGGGACGGGTTGCAGTCTCTATCACCTCTCCAGCTCTCTCCCCCCCACACACATGCCTTGGGGTAAGGCTGGACTTGATGATCTCAGAGGTCTTTTCCACCCTAAATAATTCTGTGATTCTCTGCCATGTACCAACAGGGTCTCAGTCCTTTCCAAGGGCAGGATCCAACCTGGACCCCCACTCCCCTTGGCAGTCCCCTTACAGCACATGGACAGTCACATCCCCTGGGCACACACACAGCTGCCAAGCTCTGATGACACACATCCAAGCCCCTCCGAGCCCCTTGGTCCCACGCAGGTCACGGTGCTCCCCCAAAGCACAAGGTTGGCTTTAACCTTCCTCGTGCTGGGCAGTGGCCAGAGAGGTGGCAATAATCCCAGCAGAGACCATCCAGGATCAGGCCATGTCTCACAGGAAGGGAAAGTTTGATGCTGGAGGGAATTGGCACAATGCTGATGACCAGGGCAGACCCCTGCAACCTGCTCCAGCTCCAACCTCTTCCACATCTTTAAAGTTCACAGCTGGAAATAAATCCTGTCCAGCCTTTTCCCCATAGGGCCATGTTGTCATCCCTGCCCGACCTTGGGACACCTACCCCTGCCTGTGGAGAGCCAGGCACCTGCCCTGGCAGACAGGCAGTGCTAGAGCATCCCGAGGGGACTGAGGTGACGAGCTGCTGAGCAGCTGACGTTGGCATCACCAGACTCTAGCTCAGCTGTGCCAGCCCCCTTGGCCATAGCTTTGTGGTCGTGGGCAAATGGTTCCGTCCCAAAAGGCTGGAGGGGCTAAGCAGGGGTCTCCTGAGCTCCAGGGAATGTTGGGAGTCTGGAGGGAGCTGGGTCTTGCAGGAGCAGGAAGGGACAGGCACAGTGCATGGTGTGGTGTGTTCTGCCACTAGCCCTGCCAAGCCATGCTGAACCCCCTGTGCTATATCAGAGCCCTGTAAACCTGACCTGTGGGGACATCGCTCCGAAGTCTGCTGGGTCACGGGGTGGGCGTCCCAGGGTGTCAGGATGCCCAAGATGGAGACCGAGGTGGGCTCAGCTGGCTGCCTGCCTGGCATCTTCCTGGTGGTGGGAGGATTTGGGCACACCAAGGTCAGCACCTCCCAGCAGTACAAACTACTCCTGCCACTGAAACTAAATCTCCCTGGCACCTCAGCAGTGAGCAGGGCTGGCAAACCACACTGCAGGCCACGGGACAGGCCACGTGCAGCTCTGTCCTTTGGGAGCAATGCAAGCAAACCCTGATGCATGGTCTTGGTGGGCAAGGGGGCCCTCCCAGCCCCCTCCCTGGCAGAGCTGTCCCGGGGCCAAAGCAGGGAGAGCAGGACAGCTTGGTCTCACACCCACACCTCTCTCACGCTCACTTGTGGCCCCTCTCCCCATCAATGTGTCCTTGTTGCTCCAGCCCACTCAGCCAGCTGGAATGCATGCCTTGGCCCCGCCACCCCGGGATGCCCTTTAGGCCGTGGCTCCTCTCCTCCTGCCCTGGCTCCTCTCCTCCTGCATTGCTGCCACAAAGTGACACTCGATGGACAGGAACAAGTGGTGCTGTGACACAAATACCACCCTGGTACCGCGACACAAATACCACCCTGGTACCGCTGTCCAGGCACTCTTGCTCACCAGCCTGACATTACAGTGGGAAAGGCGGTGCTGCCCTGCTTCTCCCGCCCAAATTCATCACACTTGAGGCCCCCTTGCCTCCCTGTGACTTCCTTGACTTGCTCTGGCCCAGGGGAAGGTGGACCCCAGCCCTTTTCATGGCTCAGACCAAAGGGTGGGTCACTGCCCAACCTGTTCGGTGGAGCAGCAGGTCGGGCAGTGCTCGGAGATTGTCTGGCTGTGCAGAGGCATCCCCTCACTGCCCGGAGCAGGATGGACACAGGCTGGCCAGGCTGCCAGGTGTTGCCCAGGAGAGGCTGGAAGGAGTGCTGGCACGGCTGGCCGATGTGGGCGAGCAGGCTGGCACGTACCTCCTCTCCCCACCCAGAGCCAGGCGGGGTCCTGCTTCGATCAGGTGCCAGCACGCACCCGGGGTGCTGCTCCTCCCACAGCGCCAACCTCCTCACGCCACCGGCTCCCCTCACCCCCTGCCCTGGGGAAAGGTGTCACACGGTCACAGGGCTGCACTTCCTGACCCACACTTGGTCAGGCTCATGCCTGGCTCTGGGATGAGCTGGGGTAACACTGCAGAGGGATTGCAAAGGCCTTTTTGCCCACTGTGTTGGCATCTGCGGGGAGAAGGTGTGCCCAGCCAGGATGGTGGCAGCTGCCCTCCTTCTACCTGATGCTTCCATGTGAGCTTGGCCCCTTGGCACTCCCAAGATCTCCCTGGAGAGCAGTTTGTGATGCCCTGTGTGAGGGCACAGTGGGGAGAAGCCCTTTGGGCACAGGATCCCATGCACTCCTGGAGCAGGAAGGCTTCCTGCAGGAGTGTCAGCCCTGGAGGCAATCAGTCCAGAGCATCCCTGCCTTGTTCATCCCTGACAACACCCCTGCTGTGAGCAAAGGGGCACGGAGAGCCTAGCAGAGACCACCCAGCTGGGGAAACCCCCGGAGACAGGTCAGACATGCTGAATACGAGTTGTTTGAGATGCCCAGCACTGACTTGACCCTGATAGAGCTGTTTCCAGCCAGCACCAGAACCAGACTCGACCCCCAGCACAGCAGTTCGGTGCTCCCGTGCCGTGCTGGATGTCGGCCATGCACGAGTGTGTGCATCCACACAACTTCCACCTCCTCCTGTGTCACTGGAGCACATCAACCACAACAAGGGGCACTAAGTGGTTTGGGTTCCCTGGTGCCAGCAGCAGGGTACCCTTATCAGGCCTGTTATCGAGGTGTTCCTCTGGCACCCACAATTCTCTGCTGTATATGCTATCTCCTCTTGGGTGTCTTGGCTCATTCCCCAGGAGGAGAAAGTTCAGGCTGGAGCAAAACAACCGCAAACACAGGTGTGGGCACACCTGGCTCCAATGCCCGGGGCCGTGCACCCAGCTCCCCCACGCTGTGACACCTGAGGGGGACAGGGGATCACCCAGGCAACCTCCAGACCAAGGTGCTTGGACATCAAGTGTGATGGAGGGACACGGCTTTGCGCCACACCACGGCACAGGGGTGTCACAAAAGGGAATGCCCGGAGCCTCTCGGGACACAACACACACCAGGGCACGGAGGACAGGCAGCAACGAGCACTGAGGGGCACAGATAGGGGAGAAATCCTGATCCCCTGGCACCTCTACTATCTCCCTACCACAGCAGGAGCTCACCAGGTGCTAACCAAGAGATCTTGGGTCCTGCTCCAGCAGGGACAAGTTCAAAAGCAGCCTGCTGTGCCCACGGGCACTGCCTGCCCCACCGAGCAGCCCGGGTGCTTGGCTCCGACCCCAGCCCTGGCAGCCCACACTGGGGACAGTGTCTCACTTCACCCCCTTCACCTGTGGTGCCAACTGGCTGCAGCCTCCCTAGGGAGCAGGGGAACTCTCGGTCCCGTCCCCTCCCAGCTGGGTAGGTTCGCTGGCTGCACGGGTACCGGTGCCTTGGCGGGTGTCCCAGCTCCTCCTTTCCCACCTGAGCGGCAGCTCGGCGTTATGTAAGTGCAGGAAGAACGTCGCCAGGGCCGGCTCGAGGCAGCAGCCTCCCGGCGTCAGACGCTTGGCTGGGCGAGGAGGCGGGCGTGCGCCGGGGCGGCTCGCACGCGTGGGGCGGCCACGTGTGAGCCCACCCGCCTCCCGCGCCGGGCGAGGGGACGAGGGGCGGCTCGCCCGCCCGCGCACAGCCCACGGGAGCGCGCCCACGGGTGCATGTGCGTGCAGGGAGGGAAGGGGATGGCGAGGTGTCTGTGAACGCGTGGGTGCTGCCGCGCCCCCCCTGCGAGCTACTCCTCCTCTCCAGCGGAGCAGCGAGTGCCAGAGCCGCTGCCTGCCCTGCCAGCCATGCAGACACCTGCCCGCGATGCACCGATAGGCCATAGCTCCCCTCAGCCCTGTGGGTGGGTAATGTGTCCCACCTGCTGAAGCCACAGGCAGCTTCGGCACCGCCGGCCCAGCTCGGCTCTCCCAGGCCAAGGTGGAAGACCCAGACCTGCGAGCCCCAGCACAGGCTGCTCCCACAAAGGGTGTCACCAACCCTCCCTGCTGCTGGACACCGGGGCCAGCCCCACACAGCACCAGTGCAGGACCTCAGACAGCTCTGTCTACTCCTTGCCCCTGGGGTCCACCTTGTCAGGGCTGAGGACCCTGTGGAGTGGCAGCCCCTGGGACTCCCTGTTCAGTGTCCTCTGCCCTCACTGCTAGAGCAGGGGAGCAGGGTGGATCCCCCAGTACTGCCTCCTCAGCCCCCCAGGGAGTGTCCGGGAGCAGCCCCGAGCACATCCTGCTGTGTGGGCACAGGTAGCCCACCCAGAACAGCCTGGAGTCCAGTGAGGGCAGCTCAGTCAGGGCAGAGGCGCTTTCCAGGGATGGGAAATACCACCCAGGCCAAATCTATCTCCACTCAATTTACTCTGGGAAGAGCCAGGGGAGCTGCTGAAAGGGCAGGACCTGGCACTGGGAGTTGCAGACTCCCTACCCAGGGTCTCACTGACACTCAAGGTGGCTTTCGAGACAGCACGACTGCTTCCCAAGGAACCTGCAACCCGCTCCACGCAGAATGGGGCTGATGCCCGTCTGTCGCTGGACACTATCCATGCCCCTGCAGGCACTGTCTGTGTGGACAGAGGTAGCCAGGGAGACGAGCACAGAGTCCAGCGGCCAAGACACACAGCTGGGAGCTGTTGTCACTGCCCAGCAGACACGGGGCACCACGAGAGGGGCACGGTGGAGCAGAGCCACCCAGACCCGCACCCAGGGATGGGCTAGCACCACCCACAGGCTCCGTGCCACGCGCGGCCGCTCCTGCCTCTCCCCACGCAGACCCCACCGGCGCTGCCACCCCCCCAGCCCCGGGGTCCCACAAGTCCCCGTCCGTTGCCAGCCCGGGGGGGGCTGCAGGCCCCACGTCTTGCCCCACACCGCTGACAGCTCCGAGCCTGCTGTCAGCTCCGGCGCTCCCAGTCCCTGGCAGCCCCCCGGCCCCCGGCGGTGACACCCACCTGTGGAAGAGGAGGAGGATGGAGAGCAGGGTCTGGTCGATGTTCCTGTTGCAGATGCCCTGGTTGAAGAGGTAGCAGGGGTCCCGCACGACGGGCTCCAGCGAGTCCTGGCGCATGATGGAGCTCAGCTTGTCGGTGTTGAGGTTCTGCCGGACCAGCTGCTCCCGCAGCTGCCGGAAGCTGCTCACGGTGGGGCTGCCCGGGTTGTTGTTCTCGCCGCCTGCCCCCTCCTCCAGCCCGCTCCGGTTGGCCAGGTCCAGGCAGCAGCTGCAGCAGTCCAGCCCCACGGGCGACCGGCACTCCTCCGCGGGCGACGAGGACATCCCGGGTGTCCCCGCGCCTGGCCACGGCGGCGCCGCCGGGGCCGCTCCCGGGGCCGCGGAGGGCGAGCGGCTGCAGGACGCGCCCGGTGCCGAGCGCCGCGCACGGTCCCCGCCCGCCCCGGCCCCGCTCCAGCCCCGCCCGCCTCCGCTTCGCTCCTCCCCGCCCCGGCCCCGCTCCTCCTCCCTCCATCCCGGCCCTGCTCCGCCCGGCCCGGCCCCGCTCCGCCCCGCTCCGCCACAGTGCCGCTCACCCACCGCCCCCGGCAGCGCCGCGCACCCACCCCACGCGTGGGTCCGGGAGAAGTTGGCAAGGAGCGACGTGGGGTGACAAAGGGACACAGTGCCCCCCTTCTCGGTGGGGACCCCCTCCCCTCTCTGTGCTTACCGGGGAGGCTGAGCGGGGGGGCTCAGGAGGCTGGAGCTGCCCGCGGCATCAGTCTCCGAAGCATCGGCGCGGGCAGCCCGCGTGGTGCCGGAGCCGGGGCAGGAAAGGGGGAAAAGGGGATGAAAGGCCCCAGAATGGGAGGAAAGCCAGGAGGGACCCGGTCCCACTGCTGAGAACGTCTAGGAGCCTCCTCGCCCGGAGACAAACCTGGCGTGGGTGGAGCGCACGGAGCCGGGGAGCCATGGATGTGGGGCACGTTGGGACTCGCCGGTAGATGCGGGGGGTTCAGGGATATGCGAGGGGAAAAGGGGATTTCTGAGAGGGGGAAAAGTGGCTTCCCTGACACTGCAGGGGGAGCGTTTCTGCCACCAGTGACCCGCACTGATGGGCTGGCAAAGAGTGGCTGAGGCACATTGTGCTGCCCTGATGGAGCTGGGACATGGGACAACACCGCAGAGAGGTGGGGACGGCCGGCCCGGGACCCTCAGGGTGAGGAACGGGAGCGTGACGAGGTCCCGGCTCCAGAGCACACGTAAAAGATGGGATGAGAGGGCGGCCGCGGTGCTGGGCTGCCACTGCTGCCGGTCATGAACCCCGCGGGCCAGCGCGGTAATCCCTCACCCTTCGGAGAGAAAAACAACCGAGAGCTGGTGGGAAAGGGCTGGGCAAGGGTCCGAGGGATCAGAGCTGCCGAGGTGGGGAGCAGGCAGGCTGGGGAAGCCCACCATGGGCAGGGGGACGTGGGGGCAGAGGGAGGTTCTGTATGGAGAGGTTACAGAAGGGTTGGTGTAAAGAGGTGCAAGAAGCAGCAATCGGAGGATGGCAGCGTGTCTGAAGGGCACGGGATTGATAGGGAGAGTAAACCAGGTCAAAATCCGGCAGGGCAAAGACGCCAGAGCACCAGGACAGCGGGGATCCTGGCGGCAGCGCTGTGCCCGCCGGGGATTTTAACGGGGTAGCTGTTCCCACTGAAGGAGTGGCAGAAGTGTCCAATAAACATTCCTGTTCCCTGTTTGGCGAGAAGGAGGAAGATGCATCACATGAGGATGAAGCGGTTTCCAGGATAGTAACCAGGGGAGGCACGAGACAGCGGCCACCACAGATCCACAGCTGGGAGAGTGGCCACAGCGACCTCAGGCAGTGCTTTCCGTGCCATGCCAGTCCATCGGTCCTGGGGACGGGCAGGATCCGGTTCCCAGTGGAGTTGGCACTAGCGGGGATCCAGGTGTGGGCGGGGGGAACTGTCAGCCCTGGGGTGATGTTAAAAACAGGTGAGTTCCTGAAGAAGGGACCGCCCACAGGCTGTCTGTCACAGGAATGTCCCAACCCTCTGTGCACTGGCACGGTGAGGGCCGTTGATGCGGTGCTTCCTCACCCCTTCCAGTGGGTGATGAAGGAGGGAAGGGGAATGAGCCTTATCCGTCTTCCCTGTGTGCAGTGGGAACAGCCTGGCAGGGGGCTGGTGAGGGGGTCCCTGGTGAGCCTCCCCGCTGGCGAGGGCATCCCAGGATGACCACACCAGTGGTGACGGGGTCCCTGATGACCCCACTGTTGCCAGGATCCGCGGAAGCAGAAGGTTGCTCAGCTTTCTCTTCTTCCATCCCTTCGGCTGGAGAACGGGCCCCGTGAGCTGAGGAGGGGGCTCCTCCCGCTGCCCTCACCGCTCCCTGGGCTGCGCCCCGGGCGGAGCTGAGCCCCACGCCGGGCTCAGTGGGCGGGTGCCCGCAGGACCGCGGGAGGCTGCTGCCATCCCGTGGGCACAGAGGGAAGGACACGACGCCCAGGGCTGGCACCCCTTCCCCGCTTCCAGCCCCCCATGGCTCTGCCACGGGCCCGTCGGTCCTGCCCATCCCCGACGGCACTGAAGGTGGCCCTGGGTGCAGGTCGCTGGCTTCTCCAGACTCCTTCTGCCCTGTGGCTGTGCCGCCTGGCCCGTGGCCCCTCCAGCCTCACCAGAGCTGCCACTCAGCGCTCGAAGCAGCCCCAAGGCCAGCACTGGCCGTGGACAGGGCTGCCCCACACCAGCCCTGCTGCTCCGCGGCCATCAATTCTTTGCTTCTCATCCACAACCGGCACATATCTCACGTGCAAGCCACGACGAGCTCCCTAAAGCCCCAGATCTGGGAGCCACGTGGTGGTTTGAGGTGATCAGCTGGGAGCAGGCATCCAGCCCTGCTGCTGACTGTGGCAGCTGGAAAAGTAGGTCTCCTATGTTTAGCTCTGGCCTTTTTGGGTCCCACTGTTCACGGGACTGGGACAATGATGGTTTTTGCACACCCATTTCCCTCAAGGGCACCCAGGTGCTCCACGCCCAGATGTGGCATTGCCAGGCCTAAACCATGACTGGCATAGTGTGACATGCCAGACAGTGGGGCACACCAGGAGGGCAAGGACAGCTTTGACCCCGAAGGGCATCGCACAAAGAGGGGCTCCACATTCCTCCATCGGCACTGAAAGGGATTTCCTTCTCCTGGCTGAAATGCAGGATGCTCTGCTCCCAGCTCAGGGCAGGGACTCCAGTCCTGCCCCAGCTTCTCCTGCAGTCTCTCAGACTAGAGAGGGACTGGGAAGGAGAGTGCAGGAGGAATGTGCAGGGCTGCAGGGGCCTGAGTTTAGCCAGCTCTGTGCTGGCCGTGGACCCAGCCATGTACCATCTGTCTGTCTGGGAGCTGTAGGGCTGTCCAGGTTCCACAGGCCCTTTTCCTAATGCTCACTTTGAAAGGACCCTTCCCCTGTGGAGTCTTGAAGAAGGGACTGCACTGTGTCCCATTCTCAGGGGGTCTCCAGATCTCCTTGCAGACCCTGCTGCAGCCGGGGCACCACCAGGCAGGGCTCCTGGTGCAATCTGCCTGTGCTGCCTTCCCTGTTCCTTCCCTGTTGGTGCTTTGGTGGGAGCTGGCTCATGCTGATGGGCCATCTGCTCCAGGGGAGCCCGGCGGTGCCAACCCCCCTGCCAGGCGACCCCCTGAGCGCCTCCGCGGGCGCTAAGAATAACCAGCGCCGTCACAGCCGTGGTATTTGTCGGCACCGCCGGTGCCACCCCCACGCCAGCCTGCGAGGCACAGGATCCATCTGCTGCCTGACGTCAGCCACCAGCCACGCAGGGGGACGGGTGGGCAGGCTGGGGGGCCACGTGTGGCTGTGGAGAGGGGCCCGTCCCTGCCACCTGAACAGGAGCAGGGATGTGCTGGGACACGGGTGGTATTGCTGCCCAGCACCCAGCACGGGGACCCAGGGAGCTGCTGCCTTTCTTTTGTCTTGTTTTTCGCAGTGCTAAACAAAATAGACACCCTGTCCACAGCTTTGCAGCACTCCTGGGAAATCGGGGCAGCTCCCAGGGCTGGGTGACCGTGGCTCTGTCTTCCTGCCTGGGCCTGGCTTCACATGCAGGGGGATGGGGACCCAGCAGTCTCTGTTGCCTGGCATGGAGTCTCCTCCATTCAGGGAGATGAGACGCCCCAGAGCTGCCTGTCACAGTGCATGGGGCAGCTCCCCTGAGCACCAGAGCAGCCCTTTTCCCTGTGCACGGGGCCATGAGGACCAATGCAGTTCCCCAAGCTTTGTGTGTGATGGAGCCCTAGATCTGCAGCTGGCAGAGATGGCAGTCTGGGTGCCTTCAGCTGTTGCTACCCTGTTTTTGGGAGTTCCCATCTGGACTATTCCCCAGAGCTCTACCTGGCTCTGCCCGGCTCTGCCCTGCCCACTGCCTGCTCTTTTCTTCCCAGCTGCTCCAGGTGAAAGTGTGTCACCCTTGCATGGCCATCCTGTGCCTGCACTCCTGAAGGCAGCGGTTCAGATGGTGAGAAACCAGGACTTTGCAGAGAAAATGAAAAAATCCCCAGTCCTTCTCCTTGCCAAGCTTTTCTGGAGCTTCTCCCACATCCAGCATTTCCTAGCCTGGGTCACCTCCTCTGTGCCCACCCTGAAGGTCCCTCTGAAGGACACCTCCTCCTCTCCTGGTCTGTCCCTCCTGGTTTGAGTGCCTGTGGCATGGCCATCTGGCACAGCCCTGCCATTCCTGAGGCTGGGCTCGAATGCAGAGCTGCTGCTCCTCCTCTTGGACCCATGAGCTGCATTCACCCCCACATCCAGACCCCAAACAGGGGGTTCTGCCAGGACACAGTGCTCCCACTGGGGCAAGCGCAGCACGGAGCCTTCCTTCCAGGCAGTGATGGTGAGTCATGCCGTGCCAGAATGGGATGTTTTCCTGTCCTTACACTCCAGTAAGTAATTTAAAATGTCCTGACAGCCTGGGCCAGGGTGCCCTGTGGCACGGGGGGCTCCACACATCGCCCTCCTTCCGGCAGAGCCCCGCGAGTGACCCCAGACACAACGTCACTGTCAAGGGGCCTTTCCTGCTGGGACAGAGGATGGTGGGCTGTTCCAATGTGAGACTTTCCAGCTCATTGGGAAGGGATTAAAACCAAATTGGCATTTCCATGGAGCTGATGCAAGCCTGGGGTTGTCTGGCAGTGGAGGGGTTCACTCACGCAGGTGAGCACTCATGGGCGTCGAGAAACCATCCTGAGGCTCTGTGAGGAGCACAGCAAAGAGTGGTGGGAGCTGCAGGGATGCACTGTGGGGGCATTGAAATCATTATGGCACCAAACGGTGCATTTTCAGCTCTTTTTTTTTTTTTTTTTTTTTTTTTTTTTTTTAAGTAAAGTATCTGGTGCTTCCCTCTGGTGAGGAAGAATTGCTCTCCCAGGGGGATAAAGTCCATGGCTGCAATTAGATACATCATACCACAGTGAATATCCCTTCCTGGGGTGCCCACTCCTCTGAGAGTAGCTGTGGGTGATGAGCCACCCGCAGGTTCACCCCCAGGCAGTGTCCCCTTCTCCTGTGCCCAGAACTTTGCACTTTCCTGCCTTCATTTCCAGCCTGTGACTCTCAATATGTTCCCAGGCACTCAGAGAAGTTGTTCCCTCCCTGTCCCTGCTGGTGTTAGGAACGTTCCTTTTCCTGTTCCTGCTTGGCCGTGGGTGAAATGAACCCAGATGGGTTCCAGAGCTGTTGGCTCTCACCCTGCTGTCCGAAGGAATGGAGGACAGAGGGCATTGCTGAGGCTTGGGCAGGAGGTGGGATGGTGGGACATGGGACACAGGGGATTCTGGACTGTACCAGGGTCATCCCAGGTCAGGAAGGGGCAGGGGCAACTGAGACGCTGCAGGGGATGCAGGAGGTGGTGGGAGCCATCCCTCCTCCCTGCAGTGGGCTGGAGAGGGACACAAATGCCTCCACCTCTCAGCTTCTCCCAGACACCTGTGTGCCTGCACACATGCATGTGTCTGTGTTTCCCTCCTCATCCTCACCCCTGTGGGGCTTCTCTGTGCTCCAACTGGTTTTGGCAGGCACAGCAAGTACCAGGAATGTCTTGTTTTTGGTGGCATTTGAAGGAATGTACAAATCACAGAATATTCAACAAGACATTATATCTTTCCCTTGGGACTTGTGAGCTGCTTCCCCATGGCAGTAACCGCTAGCTTTGAGCATTCTGAGCTATAAGCAATGCTTTTGGATGTGAATCCATCTTTTCCACCCTTTTGGAAGGAAATCCCATGTCCAGATGGGAAGGTAAGAGATACATCCCCCTCCAGGCTCATCTCTGGGGGCTGAGTCATCACATGGGAGCATAGTGGGCTGTAGATCTGTTATGTTTGGAGTGGCCCAGGAGCACATTGAGGCTCTCCTGGCTCCTGCTGGCCAGGTACCAAGCAGATCCTCAGCCTCTGAGCCTTGTCTGGAGAGATTTTGGGGATACCACCCCACTCAGGCCCCTTCCTCAGGCCATTTCCTCTGCCCAGCCTCCTGCACCTACCTTGAAATTCCTGCAGTGGGCACACAGTGGGTAGGCAGCCTTGGAGACCTCCTTGGCCTGGGGATCTGTGGCAGCACCCCAAGGATGATCCCTGGTTCGACCCTTGCCCATGGCCACTCTGGAAGACACAGGAGCTTCTTCTCCACCTGCCTCCACCAGTGCTCCTGGCACGCTGGCACCAGGCAGGGACTGATGTTTGCTCCAGGATGACCCCCAAAGAGTCCTCACCCTCCCCTGCCCTGGGGCTGGTGAGTGCCCCCACCCCTCACAGCCTCTCCTGTGAAGGTGGAAGAGCCATGGTGTTGACACTTGCTGCTGGAGGGGGTGTGACACAGCAGTGGCACTTCCAAAACCACCTAAATGGGGATATTAAAAACTGATCATCCCTGCAAGCAATTCATTTCCCTGGAAAGCCCCTGCAGTTTTGGGATCGTTTCTTCCCTACCCTTGTTAATTTATGGGAGGCATTATAAGTGTTAATTTATGAGGGAGATTATAACTTATCACAAAGAAGAAGCAGCACAGCCATGGTAATAATTTCCAATTCCGCCTTTAATTAACACTGCTGATGGGCTGCCCAGCTGTGGCACTGCCAGGAGCTGCCACACAGTAAATCCCTGCTTGAAACAGTCACTCGAGTGACCGCAGAAATTCGGGCTTTATTAATATGAATGAAGTTGCTTTATGTTCAGTTGAGTATGGAAACCAATTTAATCATGCTCAACGCTTGTCCAGTCAGTGGCCAAGTGGGTGGACAATGTCTCTCCCTTGCCAAGTTTCCCATGGTCAGAGGATGAAGATGGAGGCTGGCCAAGCTGTGGAGATGCACTAAGCCTGTTCTGCGTGCAGGGATCAAACAGGGTCCTGTGGCTCCACCTGCCTGTCTGAATGTCCCTGGGTGATGGGGGTCTGTGGGGACAGTCCTGCTCACAGCCTGCCCAGGGGAGAGCAGACCCATCACCTCTAGATCCTTCTGTGCTGGGATGGGTGGTGTGGGGCAGTGCTGTGACAGAACAGGCCCTGGCTGCACTGGGCCAACTGGAGGGTCACAACAGCAGCAAGGGTGGACAATCCTTAGGGACAATCCTTCCCCCACAGAGGGAAGTGTACTAATCAATGGCTCTGGGACAGGGACCGCCCTGTGCTGCCTTTGGGGAGGGGGTGAGTGGGGCTGCCTGTCCCATCAGTGCTGGGGCAGTCTCCTGCCTCAGAGATGCCCTTACTCATGGCTAGGACCAGGAGCTGGCTGCCATCCCCTTGGTCATTTCCAGGGTGCACACCCTGGAAAATGGGAAGGAAGCAGGGGCTGGAACTTGACACACATGCTGAGCTCTCTTCTGGAGGGTGCACCCCAAACCCTGCATCCAGGTGCAACCCTGCCCATTGCGGGCCAGTGACACCCACACGGCTGACCTGCACTGTCCCCCATCCAGATCCTTCTGGAAGAGGACATCCTGCTCCTGTACTTGCCTCCACACCTCACTGGCGGCCCCCAGTTGCAGGTGGTGAGATGAGCTGTGACCCATAACACCCAGCTGGGGTGGCAGGTGCATGAAGGGTCCCTGTGCCTTGTGCTGCTGCTGGGGCAGGACGTCATGGTGATGGAAGCCACTAGGCCCACTGGCAGCTTCCAGGGAAGATCAGGGAGGGCTGTGTGGAGTAGGGCACTTGGAGCACTCCCATGTCCAAGGGGAATGCTGAGCTGAGACCTTCTTCCTCCTCTCCTTGTCTGCCTCTGGGTGGCAGATGCATGATGTCAGATAGAAAAGGCTCCTAACAAACACCATTCACCACCATCAGTTACGTGGAGCCTGGAGAGGGAGCAAAGATGTCTCAGCACCAGTGGAGCTAGTGCTGTGCTTGAGAGCAGGAGCACAGCTCGTGGCAGTTGGAGCAGGGCTAGTTCTCCCATCCTTCTTGTCATAGCATGGTGCCATGGCCAGAAAAGTCACAGCCACAGTCTGAACATCCCCAAGGTTCTGCAGACTTGAGAGAATCACGCCATGGTGGCCCAGGAACGGTCAGACCCAAAGGATAAGGCTGATGGGGAGGCTGTGGAGTTCCAGGATGGATTCTGGCTGCCAGGGGAGGATGCTGAGCTCTGGGATAGGTCCTGGCTGTCAGGGGAGGGTTCTGAGCAGAGCCAGGCCAGCTCCAGGTCCTGGCTGCGCTGTCCTGCTGCCGGCTCTGCTACTCAGAGCAGTGGTCCCATCTTCCTCCAGAGCCAGCCCTGCTGCCTGCCTGTGCGCGCTGGGCGTGACACCGAGTGTGTGACGCTGAGCCACGCAGAGGGGACAGGGCAGACAGCACAAGCGTGCCCGTGCAAAGCGACCTGCTCCTGCTGTCCCCCTCAGCTGCACCTCCCAGACATGCAGGCGACATGCACACGCACACGCTCGTCCTTGCGTGCACGCCGGCTGCCTTGGCGACTTGCACTGGACCAGTCCCTGCTCACGGGCACACCGAGAGCACGCGTGGGCAGGGACACAGGCACGCTCCTTTGTGTGCAGACGCTGGCACACACGCGTGCGCTCCGTCCTGGGGCAGCGCGGATCCGAGTTTCCATCCCCGCGGCAGCAGCCACTGGATGGCAGCAGGTCCCCAGCGCTGCCACCAGCGCCACCGGGAGAGGGGAGCGGGGCTGGGCTGCGCCGGGCGGAGCGGCACGGGCTGTGGGGAGCAGGGATTTGGGCAGCGTGTGGGGAGCGGAGAAGGGGATGTGCTCCCCGGGGGCAGGCGGGGGGTGTTCTGGTGCCAGGGTGTCCTTATGGAGCCCGGTGAAATCTGCCTGCCGGATCAGGCGGGGATGGCACAGGTCCTGCTGCACAGCCCAGCAGTGCTGGATGCTGCCCCAGGGGCAGGGGCTCAGCACCCGCCTGCCCACAGGCGAAGTGTACAGGTACTGCAGTGTAAGGGATAGAATCACAGAATCATGATTTAGGTTGGCAAGGACCTCTGAGGTCACAGAGTCCAACCATTATCCCAGCACTGCCCTGATGCTGTTTGGCCCACGAAGCCTCTTTTGAGCCTTTGATCCTAATTATTGTAGACTTAATGAAAGCACACTGGCTGCTGTCCCTGTGTTGGCAGCTTGTGCAAACACCACGGGGAGAACAGCCCCAAGGAATTAAAGTATCCCAGCAGATTCTGTAGCAAACAGCTTCTGATCTTAAAGATGCCCCTTGAACAGGAGGGTGCCCTTGCACAGGCATGACCACGACATCCCGACCTTATCCCAGATGTTTCACACCACTCTGGCACTTCTGAACTTGGAAAAGAGAAAATCAGGTCCCAGCTTCTTGGCTGAAGGAACCCAGAGGAACACAGAGCTCCCATGGAAATGCTTCCAGTGGATCCAGGTTGCTGCTGGTTCAGTTGCGGAGAAGGCAAAACCCAGAGGGCTTTGGATGAGAGGATGAAGGCCACAGACACCTTTGCATCCATTGAAATGTCCCAGAGATGGTTCTGGAGTGATGAGATGCTCTCACAACTGAGAAGGGTCAGGAAAGCACACAGGGCAACTGGAGCTGAGGACAGCAAGGATGAGAAGGATCCAGGGCAGTGTGGCACGGTTGGTCCTTCTGGCAGCAGGGCCACTTGTTGCCATGTTTTTGAGATCAGGAAGCCAGCCCCAGGGAAATGGTGGGGAGGAAACCAGAGAGGACGAAGCTCTGTGAGCCACTGGAGTTTTGCAAAGAGCTTCTTGTTCTCACCTGGATTTCCGATCCTGCTTGGTCTCAGGGAGGTGCTATGGTGCTGTTCCTCTGGGGATGTCCCTAAGCCTCAGATAGGAATTAATGGGCTCTCATGAATGGAATGTGAGTCTGAGGGGATTAGAGAAAGCTGGGGAGAATGTCACCTCTAACAGCTGGTGTGAGAAGCGGATGCACGAGTGACTGCAGGAAGGTGGTGAGTGGGAGCGCTGGCAGAGTCCAACTTGGCTGTGGCTGTGTGGGCTTCACAAATACCCCAAAAGGCTGAGGAGGTAACTGGGACACCTGGCAGGATTGGCACATTAGTAGCAGTATGGGGATAACAAATTCCAGGGCAAAGTAAGCCAGGTAGCAACAGGCTGTGCCGTGACAGGCCACTATTCAACAGCTGGGAATTGCTCATCAGAAAGCTGGGGCAGAGCAAAAGAATAAGCAGCATAAATAGCTTAGGAATGAGATAAAAGTTTGTTATAAGTTTAATGTAATTAAGGTAAATTAGTCATTACATAATGGTGAGACATGCGCATGTAATGACGCCCTTCGGGCCTGTCTTATGTGTGTGGCCTTTATGAGTAAGAGGTGCTGGGATCCCTCCATGGCACGGGGAGGTGCACGAAGAGGGGAGCACCCACACCCCGACTGATTGGGCTTCTGTTCCCGAGCATGGCCTCTCTTGCTCTCTGGCAGCCAGGCTGGGTCTCCCTGGGGAGAGGAATAGTCTCAGCACGAAGCGAGAAGGCAAGGCAGGATGCTCTCCTGTCAAAGCCTCATTATTCAAATTCAAGCTCCTCTTCAGAAAACAGAATGTCAAGAAACAGCACAGCTCCAGCATCAGTGGTCTCCTGGGAGAAATGTTAAAAGTGGGATCTTAAGCATCCAGTTTCTGTAACACAGGAAAGCCTTGGGTTGGTTGTTCTCTGACGGAGTCCCCAGGCTGACTTCAAAGGAGACTCTCCCCCCCCAGCCCCCAGCTCGTCACCCAGTCTGGGGTTTCATCTGAGGAACCAAACCCCAGGGAACAGAGGGGAGCCCTTCAGAAGCTGAGGGCGCTGGGAGGCCTTGGAGGGGTGGATTTGGTGTCATCAGCACGTGCTAAAGCTCGTGCTCAGCCCTTTCCATTTGGACTGCTGTGTAACAACCTCCCTCACTGCTGTGCTGCCAGGCTGGCCTGAGTAGCATGGGGGGGTTGGCCAAGGTGATCCCCCCCATGGTAGGCACCTTGGAAAACTGGAAAGGTCCTTCCTTACCCCAAAAAGCTTCTTTCCTTGAGCACTGCTTTGGGAGATGTGTGAGCTGCTGGTGCTCAGCATGAGCAGAGAGGGACAGCCTTTGTCCCTGTAAGGACAGCCCTGGTCCCAGTCCCTGTCCCTGTAAGGACATCCTGTCTGCTCCCTGGGGTAAAAATAGCCCTGCCTGCCTTTAGCAGCCTGGCTTGTACTTGACGTCTTGCAGGGCCTCAATTTAAACAACGAGAGATCTCAGATCACAACTTGACACCAAGTAAAGGACAAACCTTGGCTGAGCTGGGCTGTGCAGCCATTGGCAGGACCCTGCCCTTGAGAGGCTGCTCGGGAGCGTGGGCATCGGGGACAGCACGGAATGGGGCTGTCTCCTAGAGGGATGATTGTTTCCAGGGGAGGATGCAGTCCCCAGACCCAGACTGGTACCAGGGCTGTGGCTATTCTGGGGTTTGGTCTAGACCCAGCAGTGCTGTTGCCCACGGTAAGGGCCCTGTCCCCACACCTCTGCTCCCATGTTTCAGAGCTGCCCTTGCAATGCCTGGCTGGAAAACGAAGGTGATTTTTCTGCACTGTGTTCATGTGGGCTCCCAGCATCCCATCCTGAATTCCCTGAGGGTCCAGAGACAGGAGCGATGGAGAAGGGCAGAATTCAGCTCTAGGATCAGAAAGGGGTGTTTCTCAAATACGCTGCCAAGCGTCCTCAGGGCTCTTCAGGAGTGGGAATAATTAGCTTTTCCTTCTCCAGTGCTTTCTCTCCATTAAGCATCAAGCTTCAGCAGTGTGCCAGCACCCTGAGCATTGGCTGCTGCCATCTGGGATGCTTCTGTGGCCACGTGGAGCCCTGCTAAGGCTGAACTGGAGGGGACCTGCTGGCAGAGCACAAGGACAGGGACATGAGGTGACTACAGACATCTTGCTGAGTGAGGGCTGCCCTTGGCCAATGTTTGTTCAGCACAGACTGTTTTGCCCATTAATTGCTGGTGTATAACCGAGGCACACCCAGCATCAGGCGTATCCCACCTGAGGGACCTCAGGTGATGCCCATGGACCTGACACATAACAGGCTGAGGAGACCCAGCCTGGTCCCTCGCCCTCGGTTATACTGATGCATGCTCTGGGCATGTCCTGAGTCTGGGATTCCTCCTGGCTCTCCCACATCCTCTGGTGCTGAGGAGGGTGTCCAGGGCCATGCAGAAGCATGGGGACAGACTCCCAATGCCCTCTGCCTCAGAGCAGTCCCTCGCTGTCAGCAGAGTGCCACCCAGGTGTCCCTCCTGCAGACCTGTGTGCCCCAGCTGTGCTCCACTCTGGGGACAGATGTTCCTCAAGGACAGGCTTAGGAGGAAGGAGATGTTGGTGCCAGAAGGGAGACATCAGCTCGTGCTGCCTGTCGGACCCCTCAGCACAGCCAGGACACAGTGCCAGCTCCCAGCTCTGTGCCCCAACCCCATCCTGCGGCTGGGCTCCAGCCGTTCCTCACAGCGTAACTTTCAGGCTTTTAATTAAATCTCCATGAAACACCCATTTGAGATGCTTAATTTAAAGTGAGAGCTAATTAATTTTATGGGCCTTGGCCACGTCTGTTTCATTTCTGAGTTAATGCCTGGGCTGTGCTGGCAGAGGTGCAGAGAGCAAGGCAGACACCGGCTCCTGGGACTGTCTAGACAGTCCTGGCTGGATGTGTGGCTGGTGGCCCTGTGTGGAGCTGGTGGTCCTGTGTGGGGCCAGTGGTCCTGTGTGGGGCCAGTGGCCCTGTGTGAGGATGGTGGCCCTGTGCAGGGCTGGTACCTCACTTAACCTCCTCACCAGGCTGGCTCTCACTCCTCCAGCCAAGCCAGGCAGGAGGAAAACAGGGAGATGCTGAGTTGGGCCTCCGTCCTGGCTGGTCCCGTGGTGCTGGACCCACATCCAAGCACCACATCCCAGGGACAGGCTCTGCTCTGTAACAGTGTCCCTGTTTCCAGGGACCAGCTCAGCATGACATTGCCTCACCATGTGTTTGCTCCCCGCCTTGCAAGAACCTTTTCCCACTTCAGAGCAGACTTAGGGCCAAAGCTTTGCTTTCTAGTGCTGGCTTCCCCGAGACCCCCAGCACCACTGCAAAGATTCCCATGGCCGTGGGAGCTCAGTGGAGCTTCTGCAGCAGCATCTGACCAGCCTGGGGATGCTCAGACCAGTCTGCCCAGCCCTCCCATCCCAGGGTGTCCCTGATGCTGATCCCAGTGGGAAAAACAAAGTGGGAGCCAGCCTCCACCTGCGACCCACACCTGCGAGCCACATGGCCACCATGGGACAGCAGTGGCACATGGCACAGCCCCTTGCTGCTGCCTGCAGGGAGGCTGAGAACCTCCTCATGGGACCTGGAGAGCAAAGCTCCCACCAGGGACCAGCCCAGGGCTGAACTGGCTGGAGTGGGGAAGGGAGAGAATTCTTTGCTGGAGCTGACCCCGTCCCTGAGGCATGGGGAGGGGGGGGGGTGTCCCTCACACGGTTCAGATCCACTGGGATAGGGTTACAGGCAGCTCTGGTGAAGGTCTGCAGGTGCTGGGGTCCAGCTGAGCCCCTCGGTATGGCAACCCCACCCCTGCAGAGCCACCGCACCGGTGCCTGCACCGCAGGGAACCCGGATGGGCTGTTTTCGAGGGCCTGGCAGACCTGCAGTCTCCTGCTTTACTGCTGACTGTAAAGGGCCTGGTATAAACTGTGATTGAAAACATGAATCATCTCTCTAATTAAACAGAGTTGCTCTGTGCCAGGAAATCTGTCTCTTTGTCAGGATCTTTGTTTTTAAAGGGGCATAAATCTCAGGCAAGGCTAAAGATTGGCTCCTGGATGCTTTATCACCAAGTGGCAGTGATTTATCCTGTGATTTACCAGAGAAGGAATAGAATTAATAATAAATATTCATTTCTAAGCCACAGTAAGCTGGGAGGTGTCTAAATATCCACCAGAGCAGCATTACTACTCTGCAAACCAAGCTTGCTTTGGCTCTGAGAGCATCTTGCTCTGGTCTGGTGGAGTGGGACTGGGACACTTTGGGCACTGGTGGCAGCCTCGGTCAGTGAGGGTTGTGTGTTCCCCCCACACCAGCTGGTGAGGATGGACAAGGAGGAAACCCAGTGGCCCACAGAGGGACCTGTTTGTGCTTCAGGACTTGTAGCCAAGGCATCAATCAATGTGATGCCCCACTCTGCAGTGCACTGGTTCCTGCTGAGAGCAGTTTGGGTGAGGGGGTGTGGTGGACCCACACTGTTTGCAAAGAGCCTGTGCACTTGCGTGGGACAGTAAATCCCTGAAAATGCCACTTTCAAATTTCTTTCCAGTGTTGTGAGAGCTGGAGGACCATGTCGGGATGTCAACATCAGGATGGTAATGTCGACGTGGCTGCAGCACTGCCCATGTGCAGCTGCCTAGGGTGGGCTCTTCCTGCCCTGTGGTGGGACCCCAGGTCCTGCTGTCCCCCAGCCCTAAGGCTGTGCCCAGATCAGGCCACAGGCTGTCTTTCCAGCTCCTGGGAGCAGCCTCATCCCTGATCCCTGTGCCATTTGCTTGTAGTGCCTTGCTGGTATTTACAGAGGATTCCCGGGGATTTACCTCACATCCACAGACCCATGGGTCAACATTGACAGAGCCTGCATGAACAGGAGTCCAAGGCACTGGCAAACAGTGGCAAATAGTGCAACGTGTTCGCCCAGGAAGATTCTCTGAGCTCTATTAGCAGACCTGCACAAGGCAAGGGAGAATGTGGAGCAGCTCAGAGCAGTGAGTGCTGCAGCTGGAGCCAGATGTTCACGTTCCCACAATGAGGAGGAAGAAACCACAGCCCTGAACCTCCTGCTCCTCAGCCTCCTCTCTCTTAGAGGGGATTTATTTGCATTCATGTCTTGACAACAACTCAGCAGAGCAGCCCACAGCAGCACGATTGCAGTTGTGCAGAATGGATGCAGCAGTGCCAGCAGAAAAGACCATTATGGTGGTGTGTGCCCCTGGGATGCCAGAGGAAGCTGCTTACAGCCAGGGCTTCAGCACAGCTATTGCAGAACACATCCCCAGATCAGATTCTCCACTGCAGATGTGGCCCCAGGGCCCCCCATCCAGGTTTTCAAAAGGTGCCAAGTAGGGATGTCACTGCTTCAGGACTGTGGAGTTCACCAGGATGTTGGTTGTTCACCCTTGTGTGCTGCTGTGCCTGTGTCCATTGCTGCTTGAAGGCTGTGGAGTGACCAAACCCCTCTCAGCCCTGTAGGAGGCATGGGGCTCCGTGAAGGACATGCAAAGGGGGCTGAGGAAGGTGCTGTGTCCCCCACTGTTTGCTTCTCCCACAGCAAACCAGGTCGTGATCTCTTCCCCACAGCCCTGGATCCCAGCACAGCCCCAGTTACCTTCTGCTGGCTTCAGGACAAAAGCACTAGGAGGGAAGCATGGGGGGTTGTCATCACCAAAATGCCATTAAATTGGCTGCTCAAACTTCCCTCTGCAGCCCGGTACCCTCAAGCTGTTCCAGTCCTGCCAGGTGTTTGCAGGTAAACACCCTACTCTTCCTTGGGAACTGGGATATGTCTCCATCCCTATCCCAGGAGGAAAACGGGGAGCAGCCCTCTCTTGTCACTGCCTTGGGAGTGACTGGGAACCTTGTGGATAGTGCTGGTGTCTTATTCACCAGCCAGCACTGGAATCAGGGAGGGGTCTGTATACACACACACCCCACCCCCCCACCCCTCCCAGGCACGAGTGATCTGTGCTGTGACAAACCATGCCCAGTGCCAGGGACAAGCACGTGCCACTGGGCAGAGGGACGAGCGTGTCCGGCTCAGCTGCCCCGGGGGCTCTGCAAACCAGCTCTGCCATTCCAAACATGCCGGGTTTGCTACGAGTGTCTTTATCCAGCAGCAGCAAACACTGATGGGATAATTAGAGCTAAAAGATGGAGTGCAGCAGGAGAGCGGTGCCCTGCGCCGCGGCGCCGGGAGCTGTGATGTGTTTGGAGTTGTTCTTCCCGCAGAACCAGGAAGGTCTCCTGCATATGTGCTGATATAAAACCTACCAGCTCCCTGGGTGATTTTTAAGTGAGTGACAGGAAGAAAACAACTTTATCGCCTTGAAAAACCACCAGCTCTCATCACCTGTGGCGCGGAGCAGATGGGCACTGATGAGAGCGAGAACCAGCACGGGAGTGGGCAGTGGCCGAGGGGAACTGGAGAGGGAACAGGCACTGCCTCAGGACAGTGGATCCATCACCACCAGTGCAGGGAGCTGGGGGGCGCTGGGTTGTGCCTGGGCTCCCCAAAAAGCGCTTCCAACACCTTACCCCTTTCGGCCGAACTCCACCCAAACTTCAGTCCACAAATTGCATCCCTGCCGGATGTTTTCTTCTGCTTTAAACAAGGAGATGAGTTTCAAAACCCAATTGTGTAGTGAAGAATAGTAGATGGGGGTATCCCTGACAGTACAAAAGGGCTGGGGGAGAGTGGGAATGCTGTTGGGAAGGTTTTTTAGGCAAATAAACACTCGGGATTGCTTTGCCAGTGTTTTCAAGGCATCTGCCACTTATCCAGTGGCCGCTCTGGGTCAGCTGTGATGGTCATGAAGGGCTCAATTCCTGCCCAGAATCCCCCAAACACACAGGGGGATTTACTGGAGAGAGTTTTAACGAACACTTTTGATGGTGTTTTGATGGTGTTAATTTCTGGCCAGAGCAGAGTTGGGCAACATGACCCACATTTTTTTGTTGGCCCCTACTAATAAAACAGCCCAAGAGACAGCTCAAAGGGTCACAGTCACCTAGGGATCACTTGTGCCACCCTGACAGGGGGCTGGGGTGAAAAGGGAGGTTTGGGACTCTGGGAGTGACACCCCAGTGTGCCAGTGAGGGCTGTGAGGGCTGTGGGGCCATATGTGGTGAGGAACAAGTGCTGTGCATGACTGGGGATGATGCTGTGTGTGGCCAGGGATGACTGCTGTGCATGGTGCAAGGGGGATGTGGCTGCAGATGCAGCCAGACTGGGCTCCCTGGTCTCAGGGCACTGGCAGTGTAGTCCTGCCCTGCATTTTGGGATCTCCACAGCCCTGTGTCCGCTTTCCCCCCTTCCCTGCCACCCTGTCCCATCCCTGCTCTGATTCTGTCAGTCTCTGGCTGTTTGAAGCTGCTTTTCCAGGGTAGGCTGTCAGGCTGGATGTGGTTTGAAGCAGAGGCTCCCGACACACCACTGGCACGTGGCGATGAGAGGGAGTCTGTTGGAGCGGTGGGAGCTGTGGAGCGATGCTGTGGGGAGCAGCTTCGAGCTGGCAGCAGGCTGGGAGCCCCAGGAGTGAGGAGGGGGCTCCCTGAGAGTGCTCCATCCCCTCGGCATCCTGGAGGAGGAGCCAATTGCTGGGGTGGTGAGGCTTCTGGAGGAGCTACAGCACCCAGAAAACCCCAGCACTGTCCTCTCTGCTGGTGGGAGCCCTCACCTTTGCCCTCACCTTCGCCCTGCGCCTGCCTGTACCCCCATGGGGGCTGGTGGGAGGTGAGGGCAGCTTTGGCCTGAGGTCAGCCCTGCTTGAAGGCAAAGCTCCTGCATCTGCAGCACTGGGCATTTTGCTGCTCTATTTCTGTGCTCCCATAGGGAACCATGGAGTGAGAAGGGTGGCTTACGGTTCTTCTCATGCTCCCTCCTGCAAAAATCGTGGATGTGTGAGAAGTGGGTCAGCGAAGGGGTGAGATGTGCTGGTTTCTCTCTCGTGGGCTGCAGCCCTCAGCAGCCGGGAAGCCCGGCATCCTCCGGCAGCCAGAGCCACCCGTGGCTCCTCGCGGGGTGGGGGAGATGGAAGAAGAACTGCAAGTTCCAGATTAATTGCAAGTTCAATGACTGCGTACATGAATAATTAATTATCTACATCTTCCATGAATATGCATGATATGCAGATGCGGGAGGGAGGCAGCAGCGAGGCGGGGGCGCGGGCAGGAGCGCAGAGGAGGGCTGGCGGTGGGAGGCAGAGCAGCTCCTTGGGGACCCGCTTGTCCCTGCACTCCAGTGAACAGGGAGCCCAGACAGGAAAAGCTGTGGGACTGCAGGTGACAGACTGGGGCTGTCAGCATGTCACCTCCCCTGGGGTGGTGTGTGCCCGTGTCGGTGAGACCTGCCGGCACACACTGCCAGCGAGGCGGGCTGGGTCCTTGCACGGGGAAGTGAGGATGCATTGTGGACTTCCCTCTTGTCCCAGAGCGTATTTCCCAGTACTCCTTTGAGGACAGGATCTCTCAAGGAGCTCCAGAGATGCCTCGGGTCACCAACAGCCAGCAGAAGCCCTGTGAGCCCAGCACCCCAACACCCCAGCTCAAGGCATTACTGCCAGACGGGAATAATCTCCTCACAAGAAGAAATTCTTCCCTGTGAGAGTGGTGAGGCACTGTCACAGGTTGCCCAGACAAGCTGTGGCTGCCCCACTTGAACCTGCAAGTGTTCAAGGCCAGGTTGAACGGGGTTGCAGCAGGGACAGATGCAGGGTGAGGGCTGGCAGGGAGACCCTGATCCCGAGTTACTGTGGGATTGTTACAGTGATTAGTGTTGCTGGGGACAGGCTGTCAGAGGCAGGTACTGGGGTGCTGTATATCTGTCAGCACAGCGCTTTTTATGACTTGTAATTACAGCATGAAATAGCTTTTTTTTTTTTATTTTGGCATTAGGAAAAGCCATTATGGTGTAGGGACAAGGCTGCTGCTCTTCTTAATTTTCTCATAAACAACACTATCAGTGACTGTTGGTGGCTCCTGGAATACAGGGGCCATGGCAGGGCCGCCACACTGTCCCCCACCTCCCCTGAGATCCCCCCACAGTCCCCAGGCACTTGGGTGGGCTGCAGCACCCCACTGAGGGGGCCCTGTGCTGGCCAGGTCTGTGCCACAGGTGGTGCTGCTTTTCCTAAGCTTTCATGACAGCAGTTCAAGAGGAACGAAATATCCTGCCTCAAGTTTTCTGGAAGGATTATTTTGGTTTAAAACAGCATTTCACATCAAAATACATGAAATATACGCTCTGGATTCCTCCCAAGGAAGAAACAAATGTCTCACTGCAGGCTCTGCCCTGGTAGGAGATCCCCAGCCCAGGCTTTGGTGTGAATGTGGTGGTGAAGAGACAGTCCTCCCCAGGTCCCTGTGGATGGGGATGTGCAGGGAGCAGCCAGCTCTTTCTCCCTGCCAGCCCTCCTGCTGTGGCAGGGCATGGGTGGGTGTTCTCCACCCGGCACCTGTGACAGCAAAGACCAGCACAAAGGAGTCACCCACCTTCCCTGCTGTGGCCTCAGCATCCCCAGCCTGTCACCCCTGAGCCACCACACTGGCCCTACCAATTACAACACCTCTTCCTTTTTGTGCTTTTTCTCTCTTCGATGCTTTCTTTCATTTTTTCAATAAGTCATCTCATTTTTACATAGTTTTGTTTCTTTAAATTGATCGCATTGGATTTCTTTGTCTGCACTCTGCAGTGTTAAAACCAGTTGTACCCTGGTCCCTGGTACAGAGCAGTTCCCCCACTGGCACATCCAAAACCAGGTCTAGAGCAGCAGCTTTTCTTGGGGAATTTAGACAATTTTGTTCAAGAATCATCATTTGCGTCAAGAACGTTGTCTCTGCACCTCTCTCCACCTGTCTGCCTTGACATGACACAGTCAGATCTGTGCAGGGAAGCTGCAGTCCCTGCTGTCACCTTCCACTGGAAATTTGCAGTTTCTCTAATCCCAGCCAACTTTCCCACATCAGCCCTATCATTATGGCAGGCTGGGATTTTCCCCCAAAGGCACCCTGGTTTCCTTGCTCATTTGTTGCCATGGCATGTCTCCCTCCAGGCTTTCCAGAGGCACACTGAGCTCTCGCTGCATCCCCCCCCACAGACCGAGGGCCCTTCCTGTTCCCTCCCAGCATCTCCAGTTTAAATCCTCCATTCCCAGGCCTTCCCTGGTGGCAGCTCAGCTTTCCTGGCTCTTGACCAAAAGATTCCCCAGAATCCTCCATCTTCATCCCTTCATCCTTCACCCTTCATCATCCTTCTCTTCAGCAATTTCCACTGACAGCTCCTCTGAGCGGGAGCATGAGAGTCTACACAGACTTTGAAGTCCTGGACAGTCTGTGATGGAAAAATCCCGGGATCTGAAGATTGCAGGTGTGTTTAGCTTTAGGTGTTATGGTGCAGGGCTTATGGGCTTGGAAACTCATGTCCTCTCTGGACAGTCCAAAGGTCTTTTTTCTCCAGAGGGATGAGTCACCTCTCAGTACCTGTCCAGGTGTAGTCACGCTGATTCAGGAAAGGTCTCATCTCCCCTGACAGAGCTTGAAGCAGAGCTGCTCCCTCCAGCCTCCCCAAAAGGGCTCAGAGAAACAGCATTTAACAACCAGTGGGAGCTAAAGTGCCTTCAGGGGACATCGACTGTCAGCCAAAAGCAGCTGATTCCGAAGGCTTGAGCCCGGATTTTCCAACTGCGGATGATCCAGGCAAGGTGAGGTCTGAGGGTGGGGTTTGTAGCATGAGCAGTGGTTGCATTGGCACCGTGGCTGCACCTTGGCGAGTCAGAGGTGACAGTCAGGGGGCAGCTGGGGACAGCTGGGGCCATGGTTTATGGCCCCCACCTCTGCCCCGGACCGGCCCTTCCCTCCAAGCTGTGAATCCAGCTGGAATCGCCACGTCCCTACAGCAGCCACCTCTGTGCCTTTTGGCTTCTTTTTCCCCAAAAAGGCTTTGTTCTTGTTATTTCTCATCCAGCCAAAGGCTGGAAATACTGTGGAAGAGCCCTGTTTATGTGGAATTTCTGATTTAAAGGGACTCACATGGATTCTTCCCTGTGGTGAGCATTGAAGAGATCAATCCTGGGCAGTTTGGGGCTCCTCAGTCACACAATTCTGGTTGTTCTCCCAGTCCTTGCCCATGGGAGAGGATCATCCAGATGCAGCCCAGTTGCCCATGTCTGGGGGTCTGTGGCAGCTCTCAGGACAAGCCACGGCCCCAGGTCCCTCTGGAATTTTCTCTCTGCAGAGCTCAGTCACAGGAGATTCTTCAGAGCTACAAAATTACCCTGGCTGCCACTTGTTCTAAAGTTGGAGGTGTGCATCTGACTGTTTCTGGGAAAATGTGCAGCCTCCTGCAGCAGGAGATAGCACTGACCGTCCCTAATCCTCCTCAGACAGGGATTTGTCATCCACAGGCACAGCGCCTGTCCCTCCTGGTGACAGAGCCCTCATGAAGAGCAAGAGGAGCTCACAGGGAACCAGGAGCTGATTGCTCAGGGCTGTCCCTGAGCTGGTGTGTTTGTGCTGGCAGCATTCTGGGACACACTGGGGTGGCCACGGGGGCTTCAGCTTCCTGGCCCCAGCCCCATCCCAGGACAGCCCCTTCCCCATTCTAGCTTTTTACTCCTGCTCTTGTCCTGTGGACATGGAGAGGCGATGTGCTGATGTGTTCCCAGGGCTGAAGGAAACCTTCTGTACCTTTGTGCAAGCCTGAGTTTCACACTCAAGCTTTTCCTGAGGGGAGGGAGGGGGCTGGTTTGCCGGCACTCCAGCGCTGCTGCGCTGCTTTCCCCTCTCCAGCCCCCGTTGGAAGGGATTAGCTTAAAACATCAAAAGCGCTTGCTGTAAGTGGGCTTTTGATGTTCCCTCCGGCTGTCTGTATTTGAGCGTACAAAAGAGGGCACACGTGTGTGGCATTAGCCCCTCTCAGCCTGCCGTTCTGCTGGGAAGCCTGTTCGCTCCACGGGATCCGCTGCAGCCACAGCCACTCCCAACCGACGGAGCGATGCGAGGGCTGGGGTGGAGCTCAGGGCTCACTGGCAGGCTGCTGCCATGGCAGAGGGTCCCACAAATCCCACTATGTTCACTCCTGCCATCCTCCAGCCCCTGTCCACCCCAGTGCTGCAGGGGAAGCGTTTGATGGGTCATTGCCAAAGGGACTCTTGGATTAGGTCTCCGTTTCCCTGCTGCTTTTGCCAAGATGCAGTAGGCAGTGCCGGTGTTGAATGCATTTTTTGGATTCTTTTAAACATTTTGTTCCCCTGTGCTACGCAGATTGCAGCAGTAATCCTCTCTTCTGAAAAATCATTTAATATTTCTGAACCTGCCATTTCCCCCAGATTTGGCCTCTGGCATCCTTGTTCCTCCTGATGCCCTGTCACGCATGTAATTTCTGTAGAACAACGGTCTTTGAGAAGGAAATAAATTACATCCTTACAGTTCTTCAAATAACAGGAGTTGCTCTATGAATGATGGGATTATATCTCCTCCTTTGAGGTTTAAATGCAAAATGCTGCCATCAAGGGACGGGCACAAAGAGGAAAAGGTGTTTGCCCACAGAGTGAGTGCCTGGCTCTGGCAGCAGCAGCTCACAGAGTGAGCCCCAAAGGGCTCAGGAAGACCCAGCAAGCCCAGGGACGGGGCAAGGGCAGGGCCACAGCTGCCAGCAACACCATCCTTCAGCTCTGTGCAGCTACATGAGCCCCAAGCATTGTAAAGCCCAGAATTCTGAGAAGCTCCACTGCTGAAGCATGCGGGACCACCTTTCCCTTAGTACCAGTGAGATGCCTGCGCTGGCCTTGTAAGGACCCAGTGCCAAGAGACACTGGAATTAGAACTTGCCTTTCTGCTTTGTCCAGTCAGATTTAACCCAAATCCCCCCCAGCCTGGTTTGGGACACAGCTGCACACCCGTGGTGCAGCAGCAGGGGTGCAGAGAGGGGACAGGCAGGAGATCGATCGCTGTCAGTGACGTTGCTTGAGGGGAAACCAGTGGCCTGAACCAAGGGCTTGGAGTTTGCTTCAACATTTGAGCTTCCCCAGAGGGAAGTATGGAGGAAGGGCAGGATTTTGCAGCTTCTCCTGCTTTTGCAGCTTCTTTTCCTGCTTTTGCAGATCTGGGTTAATAAATAAATCAGTGCAGCTGATTTTCTAGCCCAGATCCTCTGGAGCCCTGGTTTGCTGCACGTTCCTGTCAGTGAGAGGTGGGAGGTGAAGGGCAGTGCGCCCACAGGGGTCCAGATTCCCCATGTGCCCAGGGCAACAGAGCCCTTGGGCCAGAGAAGCGACCTAGGATATGCTTGGGACAGTGTGGATAAATAGCATGGCAGCACTGGGGTCATGTCTGGGGCCATGCTGTTCTCCATGTCCCTGCCTTGGGAACCAGGGCATCCATGGAGCCCTCCAGCATCTTGTGAATGTGCAACAACATCATCTCTGGTGCTCAAGCAACACTAAAAGGACAAACACAGGTCCTTCCACCTCTGAAAGACTGGGGAGGAGTGGGACAAGTGCTCCCCACCAGGCCCTCAAAGGTGATGGTGCAGACCTGCCTGCATTGGTACTGCAAAGAGCCCTCCCTCTGTGAGGAGCTGCTGGCCCCGAGGCACTCGGGGAGCTCACCAAGGGACCTGTCCCCCGCCGCTGGGGTGTGGGAGAACAGGGCTCCCACCAGCTCCAGCAGCTCCCATCCATGTTCTCAGAGCTGTGCTTCCAGCCCAGTGCCACCCTTCCAGTGCCACCAGCGTGCCAAAGACCAAACCCATGAGACCCTTCCTGGCTGGTAGAGCTTGCCCGTGAGCCCAAAGGGGATTGCACGGGGGGGACATTGTAAGGGGACACCACAGGACCCTCTCCTTGCCTTGGTGCTGCCCAAGTGCTCCATCAGCAAGCTGGAGGGAAAGAGGCCTTTTCAGGGGGGATTTCAGGCTGCTGAGGTTTGAAATATCAATAGAAACAGAGTAGGTGGACAGCACGGTGGGGAGCCGAGGCAGAGCAGGGCTGGCCAGTGGTGTAGGTGCAGCTCCACTCTCTGCAAGAGCATCCAGGTGCTCCTGCCTTTGCTCCAGAGCTGGGATGCACAGTGCCTGTGCACGGCAGGAGGCTGAGGGGTTGGGAGAGGCTTAAAAGCCGATGGCAGTAGGATGGGCTTGTCAGAAGGACTCACCTCAGTCTGTGAAAGCACAGACACACTAGGCAGGATTGATGTGCTGGGGCTTGGCTGCAGCTTGTCACTGTGCTGACCATGTGCGTCATCACTTCCAGGCTGCATCCTCTGGCATTTCCCTTTGCCTGCACCCACACTGGCAGGCTCACCTCCCAGTTATCTCTCCTCATTGAAGCCCCATGGGCAGAGCCCCCCTCAGCTGGAGGAGCACAAATCCCTGTTCAGGGACTGCAGGACTCCCTGGAAACCCATCCTCTGGAACACAGGAGCTGCACACGGGGCTCCCAGAAATCCTGCCTGGGAGGAAGGAGCAAGCAGCCCATGCGACCTTAGCACAGGAAGAAAGGTTCTGCCAGGTCTGGAAAGGGGCTGACACATGAAAAGAGCATCTTTGGCCCCCAGTAGCACCACATTCTCTCACAAAGGTCTTTAAGACCTTTTATTCAGAGGTTGAGCCGGGTGGCTCAGTCCACTTTGCTGTCGGGGGCGACAGCTCAGGAAGACACTGGTGCAGGACACACTGGTGCAAGAGACACTGGTGCCACTGGTGGCTCTGGTGCCCAGGCAGTGATGTAGGTAGCTCAGGGTGCAAACAGCTGCCCTGGGGCTGTGCTCTGCTCCTGGTGCAGCAGCAGCAGGGTGCCAGCAGAACAAATGGTCTTTCTGTCCTGCTGCTCTCTCAAAGCCAATCACTGTCATCAGAGCCACCTGCACTGAGAAAATAAAGGTTTGGGAAACTTGCTGGGGTGGGAAGGCTGAGGATGCTGGTGGGAATGGTGAGGATGCTGTGCAGCACAGCCCCTGCTGGCAGGCTCAGCTGCCAACATGCCCCTGGCATCTTCCCTCCAGTTTCAGTGAGCAATGAGCCACTTCGATGCCAAGTGAAGGCAGAAGCAGAGGGGACAGAGCGAAGAGGAAGCCCCACATTGGCCTCTTGTGGGTTAAAACACACCACAAGTCCTCACAAGTCCACTGAGCATCACAGCTAGGGAGCTCAGTGGATAAATCACTGCCCTAACACTCACACATCCCATCACCTTTTTGGGAGCAAGGAGCAGGGATCTCTTCTGAGGCCGTGAAGTACTTGTCAATGCCAAAATTGTCTCTATTCAGAAGCACACACACATTTGCTTGCAGCTCCCATGCCAGGATTGACTGCCGGGTGATGTGGTAAGAAGAGGTTACAGATGCCTAGGACAGGCAGCCATGAACTGCCCAGGTAACTGAGTCCCTTCACAGCTGCCTCTCTCTACAAACAGGGATGGAGGTGACCCTTTGCTCAGGAACTGTGCTGGAGGCTGGCCCAGCTCCAGCCTTTGGGCAGCTCCCAGCTCTGGGCTCCGAGCTGCAAATGGTCCAGGACAGGGGAGGACAGGGTCAGCCCAGAGCGAGCTGTGCTCACAGTACCATCTCCTCCCTGTCCTTGAACCAAGGCAGTACAGAACAAACCCGACTGAGAAATCAGAGAGCTAAAAAATAACCCCTCTTTCTTGTCTTTTTTTTTCTTTTGGGTTGTTTCTCAGCTGGATTTGTCCCTGCTCCAGTTCACAATGCTTTGCCCCTGCAACGGGTCACAAAGGATCAGGGACAGAAGAACAAACTCCTCAAACTGTCCCTGGAGCCATGGGAGGGCTGTTGCAAGCTGTGCTGGGAGGGACAGGGGCATGGGCTGGGGGCCAACACAGTCACCCCAGCGCTTTCCAGCCCGGTTGACATCCAGCACATCCTTCAGACAGTGTGGGAATGCAGTGGGAACTTGGGAAGGGATGGGAGGCTCTGGGTCCAGGCTGCAGAGCAGCCCTTGGCTGATGGCTGATGGGCACAGCCAGCAACCTTTGGCACACTGGGGTTTGTGTCCTGGGGTATTTGAAGTTGGCTGCCTCATCCCTGCAAGTGTTCAAGGCCAGCTTGGACAGGGCTTGAAGCAACCTGGTCTAGTGGAAGGTGTCCCTGCTCAAGGCAGGAATGAGATGAGCATTTAAGTCCCTTCCATCCCAAACCAGTCTGTGATTCTATGATTTATACCCTGGGGTTTGCACCCTGAGGTATTATTTGTAGTCTGGAGTGTTGCTGTTTGAGTTTTTAGACATCCAGCCTAAAAATGGGGGGAAATTTAAGTGCCTGCCATCTGTTAACAGCAGCATTCTTCCCCTGATTGCCTGTGGCTGGTGCCATTCGCCAGTCACCCGCACACCATCTGAGTGGCTCTGATGGCGTGCTGGATTAATTTAAATTTGGTTATATTTTATGGCCTGAAATACTCCATGTGAGGTTTAATTTTCCATCAGCTTTTCTGGCTCCAAAGACTTGGCTAGGGCTGGGGAAGGTTTGAGGGAGAGTGGCAAACATTGCTCCCTCCCTCCTAGAGCCCAACCTGCCCTGAGCTGGCCCAATGAGTCCCCAGGGTGGCACAACTACCCACCTCAAGCAGCCAAACAAAAGCCAGCCATTTGTTACCTGAACAAAGTGTCTGCCCAGCTGGGTATGGGGTGGCCAGGTTTGTCACCCAGACATGAGGTGTCTCCACCAGCCCTGACTGAGAGCTGCCAACCATCCTGCTCCAAGAGGGTGACCAGGCTGGAGATCCTGGGAACCCTCTGCTCCAAGAGGGTGGCCAGACTGGGGACCCAGGGAACCCCCTTCCCACCCGCAGAGCTGTGGAATTTCTGTGGAATTTCTGACGTGTTCCAATGTTTGTATTTCTTCAGAGAATGCAGTGAGTGGGTTAGGTGTGAAGAATGGATCTGCCTTGAAAAGGGAGGTGTTACCAGGCTGGTGATCTAAAAGGAGTCAGCAGAAACGTAATCAGAAACCAAACACTAGAATTAAACTCAAATCTTTTTGTTTGAGGACTGGCATTATGCTGCAAGGCAGCTGCTGAGCCATGGTAAACAAGGAGTCAGCTCTCCCATATCCTAATGGAGGAGAATCACTCCAGGACCACGGTGAAGACAACTGGTTTTTGGACTCTCACCCCAGTTCATTAATACTGAGTGTTCTGCTAAACCAAGGGTATGTAACCTGGAGACAGGCACAGCATTCCCAGCAGGCTCCCTGTGCAGTGGGAGCTGTTCCCGAGGTTTCCTGCCCCTGGCTCACAGTAGGGATGTGTGGGATGGTCAGTCTGACACGGCAGCTCCACATCGCTCCATCTCGCTGTGCCAGGGACCAGTGTACAGGAAAACAAACCCCGCGTGGGCGAGCAGCAGAGCCAAGACCAGTGCTCCTGGTTTTCGCCTTTGATGTGTGTTTACTTCCAAAGAACCTGGATTGAAATGAAAAACCTGGACAGAGGAGAAAATGTTTTTAATTGCAGTGGGTCTGCTCTGTTCTGGTAGTACTGGCACCGGCACTGGCAGAGGTTTGATCTTCCGTGCAGACTGCTCAGTAGATTCAAAGCCCTTCCTATTCCTCAAGCCCTCTCTGGTTCTTGACTTGTCTTTTCCCCTGCTTTTCACTGTCCCAGCCCATGGCAGCCCCCATGCCAGGCCATGCCCACCCACAGGACCTGCACTTCACCCGAGCTGCAGTGTTTCATGTTAGTGCTGCAAACTTCTGCAGCAAGGACTGATTCTGTGGGAAAAGCTTGAGCCCTTCTTTCAGCAATAAGCTGTGAATAAGCTGGTGTGCCAGCTGTGGGGCCACTGTCCTCACTGACATGCTCCACAGAGAAGGTCACTGTCACAGAAGCAGCTGCTCCACACAAGGAGTGGGGCCAGTACCGTCCCTGCCGCCAGGATTCCCTCCACTGCTTGCTTTCCCTGTATCTCACCAATCTCTGCCTATTTCCAGATGCTGTCAGCTTGCAGAAAGGATGACTCTGCTGTTGCTTTGTATGTTATTCCCCAGGATCGCCTGTGTCTGTCCCACTGCTCTGCATTAGCTGCTGCTTCCCGTGGATCACATCTGTGCCTTGGTGCTGTGTCTGTACTCGGGGCTGCAGAAGCTGTGACCTGTGGGAGATGCAATGCAGGGCATTAGGCCTCCCTTCTTCTCCAGAGGTTCTGCCTCAGAAGGGAGTTTCAGATGTCCTTTCTGCTCCCAGAAGCTTTTGGAAGACGTTGCTGAGGGAGCAGCTGCTCTTGCACGTGCCACTGAAGCAGACAAGAGGGTGTTTGCTTTCTTCTCCCCCAGGAGAGATCCTGGAGCTTATGCCAGCCTTCTGGCATTCCTCCATGGAGGGGAACCCTCCTCTCTCAGGTTCCTCCTCCTCCTGCATCCTTCCCCTGCGGCAGCATTCCTGCTCGGCGGGATCTCGCTCCGGTTCCCAGCGCCATATGCCAGCTCAGCTCTGTGTTTTTCAGAGTAGTGGGAGATCCCCTTTGGGAACAAATGGCTGAGTCTCTCATCCCTGGTGGCATTGCCTCCCCCATCCTCCTCCTTGCAAATATTCATATATTCTCCCCTCTCCTGGGGCTGCCCCAGCGAGGGCTTCCAAGGACTTGACACATTCGCAACCTGCTAATGAGGACTTTTTCCCTGGTCCAGCTAAAAATTTTTCAGTTAGCACTGGAGAGGTGACACAGCCAGTCTGGGCTGAGCCTTAAAGGCAGCTTTGCCACTGCCCTGAGGAGGCAGGGGATGCGGGTGTCGGGGAACCCCCTTTTCTTCCTGCACCCCCTGCCCCAAGCAGGCCCAGGCCCAGGCGAGGGTTGTGCTCACCCATCCACCCCCCCCAGCTCACTGGTCACAGCTCCCCTCCCCAGACCCACAAATCATTGAGCAACAGGCACAAATCCGTTTATTACATCAATTAAAACGCCACTTCCTCATATTTTTTTAGCTTGTAGAGAAACAACAACAGCGCCAGGAAGGTATATAATTATGGCTCATGACGGCAAATTTTACATCCCCGAATTGGAGTGTTTAATTCAATTAGATGTCATAAAGCTCTCATTATCCCCTTCGGATGTTAATAAACTCAAGAACTTCCAACTCCCTGTATTTGCAGCTCTCGCCACCCCAAACTGCTGTTATTTATATGTTTCTAAGCTGTTTCTAAACAGAACAGATTTTTATTGCTTTCTGGCCATATGCCCAGAATGGGCAAAGTTTGGGGGAAAAAAATGAAAAACCGTAAACTTCTCTTCCTGTTTTTCTCTCCTCTGCCCCTTTCACCGAGAGGTACATGAGCTGTGAAAAAAAAAATCGGGAGTTAATGCTGAGGGAGTTGTGTCCAACACCAGCAAGAGGGTCCTCAGGAATGCTGGAGCATCCTGTGGGAATGCCACAGGAGACGCTGCCATTGATCCATGTCTCCCTCATGGTACTGCTTTTGGAGCTTTTTCTGAAAATGGGTTTTCTCTGATCCCTTTGGGAGATGTGCTGTGGGGTGGGTGCTGATCATCAGGTGATGATGGGGTGAGTGCTGGGGTGCTGGTGAGGACTGGAGCAGATGGTGCTTATGGTGCTCATGTGATGAAGACATTGGCCAGGGAAGCAGCAAACCTGCTGGAGTAGGGGACAAGGGGCAGGAGGAGCCTTTTTAGTGCTATTGGTGGATGGGACAGATGGGACCAAGACTTAATTAAAGCAGTCCTTTCCTGATTGTAATGATGAAGGAGCTTTGGGGTGAAATGGTCATCAAGATGAGGTGTCTCTGCAAGCAGCTGAATGCAGGGCAGGTGGGACCCTGGCACTGCTGCGATGTGGGAAGGTTTTACCATTTTTTTAATTTGAAAATTTTTGGAGATTTTATTAACAACCTCCAGGTCCTTGTATCAAACAAACATGGAACTTCTTTCTCCCTGCCTGTAAAATCACAACACCCTTTTAACCATTCTAATAACATCTAAACAAGAAGGAATTCGAAGATTTATCACAGTGTGTATATGGTGCAATCTGAAGATTCAGCCACAGAAAATGTCTTTTGGCTGGTGCTTCCAGAGAAGCATTTGCACAGCCAGTGCCTTGAACTGGCTTAACTGGGAGTGCTGCACTAATGGCCTTTTCAGCCTCCAGCTTCTCAGCCCTGACTCCACACCCCGCACCAGGAGAGGTGGAAGCAGCCAGTTATCCTTGGGCCATTTAGCACTGAACATCCATGAGGCTCATCCACTGCTGGAGTCGGTGTTGAAGGTGTCGCTGCCTCTGGCACATGTCACAGGGATGTGGGGCTGTCACTGAACATCTGCCTGCTGGAAAAAACCCTTCTGGTTAGCACTCAGCGGTGGAGAGCCCCGAGAACCATCACCTGCAGCCCCTTTGCAGTCCCTGCTGCAGCATCACCTCTGCTCTGGGCTCCTTTCTCCTGACACTGGGCTGAGGGGAGGGTTGGACTCACCATCTGGGCAAGGAGGAGTCAGGCACGGCATGGATGTGCACGTCTCGAAAATCTGTTTCTGTGCAGTTGTTCTTGGACAACCACAAGAGCAGATTTGGAGGTTGTGCTCGGTTCCCGCTGCCTACACTGGTTATGGGGACACTGGGATACAGCACTGGCACTGGGGACACCTGACAGAGGCTCCAAGACCCTGTTCCAGGGGCCAAGTTGCCTCCTGGTGTATCTGGGGTTGCCAAGTGTCCCATGAACCCCAACACTGTGAGTGCCTTGGGGAGAGATGAATCCTGCCCAGGAGCAATGACAGCATGTGCAACTATTTCGATACATGTGATGCCCACAAAGGCATTGGATTGCTCCTAATCTCCATGTTTTCCAGTGATTAATGTGCATGTCAGCTGTGGAGGAGCTTGTGCTTGGCTCCTTTAATTAGCAGGAGGAGAATTTTCTCAGCTAGTTAAACCCTGGCTGTAATGAGCAGCTTCATACTGGTGTTAATGGTGCCTCGCTCGCCCTGTGACGTGTTGACAGCTCCCTGCAAGGAGGGCTGACACGACCTGGAGGACCCTCAGAGTCCTCCCAGCTTTCCCAGTGCTCTCTGATGACCTGTGCTGTTGCCCACCACCACTGGATGATGGGGTCTGGGCTCTGGCTGCAATTTGTTCAGCTCTGCTGCAGTTTTTGTCACATCTCACCTGCCTGCAGACACACTGATCTGGCTGGGCTGGAGCAAAGGGTGGCATGCTGAGCTCACAGTTCAGCCACACTCTCCATTGCCCAGGTCTGACTATGAGCTGACCTATTCCTCGCTCTGCCCACTGTGCAATCCCCGGGGAAATTTTGCTCCTCTCAGCTGTCCCAAGGCAGATGTGATCGCAGCCCTCACCCCACACGGACAGTGCAATTCAATGCTTGGGAGACCCTAAACCCAACCTGCCCACCCTGGTCCTGGCACAGGGCGTAACAGGGACCCTCAGGTGAGTGTGTGAAGCTGGGCAGAGCTGCAGGACAGACACCCAGCCCTGTGAGTGCGGGGGCCGAGGTGTGATGGCAAAGTTCAGCGCACAGGATTGCCAAAGCGCGTGTTTGCTCATGCTGTCTGTGGATCTTGGCTCAGCAGCCAGAACCCACAAGGATTTTATTCCCAGAGATCCGAGATGACCGTAGGGTGATCTCTGGAGTGACTCAGAGTATGCTTGGCTGAGCCCAGGCAGCCATACCCAGCAGAGCTGCTGCTGTCACGGGATACAGTCCCTGAGGTCTAGTCGGCTTCTTGCTTTTACTTGTAGGAAATTGGAATAACTGGGGGAACCCAGGCTGGGAACCAGCTGGTGATGCCTCTGGAAGGCTCCCTGCCATTCCCTGTGGCTCAGGACACCTCGTCATGCCCAGTCCCATGGTACACACACAGCAGGATCCCCAGGTGCAGGAAGCTGCCCACAGATTGGCAGTGCCTCTGTCACCCCCAAGGAAGGAAATGCTGTGCCAAAACTGAAAGAGGGGAAATTTAGATTAGATGTATGCAAGAAATTCTTCCCTGGGAGAGTGGGGAGGCCTTGGTACAGGTTGCCAAGAGAAGCTGTGTTTGCCCCATCCCTGGAAGTGTTCCAGGCCAGGTTGGACAGGTCTTGGAGCAACCTGGAATAGTGGCCCTGCCAGAGACAGGGGGTGGAATGAGATGGGCTCTAAGGTCCCTTCCAGCCCATATCATTCCACGATTCCATGATTCTATTTCCCCACAGGTGCAGGGATGGCGAGGGGTTTTGGGCACCACCTGCCCCCCAGAGATTTTTGGAGCCTGGTTGTGCCTGGTTCCCAAAGCTACAACCCAAGTGTGACTCAGCGTGGCCTCTGGCTTGGTCTGTGCCTTAGAGCCGAGTCAAACGGTGGCACATGTCCCAGGTCACTGTGGCCGTGGGCAGATGTCAGGGCCGATAACACGGGGAGGATCTGCCTGTGCCAGTGTGGAGCCCCTGGGCAGGGAGAACACACAGAGCCCCACACACACATCTGGGACCAGCATCTGGCAGAGCAGAGCAGGAGACTGGAGATGTTTTACAGCCAACGGCAGTGGAGGAGACGAGGAGCTGGGCACACATTGCTTCAGACACGTTTCTGATGATGCTCTGGCTCCAGACTGTTTTAACTTTAGCTGAAAAATGTCAAGCTATTAGTTCATGGTGCAGAACAGAGCTGCCCGGGGCTGGGGATGATGTGAAAGTTACAGAATTATTCTGTATGCATGTTCTTCTTTCTTTTTTTTACTCTTTTCCCAAGTTCCCCGAGGCTTTTCAACTTTTAAATCTGTGCTCTGGTGTGGCAGTTGCATTGACCAGCTCTGTCATGTCAATAACCCACGTCACACAGCATCCTGGAGGGCTCACTGATATTGGGGAACACAGCAGTTCATCCTGGTCTGGGCCTGCCTGGCACCCACCTCCAGGGATATCTTCTAAATAAAACTGGCTTGGGTACCCAGGATGGGGGCAGTGGAGATGCTGAGGAGTGGGAAGAAGGTTCATTGTCGGAGCAAGTTGAGGATCCAGGGCAGGAACAGTGTTTGCTGCAGGCTGAGATGCTTTGGCAGAGGTCAGTGAGGACTCTTAGACAAATTCAGCAACCATCAGCAGACAGGAACTGAGAGGAACAGGGGGGCTGCTCCAGGGCCAGGGCCTGGACAAGCACATCTGGCACTGGCACAGGCTAAGTAAAAATACCAAGGTCTCCCCCCATAGCAGTGGGGAGGAGGGTCTGGTTTGGTTCTCCACTGGCCTTTCATCAGTCGCTTCGGGATTATTGGGGGTCCACTGGCACTTTCAGGTGAGGGAACCTGGAAAGCCTGGGAGAGCCCAGCCAGGTCTTGCTGCTGGGACCATCATTCTGCAACGGCCACTGAAACACAGAGGGGCTCCAGAAGGTCAGGGAAGAATTGGTGTTTCAAGGAAGAGCAGCCTCTGCCCTCCAGCAGCCGTGCTGAGCCCCTCCTATTCTAGGACTCTATCCCATGATCTTATCACTCCTATGATATTTCCCTTTCACACCCAACTACCTGTGATTCTCTCTCACCTTTCAGCTCTATTGGCCAAGTCACCATTTTCAGGGCTTACAGAACTCGGCAGCTGGGGGAATCCAGAGGCCAGGTTAGGATATCGTGCCTGTCATTCCCTGACTGAGATGTGAGCCGCAAATTGTAACAGACCTGCTCATCACAGCACCCAGCGCTGTCACTTGGGCTGAGAAGTTCCTGGAGAGCAGAACACGTCAGATGTGGGAGAGAAACAGCAACCCCGCAAGGGTGTGAGGGAGAGGGTCCACGTGAGCCCAAGCTGTGTGACAGAGCATTGGTGCTCTGAGAAGAAGCTGCAGAGGGGGATCCACAGGAGCAGAGGGATGTGTCAGTCTCGGCACAGTGAGACAGGCACTGATCATGCCCTGGAAAGCCACCCTCCAAGCAGGAGGCACACCTTTGTTCCCGTGTTTGAGAGAGGGAAATCTCTCTGAACCAGTTTTGAACTGGTTCAATAGGAGGATCAGAGCTGAGGAAGCACGTCTGGGCCCGTGATTCGTTTGATGAATTCAGGCAGGGACTCTTGTCTGCAGGTTGTCAGCAAAAGAGCTTTGATTTGCAGAAATTCCTTCATTATTCTCAATTATTCCGAGCGCATCTTGCTGCCTCAGCACTGCTGCGGGTGATGTGCAGCACTGGCTGTGACGGTGGCCCCTGTGCCACCACAGGGTCTCAGGTCACTGCCTGCCATGGTTCCTGCACCACGATTTCTGACCAAGACTCCAGCCCAGTGAGGGGCAGAGCAGCAGCATCCCATTCTTCCTGCACAGCTTTCCTTTGGGATTTCTCACACCAGGAAGGTGTCACCAAGAGTGTGACAAATGGCTGAAGAGCTGCGTGCCTGCCATCACCCCAAATGACAAGCCAGGGTGGCTTTCTGAAGTGGGGAAACCTGCTTTTACAAGTATTTCAGAGAAGACCAGCGAGCAAGCTGGGGATGTAGGGTCCATCTACCTGCCAGAGAAGCTGTGGCTGCCCCATCCCTGGAGGTGTTCAAGGCCGGGTTGGATGGGGCTTGGAGCAATCAGGTCTACGGAAAATGTCCTTGTCCTCAGCAGAGGGTGGGCTTTAAGGTCTGTCCAACCCAAACCACACTGTGATACTGTGATACCTAGGAGGGTTTTTTTCCCAGCTCCCTGGCTAGTCCAATCAAAGGTGCCAGCTACAGTTTCAGCATGTACAGGGTGAGGGATTTTTAAAAGAACAGAAGAAAACGTGCAACATGACCGTCACCATTCCCAAGTCACTTGTCAGCAACATGACTTTGAATCCCAACCATTGCCAGATGGACCTGGGGCAGCCTTGGAGGCCAGTGTCACAGCACCCACATCCGAATCCCTCCTGAGCATCCATCTCTGCACCGTGTGAGGTCCTGGCACTGTTTTTATGTTGTTTGATAAGGAGTCCCCTGCAGCCAAAGGTTACCCAAAATGCTACTGTGAGTGGCTCATGGGCATGAATTCCAACACAGCCAGGCCAAGACACTTGGCCATGAGGGCTTGAGCCAACTGTCCCAGCTGCTCCACCTGCCCCACACATCTTCCCTGAGGGTTAAAGCCATCCATTGAAGCCCAATCTTTATCTATAGTTTTCGACACAGCCACGAGAACACGTGAAAATCCTTTTCAATGGAAACAAAACCCAACGCTTTCCTTTAATTTCTTGGTGCTATGAAAAGCCACTCACTGCTCTATTTTTAGCTCCCTCAGAACAAGCTGCGTGAGCCGGCGAAAGGAGCAGCATGTTGATGAGGGGGGTTTCACATCCCAGCCTCCCACCACTCCCACACGCAGGCTGAGCTCAGCAGGGCTCCCTGGCTGCCCATGCCGGGGGTCCCCCACCTCAGTGCCCCAAGAGGGGATGCTGATCCCTCCTTGCTGTAAGCATGGAGTTCAAGTCTGGCAAAGACCTTGGAGGTGAACTAAGAACTGTTGATTCCTCAGTAGCATCTTCCTGTTGGGACAAAGCAGCCATGGCAGAGCCTGACATGCCACAGAATTCATGGACGTGTTCAGTCTCTGCTGAATTGCTTTTGCCTTTGGCTCAAGGTTTGAGCCCAGCTGTGCTGGGAGAAATTCCCATTGTGAGCTCCTGTTTGGTAAAGAACTGCTCCACTGAGAGTTTTGGCCCAAAGAATCATCCTGGAAGGAGATGGCAGTGAAGCACAGCTGGATGGTGGGGAAGGGCAGCACTTCAAGCTCCCTGGAATATACTACTGAAGAAGGAATAAGCTTGACCCAGATACATGAAATAACACAGTCCCTGGCAAAGCACTGCAGCAAGAGCCAGAGTTTCACATTCATTAAAAACCCAACTCACTCACTGTCCACAGATACACACAGTCTGGAATTAGGGATGCACTGGGATGAAACGGCATCGGCACAGGCTGAATCCTGCTGACACAGTGCCACAGCTCTGTGCTGGGGCTGAGGGGCAGGAACACTGCTGATCCACCTGCCCTCACTGGTACTTGCCTGCCTTTACCCACCCCCCAAGGTCTTTCCATGGGGCGGCTCCATTGCTTGTGCTCCAAAAGCCGGAGGCATTGCTTTGAGGAACTCTCTGCCCCCAGGAGCACCAGCCCTGGCAGACTGCAGTGGGCAGATGGGTTGTGTCACACCAGCAGTGGTGTTGGGATGCTGGCAAAGGTGTGTTAAATCCCACTGTCAGCCAGGAGCGAAGGGACTATGGGGACCTTCTCCTGGCAGCACCTGGTCACCGAGGCTGGCCTTGCCCTGCCAGCAGCCTGTGCTGGCCCTGCCTGCTGGGACAGATCCATATGTGCCCTGCCACATGGGAAGGGCACACCACACCCCACAGGTCTCTGCAGCGTGGTCCACACTGTGTGGGAGGATGGTGGGCACTGGTGGTCTCTGGGGGACCCCTTTCCCAGGGTTACTGGTCAGCACCGTTGCTCTCATGCTGCTCCCAGCACGGTGTGAGGCCGTGCCTGCTGCCTTCACAGCTTTGGGGCTGTCTTGGGTGTTTCTTCCCATGCACTGCAACAACCTGAGCTGGAACAAGTCTGCTCGGGTGTTTTCCTTGTGCCCTGGAGCAGGTAACATGGACTGAGGAGCGCAGAGGTCTCTGAGCCTTGTGGTACACACAGAACATGCCGGGACTGGCAGAGCCCTGGTACTCAAGGCTTTCACTGATGCTGGGCACTGTACCCCATCCCACCCAGAAGTATGGGAAGCCTGATCACTCTCCTGACACTAAGGATTGGACACATGGAGTGCTATCATGGGCATCTGAGCAGGGAAAAGAGGGTAGGAACCCAGGCCAACATTCATTTGAGAAGCACAAGGAATCCATGGAAGGCTGCCCATCCCACCCACAGCCCAGGGGCAGGTTCCAACAGGACTGTACCCTATTCCTTCCACCACTGGAATGATGGTGCAGTGGCCTGATAACAACTGTGCATCCCCCTGGCCGCTCTCAGGGCCGTGGCTGGGGGCTGACACCTCTCTCCTGATGGCACTGCAGCCCTGGGGGCTCTGTGCCCCATCCTCTAGCAGCTCTGCCCTGGATCTGGGAAGTCTCAGAGCCTACTCCTGCAGCACCTGCACTCTCTGCCACTCAAGGTGCTCTGCAGGACATTCCTGAGCTCTGCAGCCCAGGGGTTTCTCACACCAGGTTCTCTGCCTGCCACTCACCAGTGGTCTCAGACCCTGGCTCACTCAGCCTGGGCTCTGTGGGCTGGGGGCTGCATGTGCCCTGCCCTGCTCAGTGACCAGGAGGGGTGCTGGGGGCAATGACAGAGTCATCCCAATCTGCCTCATCCTGCACCCTGTGCAGACCATCCAAACGAGCACATCTTTCTGATGCCTGGAGAGCAAACACATCCCCTGACCACCCAGTGAAACCACTGAAAATTAGTGAGGGGCTGAAGCTGGAGGTAGCCATGCAGACCTGCCAGCTACAAACCTGTCATATCCACTGGAAAGATACGTGGGGGGGGGGAAAGTTGACCTCGCTGGAAATATCCTGGGATATTCATAAGAGAAGTAGACAATGGCTGGAGTTAGTGCCTGTGAGGCATTGTTTGGGAATCCAGACAGGGAACGGGCAAGCTGACAGGAGTTGTAAAGGAGAAAGATTGCCAGCATTACTGAGGGGCTGGGGAAAGCTGCCTCCTCATGCTCCCATCCCCGTGGATGAGGAGGTTGGAAAGGTACATAAACATCATCACTGGTTTGCAGCGGCAGAATTGTGGTGTTGGGAAGAAACAGGATTTGCTAAAAGTGTCATCCAAACCTCCAGCCACCAGATAATGGGCTGTTCTCTGAGTGTGCCCTGCCATGCTCACCTCCTGTGCATCCGTCAGGAGTGCAGGAGTGCCCCATGTGCCTTCGGACAGGATCAGCATGTCCAGCTCCAACAGCAAGGGTCAGGATTGTGGCTGAAGCACAGGTTAGGGGGATGTTGTGTGCCTCAGTCCTGGTCCTATCTCTACTCTGGGCTCCTCAGGCTCCCTGTTTCCACTGTACCATGGGGCAGAAGGAAGGCAGCTGCTGCCCTGTGCAGGACACTGAAGCAGTGAGGTGGGACCAGGCTGAGTCACATGGCTCACTGTGCACGGGACACACAAGGTGATGTTGGTGCCAGGAAGCCCCACAGTATTATTATTTACCCTCTACCATACTGCAGACATCAAAGAGTTTGCACAACAGCAAGAAATAAAACTAAATATATTATGGAAAGGGGAGTTATCCCAGGACACACACAGCAGGAAGGGAGGGCAGCTCAAGGAGGGAAGCACAGGAGCAGCAACTGTGTCAGCAGGGGCAGAGCAGTTCCCAGCTCCAGTGGTTTGCTGACTGGGGATCAGAGAGCAATTTCTTCCAGAAAAAAATGGAACTGGAAAGCAGTTGACAGTGGCAGCTCTATGTCCACTCCTTTGGGGTCACCGAGGAGCCTCCTGCATACCAGGTGTGTGACAGTTCAGGGGGAGCCAGGAGCCTCAAATCGGTGAGTTTAGATATCAAATCAGTGTGGACAAAACCTGCTTGGTTTTGCTTTGTGGGGCCTGTCTCCCCATCTCATCCTGTTGGGATGCAGCCAGTGCTGCTCCTGTTGGAGCAGGGGTTCAGTCCTGCTGCATCCCTGCAGCCTCCACAGCTCACCCTGAGCCTGATGGAGTGGAGGTGGCTTTGGGATGGTCACCTTTCCTTGTCCCACAGGGATTCGTTCAGGTTTTTCTCCCGCATTAGATCTTTTTATCCTTAAAGCCCTGTTTGGACAGGAAGCATGGAAAGCACTTGGCATCTCCTGCACCAGGCACCCAATGGCCCTGGATTAGTGCTGGGGACACAGACTGTGTCCTGGAGCTTCATACAAAAACTGCCTCAAATTAACTTCTAAAACCCCAAAGCCTTGAGTTTGCAGAGCCAGAATGGTGCTGGTAATTCCTAAATGTTTGTGTTTCAGGTCTGGAAACGTTGGGTTTCCCCCAGCCCATGGCACAAAGTGTTTCTGAGTGTTTCACCCCAGCCATCCATGTCTGGTGGATCCACCCACCATGCACAGCCTCAGGACACCAACTTCCACTGACCTGAGTTTGCATTTTCTTCTTCTCTACAATGGCTCTTCCCTTAATTAGGAACCATAAATACAATCCTACGAAAATTTAGGTTAGGCTCCATGTGTGATGCAGGGAGAAATTTGTACAGACAGATCAGCTTTAAAGCCGTGGAGCAGAAAAGGTTCTTTGCAGGGATTTTCACCCAGGAATGTTTCAGTTCTTTCCAAAGAAAGGAGAGAAAAATAGAGAGACGGGGAAAGAACCATCGACACGTGTCTTTTAAAGCCGCTAATGGAAGATTCCCTGAGGCGACCAGTCGAGCTGGCAATCCTCCCACTTCACTTCTTGACAGCTTCCTGTCTTTGGCTGAGTTGTCAACCCAGACATGTCTGTATTTTGGCACTTGAGAACTGACAAGTCACTGCAGGACAGCAGGACATGGCCGGGACCCCTCAGGGGCCACACAGACCCCCATCTCTGACCCATCTTTTCCCCAGCTCTTCACTGGGGCAAGTAAACGCTTTCTCTTTTTAATGGTGTTAACTCTGACTTACATGCCTGCTTGTGGTTAGTGGTGCAGTCAGTCAGACAGAGATCCGTGCTCCGTGTCATCAGCCGACACCGGCCATGGGGGCCGTGCCCCTGCTCTCTGTGGGTGATGTTTAACCCGTGGGTCTTTGCCATCCCGGCACATTTGAGTTAACACAAAGACATGAGCCGGGTCCTGCTCTTGTCTTCCCCTTGCAAGGGTTTGTGGGGGGTGTGTGATGCCACTGAGAGTTCTCCAAATTGCCAGAGGGGTGATTTTATGCCCCTTCTCCATTCCCTTGGAAGGGTGCGTCTGCCTAAAAGAGCGTTTTGATCAAAAGCTGTTTGAAAACTTGCAGAGAGCAGCTTAGAGCCTTTTTTTACCGTGGGACATGGGTACAGGGCAGACCCAACAGTCCCACACCGCACCCGTGGGATGAGGGTACGGAACTGATCTGTGAGGACCAGCGGACAGCCTCTGGCACACTGAGCAGGCATGTGGGTCCCAAAGCACTCACTGCACCCCAAGTTAGTTCATTAGCAAGCAAGTGGCCCACCACTTCATCATCTGTGTGGTGGCATGGACCTTGTGTCCTGCCTCAGGGCAGGAGGTCATGTTGCTTCCAGCACCCTGCTCCAGGACAGTGTGTTTAAACACTGGGAGTAAGGAGTAAAAGCCTGTGGTTGCTCATTTTGGGCACTGCCAGCCAGGCCCAGACATGCAGCTTGTTGGTTCTTGTGCAGCCTGTTGGTTCTTGTCTAAAACCAGAAATCTGGATGGAAACCTGAAAGCAAAATGCCCCAACCCTGTGAAACATGCCCGGAGGAGTGTCGGAGTGTTTCCCTCTCCAAGGCAGCAGGCACTGGGAAACAGGAATAACAATAACAAATAAAAGACGTATCCAAAAATGAAAAAGAGAGAAAATAGACTGGTTGCAGTTTCTTTGTCACACCAGGTCTGTCTTGTCCCCTCATGAAGCTGAGATCCCACGCTGGGTGGCTGGTGGTACTGGCAGGAGATGCCCACAGTTTGCCAGGTACAGGGGCTTCACAAAACTGGCACAGAAAGAGCCCCACAAATGGTGATTAGTGCCTCATATTTCACCCCAGAGGAGCCCAAAGCCTCCCATGGCTGAGTGTTTCAGCACCTTTGGTGTTGGTCTGGCTTTGCTCATTTCTAAGCAGCAATAAAACTCCCACAGATGTTTTTGGGACATCCCTGGCCCTGCTGTGCTGCTCCAGACTGTGCAGGGCATGTGCAGGGCTGTTGTCCCTGTGGGAATCATCAAGATGGAACCAAAATACCATCAGGATGGAACCAGAATGAGTGTCTCCCATGTAGCTGCCATGGGGAAGGATATAATCTTCCCATGTATTTCTGGTAGTTCCAAAAGGTAGTTCCAAAGAGGTCTTTGCATTATTTTTCTCACTGTGTTTTTGAGAAGTAACCAACAGCAGGGACCCCTCCACCCTGCACATCCAGTGGTGACCTTCAGTGTGACCTACAGTGTGAGCACAGGAGTGAGGAGTGGCAACATTCCTGGTTATCCACAGGTAGAGAAGCTGTGGTGGGTGGTCTGCTCTCCTGGTCCCCTTTTCAAGCTGCTGAGTTGATTGCTCTGAGCTGTCGAGCACACGGGTTCCTGTTGCCCATGGCTGGTGTTGAGGCGTCACTCTGTGTTCCTGCCCACGCTGGGTCTCCTCAGGGAATCTCACAGCAGTGCTCCAGCATTTTGAGGGGTTGAGGGTTTTGGCCAAAGGATTTTAACTGCTCAAGGCAAGTCATCCAAACAGGACCACACCTCCTGCCCAGGCACCCGCAGAAGCGTGAAGGAACTATGCATGTCCACAAGTGCTGCCTCTAGAAAAGAGACTGTAGAGCATCCTCTGCCCGGAGGGGAGCAGGAGAAGGAGGAGGATGCTGTGAAGAGCAGGGTGATGAGCTCTGATGGAGCCACAGACACTGGAGTAAACTCTCCACTGGGATGTGTGGTTTGCTCTCAATCCCCTGGCATCACTCCCTGTGCCCTTTCAGGAGGTCACATCCAACATCCGCTCATCTGGAGGCAAAGTGAAGCCACAGTGTTCATGGTGTGGGGCTGCTTGAGGCTCTCTGAGCCCCCCATTTCCCATGCACGCCCAGAGTGGGGTGCTGGGAGGGGAGGGTAAGCACAGGACTCACCACAGAGGGACCAGACTGTGGTGGGGATTGGAGGTGCTGGGGTGGCTGTGGACAGCCGTGAGGGTGGTTTCCAGGAGTGAAACTCCCGTGGGTTGCAGGCTGAGGCCAGTTTCGGGGCTGGGAGGTGCTGGAGCTCAGCCTGGTTTGCTCCACACAGATTCAGGCTGTGATCCCACCTTGGTTCCCCTCAAACCACCTTTGGTCTGGTATATGTGGGACGTCCAACTCCCCCACTGGGTGTGGAAAAAAGTGATGAACCGGCGCTTCAAAGGCAGTCCAGAACTCCCCGGATTCAGCAGGTGATTCACTGAGTGCGAGGAAGCCCCTTTATTGCTCCTGTGCTGGGACAGATTGCGCTGCCAAACCCAGACAGACCAGCAAAAACCACGCAGAGGGACTCCAGGAAACCAACAGCATCCTCTTGGGCATGCCAAGTAGGTGGCATTTCCCACCCCCATGATGAGGTGTGGTCCTGTGTAGCTCTGACATGGAATGTCCTGCCCAGGGCTGCCGGGGCTCTGCCCCCATCGGTACCGGCCGTGAGCAACACACGGGGGACACAAAACAGTGCCTGGTAGGAGCATCAGCTGAGGGTCACCTGCCATATGCATGTGAGATCCTAAAAGCCCTGACAGTTCCTGGGGCCTCAGTGTTCCCATTTGAGCTGGAAAGCTGGCTCCTGCTCTGCCTCTGCTGCGTGGGGCAGCAGGACAGGCTCTTTATGGCAACCTTAGTGCCAAACAGAGCTGTGAAGGGCAGCTGTTGCCAAAGGGATCTGCTCCCTGTGTCCTGGGAAGTGCCAGCACCATGGTATCCTTCTCCCCCTAAAAACAGGGAGCATGGCCTGCACACCCCAACAGCACAGTCGTGACCCCAGGGCCGGAAACTTTGGCTGCAGGGCTGGTCCCAGGGATGGTAAACAGAACCATGGCTGAAAACAGTGTCACCACAGGGCCACAGAGGCAGAGCCTTGGCCAAGTGCTGCATCCAGCCAATGAACAGTGAAATGCCATGGGAAGGCACCAGCTGGGGATGGGAAACTGTCACAGCGATGCGTGGGGACTCCTCACATCACACACCTGGAAAACACGGAGAACAGTCCCTGTGCCCACAGTGCTACAGCTGGACAAAACGGAGCAAAATTATCAGTTAAGGGTTATTCTCTTAAGAGCTGGCCTCGATGATCCTTGTGGGTCCCTTCCAACTCAAAATACCCTGTGACTCTGTGACTCTGCTCATGTTTATCTCATATTCCCCTTGTCTGCCTCTGCCTTCCCACAGACACGCTGTTGACAATACAGCAGCATTTAGGGTTGTATTGCAGACTTTCCTGGGAAAACACACTTTAAAATCCTAATTTGAGCCTTGCACTCATCTGACCTACTCAGCACCACATGATCTGTGCAGCAAATCATCCAGATACTGAGTAATTACAGCCTGGTTCTAATAAATGAGCAACAAACTCATAATTATCCGCAGAAGTTTTGATGAATGATTTTTGGAAAATCCACCACGAAGGGAAGGACTAAATTTGGAAGGACTCAAATCTGTCTGTGCCCACGGGAAAGAGTAAGTGGGAAGGACAATCCCTGGCCCCTCATCACTCCTGGCAGCAGTGTGGGGCTCTCATGTCCTGGCTGGGGGAGTGGGGGGTCGTTCTGTGCCCTATGAGGCCTCTGGAAAGTTCCAGTTCTTGGAAGAACAGGCAAGAGAACCTGTGCTTTGCAGACAGGGAGAGCCAGAGCCAGAGCAGGGACAGCCAGGTGATTCTGGTGGCAGCAGTCCTGCCCAGCTGGAGCAGGCTTGGTGTGCACCACAGCCCCCAATTCCATGGTGAGGGGCTGGCAAGGAGCTGTCCTACTCTGCTACACCTCCACCCTCCCCCTGGCTGGTTCCCAGCCCAGCTCCCACTGTGGGGCAGGGCCAGGAGAGCCTCCTCTCACCCAAAAGAGGGCTTGGCATCATCTGATCCCAGCCAGAGATAACAGAAGCACCAGGTGGGAACTCAGCCAGGGCTGATCTTGGGGCAGGCAGCACCCAGGGCTGTGCAGCATTGCTCTGTGGGTATCCACGTTCATCCCTGCTGCCTTTGGGGAGGTTTCTGCTGGTGCAGATCCCACCAGTGACGTGGAGAGAGGTGATGCCACCTTCAGCCAGGCCTGCTCTGTCACATGGCAAATGCCCACCATGCAGGAAGGGGCTTGAGGGTTCCTCTGCTCCATCCCTGCTGTCCTCAGCACTGGGCTGTACCTCTCCCTACACACGGGATGAAGGCAGAGGACAAAGCACAGCTCAGCTCTATCACCTCGGTGTCCCTCTGTCTGCCTGTTTCCCATCCTGTGATCTGTGCCTGGGCTCAGGGCACACCCAGTCCCTCAGGACTCCTGGGTTGTGCTGCTGCCTCCCATCAGGACAGGCAAGACGTGGGGGCATGTGGCACTGTGTGACAATGTTCTGCAAAGGCTACAGGCAGCCCTGGAGCTCCCCTGACCACTGAAGCCCCCCCCAGCAGCACCCTGGGGACATAAGGGGGTCCCACACTCCTGCCTCCCCACAGAATGCCTGGGGAGGTGCTGAGCTCTGCCTGACCCACGAGGCACCGACCCCTTGCAACAGCAACGTCCCACCCGGGAAAGCAGCACCCTGTGCATTGAGCCAGCTCCCTCTCCCTCCTGAGCTGGGGGAAATACTTTTTCAAACCTACAAACCTTTGTGAGTGGATATAAAGTTGCAAAAACCCACCCAGTGCACTGCAACACCTGTGAGGACTGATCCAGCTGCTCCCAGGGTGGCTGCCTGCTGGAGGGGATGCCAGGCAGTGCCGTTCGGAGCCTTCTGCCCGGTACGAAAATTAATTGGAATAGATTTTTCCTTCACTCTGCTGAACCATGTGCTCCCCAAACACAACTCTCAGCTGGCTGATGGGTATTTCAGAGGGCTCCTTCGCTGACAGAGTGAAACACATGAAGCAGAAGGGCTCTCCAAAAGTCCTCACAGCCCTGACTTGTGGCGATTCATCCTCGGCAGTGAGGCAGAAGCCATCAGGATGGATGTGCCCATGAAGCAGCACTTTTACCAGCTCCCTGAGAGCTGCAATTACAATACTGAGCTGTGCGAGAGTGAGAACAACTTCTCCAACAGCAGCAAAGCAGCTCCACAAACGCTGGGATGGGAACAGTGTGAGGGGACAGTGATGGGAACGCTACTTTCATCAGATAAGCATCAGATCTCCTTCAAACCTTATACCCACTTCCTCTTTGTGTTTGTTTGTGAGCCTCTGGGTAGGCAAGGAACTTGCCTGACTTTAAGTCAAAGGTGAGCTATGAAAATCCTCCCATTGCTCAGGAACTGGAGCTTTAAAAATTAAAAAATAAGTGTCAGACAGCCCCCTGCTCTGCAGGAATTCAGCCCTGGCTGGACACAGAGATCCTTGGATAGCTGCACAGTGGGCTGGTCTAGCATGAGCCTCTCAGGAAAACAAGAAGATAAACCACCTCTGTAGCAACACTTCAGAGCTCTTAGATGTGAAGTTTTTACCTTTTATCTCCATCCAAGTTAAAAATATTTTTGTTTTGCCTTGTCAGCTGAATGGACAATCCTGAGGGCGTGGGGGCAGCCAGGATGACTGGGCTGCTTATCACATGGATCAGCTCAGCTTTGGGTCCCATCTCACTGGGAATGGAGTGAGAGCTGGTGGGTGAGTGTTCAGATCTGATGGTGGAGATCCCACTACATCCCTCTGTAAATGGCTTGAGTAGTTAATCACCCTCTTAATGAGCTGAGTGCATTGTGAGAAGGGTTGGGTGAGACTCCCAGCCCTGCTCTCCTGTCAGACTTGTGTTAAGAGAAAGAAGCTTTTCCCATCCAGCTTCAGCTCACCATGCAGGTCTTCATGGGCTGGACTGGGGTCACCATGGCCTCTGCTATGGGGAGCAGATAAGATTTTGGAGTCTCATGACAGCTTTTCAGCCTCTCTGCATAGTTTTAGCTCTCATGTAGGGTGCCCCTCTGCTTCACCAGCCCCAGCAGCAGCTCCAGCACTAGAGCACAGTCCTGGCACTGCCTCTCAGTTCCTCTCCCCATGCCCAGGGTGGTAGCAGCCCTTTGAGCTGGGCGTGAGGCAAGAGATCTGGTTCAGCACATCAACCCCAAACTCAGCCAAGGTATCCAAGCTCCTCTGAGGTTTCTGCAAAACCGGATGCTAAAGGCATCTGGAACAAGCATTTCTTATGACATGTGATCCAGAGGATGTGCACATCCTGACAGTGTCATAACAGCCCAGAAGGGGTTTCAGCAGCACAGGTATCCTTCACGCTTTCTGCCTCCCTGGTATCCTCCTCCTTCTCCTCCTCTGTGACCTCCACCTCTGGTCCTACAGCCCAGCCACAGATGCCACCAGAGAAGCCATGAGTGCGGGAAGTTGCACTGTACCTGGCAATGGAATGAAAAGACAAAACTCAGCAATAAAGCATGAATGATCAAAGCTGCAGGAGAAATACTGTGATAACAGGCACGGGACAGCAGTGAGGGAAGGGAGAAATGGAAGTGAAACAAGGTCCAGCTTCAGTGGGAGGAGGAGAGGATGAGGAAGAGCCCCATTGAGTTCACTCTGCTGAGGGGGTCCTGCTCTGTCCTGGCACTGAGGTGGAGATAAGGGGGATTCCTCCACCCAGACTGAGGCTCAGCATTACTCAAGGGGATGCTTCTCTCTAGGAGACAGACCTCAGGGAGCCTGGACAGAAACCTGGACTTAGCCAGAGCTAGTTTGAATCTCCTCTCAGCACCACACTGACTGTGTATCTGGGAATGTTACTGGCCAGGCTTGGAGTAATGCTTAAAAGGAAATGTGGACGAAATCCATTTTATAAGCATGGTGTTGGTCAACAATTATTTCACTTCTCTTTAACAATTTACTTATTGTCTTGCATCATGTGATTTACCACTAAATATGACCCCTCTAGAGCTTCCTGTCAGAGCCTTGTCCCATCATCTGAAGAATCTCTGGCACTGCAAGGTGCCAGGAAAAGTAGCCACTGGTGACCAGTGAGTTTCTAAGCTCCTCCAGACTCTTGTGCTTAATTAACTCAAATTCACTATTTAAAAATGAGCTTCTGAGAAGTCCATTCCCTGCAGGGCACATCAGTGGGTACCTACCAGCACTGGGGTTGCTGCCATGGTCAGCAAGGGAGGGGGGCAAGACAGTCAGTGTATGTGTGCACCTGTGTATGGCTTCATCCTCCTCCTCCTCCAGACTTTCATTTTCCATTAAGCCTGAGCATCACTTTAATTTGGAGCCAGCTCATGCAGCTCTGCTCCGGAGCCCCACGCCGTGCCGAGGGAGGAGCAGAACAGCAGGCAGTGCATCCCGTTGGACCTGCTGTGCCAGGTACCTGTTCCACAGGGATTTTCTCTCCTGGTGCTGGGGAGCCACACAGCTGGCTGGGAAGGGGGCAGGACACCCTAACACTGGGGGGTCAGGCAGCTGGCAGGAAGCAGCTGGAGTTCAGGGGGGCTTCACTAGCACCTGGCATGGGGACTTGAGGGGTAACACCCTGTAATGAGGTGGCAAAAATAGTCACAGGGAGGGTCTTCTCCCTCCAGGCTCAGCCACATCCGTCATTGTCCTTGGCACCTCCTGCTGCAGCCTCCCCTGCTGTGCTCCCAGCTCTTTCGGCATCAATGCCTCTCCACCCCCCTCTCGCTGAACAGCAGCACATCACATTATTTTTGAGATGAACTTCTCTCGCTCTGATTTGCATTTTGTTATATTCTGCCATGGCCTGCCCCGGTCTCATCTGACTGGCTTGCCACAGCGGGGCTGCAATGCCAGCTCCACTCTCTGATCTGCCTAAAAGCTGTTGGCCTCTCTCCCTGCTGGAGAGGGACCAACTCCCCTCCCAGGACTGTGTCCAGCTCTCTCCCCGGGTTTCAGCCACGAGACAGACGCAGTGCCTGTTCCTAAGGTTGGCTGCCTCCCAGGAGGCCTGCCTGCTCCCAGTGCCTAGATAAACATCTGGGCTTCACCATTCCCACTGCCCAGATAAACATCTGGGCTTCGCCTGCTGCAGTCTCGCTCATCCCCACACCTGCACCTTGGCGGCGGCTCTGCCTGCACCTCCTTCAGGGAGACACTATGGGCAGCCAACCCTCACCAGCCCACGGTGATGGCCGAGTCCACACAGCCTCTAATTTCACAACCTAATTTAGTAAATGACCTCAACGTGCCTTTTGCTCTCTCCTCTGCCTCAGTAACAAAGCCAGTGCTGTTTAGGAATACAGGTTATTTTCTGCGGGTGGGCAGCGGGCTCAGGACAGCCCCGTGTGACCCACACAGGTATGGTATGCTCAGCCAAAACAGGGATTCTGCCCTGACAAACCTCAGCCCAGTCTCCCCAGTTCCCTGCCCGGCACCTGGTCCTGCCCAGAGGTGCTACTGTGAATCCCAACAGAGGATCTGCTGTCCTTTGTCTCTACTTAAATTCCCTCAAGCTCAGCACTCATTTTCTCTCTCACCTTCTAGCTGATGAGGTGTGAATGGGGAGGAGGAACCACTTGCTGGGTGCTGCAGGCGAGGGGGTGGGGGAATATATAAGCTGGGGAAGCACATCTTTGCTTTTTGGAAAGTCTTTGATGTCCTTGGAGTGCAGATGATGGTTGTTGAGGAAATTTTGAGTGCTCTGGAGTCAGCATATAGCTTTTTTTCTGGTTATAAGCCTGACCTAAGTCTTACTAAGTGCATGCTTGCTTTGTTTAATTGCTAAGGTAACCTAATGCTGGGGTGAAAAAGCTGTAACAGTGGAATACCTGTTACCCGTCTATGTGTGAGGGTCAGAGAAAGTGGGAGATTCACATAAACATGGAAGGGCTGCTCTGAGTGTGAGTTGGGAAGGGGGCATTCTCTCTGCAGCATGGTGAGTCAGGGCAGGTCTGGTGATGCCAGTGGCAGGCTGGGCTTGGAGAAGGCTGGTTTGGCTGCTGAGAGCTGGTTTCTCTTCTGCACGGCACAGAGGTTACCTGCAGCATCCCCAAAGTCAGCTCAGTCCCTACCTGAGCCGTCCTTGGCTGGGAGCTGGGGAATGCAGGTGTGGTGTAGCCTCCCCTTCCCTTTGTGCCAGCTCAGGGATGTGTATGTCCAAGGGAGCATTCTCATATGCAGCTTTGGATGTGTGTCTTCAGAAATCTCTGTGCCTTGAGAACCAGCATTCCCCTTGGATGCTCCACACAGCAGTTCCAGCAGCCTGAAACAAAGTTCATGGGGAACATTCCAGCAGTGCTACCCTGCTTCTTGCAGTGCATCCCCCACCAAGTGCAGTGTGGTGTTCTGCAGTGTGTGACCTTGGGAGTAACACTTGTACTTCCCACTTGGTTTATTTCCTACTGAATTGATTGTTTGGGGGTCAAAACAGTGCCCTTGGGTGCAAGGCTGGCTGGGCTGGGACATCTTTCCCATCCAGGGACTGGTGCAGGCACAGCTCAGGCCACCACAGCTGGTTTTGAGTGTGGGATGTTGTGCTGAATGCAGAATTACAGATGTGTGGTTCCTCTGGAGCTCAAAAATGACCCATGGGCTCTGCAAAGCATCACACACAATTTTTCCAACTTTAATAAGTGAGAGCTGGGACCCACAGCCAAAGAATGCCAGGGAAAAGCACAAGCAGAGTGTGATCCCTCTGCATGCCTGACCTAAGGGATTCAGGATCCTTTTCGCTGGTCCAACAGGACTTTGTGAGCAAATCTGCTGGCTGAGATCTGGCTTAGGGGAGTGCAAAGAGCATTGGCACTACAGAGATGTGCAGGGGATGGCTGAAAGCCTGGGTGGATAGTTCTCACCTGTCAACCCCCTGCCTCCTTACCCAGGTGAGAGTTTCCCTCCTGGGGACCCCAGAAAGGAGGCAGAGCTCGAGATTGCTCACAAACAGGATGGCAGAAAATCCTGTGACCCCCTTTGACAGAGCTGGGCTGGATCAAGAGGCATCCAGGGTTGGTTTGAGTGCAGAGAAGGGGTGCACTTCAGAGAACAGACCTTCCTCTCTGGAAATCAGCCCTCAGAGCCTGTGAGGCAGCTCATCTGGCTGCGGGGGCTTCAGCAGGGATGTGTTGGACCGTGGACCCTTAACGGAGGGCGGGACAATGCCACTGGTTCCTTGTGTGAGGATGAGGTGTCGGACAAGTGGATGCTTTATCCAGCAGGGAGAGTTCTGGGGCAGGTGAGGTCTTCATCTCTCTTGCCATGGGAGAGGGCTGGAGCTGGGATCAGGCTCTGAAATTCCAGGCCTCAACATGAGGTGGTGCACAGCATCTGCTTCCATCCCTGCTCTGCTGCTCCCTGCGCAGCAGCAGGGAGCAAGAGCAGAATGCCTTTGGAGAAGAACTGGGGATAAAGGAGGTGCTAATGAGAGTTGGAGGAATGAAGTCATCAAAATGTAGAAAGGAATCAAGGAGAGATTATTCTGGGGGAATTCATTCATCCATCCCTGCTCATCTCCACTCCTGCATTTCATAAGGAGTAGGAAGAGGGCTGAAGAACTTAAAAGGATTTTTTCCTCCTCTGTGTTTTCCACTGGAAGAACAAATTTTCGAGGGGAATCCTGCTTTATAACCTCATGTTATTTATTCAGTTTGCATCCCAAGCACGCGGCACGACTCGAGTGTTTCCATTGCTGTCCATGTGATGTGGATGTGAGCACAGACCAGCCTTGGGCAGGAAAACTGCAATTCCCAGAGTCCCAGCAACACGCTCACAACCGTGTGATACAGAAACCAAGATGGTCTTTATTCGAAGTGCACAGGTCCTGGAAGGGCTGCTGAGCACTCGCCACTCCAACATGCCTTTGTGGGCAGACAGAGATGATCTCCCCACGCTGGAGTGCTCAACACAACAGCATGAGAAGCCCTACCCTCCCACTGTCCTTCTGCTCATTAAAGTGCCATCTGAACCCAATCCCCTCTGTGTTTTGAGCACATGCACAGACACAGCAACGCAGTAATTGTAAATATTTGCCCAAGGTCACCTCTGACACCTCCGGCGGTTAATGCAGGAGCCCAGCTAATCCTGGCATTCATCAGGCTGCAAGCGAGGCTGACGTCTGTGGTGATCCATGAGGAAAATTGTTTGAGAGACTGAAATATTTTTCGTCTCTGAGCTATGGTCTGGTGCATCCCAGCCCACTCTAGACCTTGGCATTGGGTCTGTTCAACAGCTGGAGCCACAGCTGTGCACATCCACCATAGTCCCTCAGCTTGTGAGTGCCAGCAGCAACCAGATCCCAGAGGGCAGAGGAGGCACCAGGGCCAATCTCTGCTGCATCATCCCAACAGCTGCTCCAGCCCCACGAGCTGGTTCCCAGAGTGCAGAGGAGGCAGTGAGGCTGATCCCTGCTGCATCACCCCAGCAGCTGCTCCAGGACTCCGAGCGCCCCAGCCCTGCTCACCCTGTGCAGTGGGGCTGTCACTGGAGCTTGGAGCTGGTGGGACATGGTCATGCTATGGAGCTGGCCACTGCTGTGTGGTGCCACCACCTGGGCTGCTGTGGGAGGAAGGCTGAGGCTCTCTGAGCTCAGGGCTGAGCTGCTGCTGGTATCTGCGCCCAGGCAGTAGGATTGTCACCCACAAATCCTTGGTAGTGGGGCTTTGCTGTGACCTGCAGCCATCTGCTCGTTGTTAGTGGTCTCATGATGTGCCATGTCTGTGGGCTGCACATCTGTGCTGGTGCCCAGCCACCCACTCCAGCTGCGCTCAAAGCCTGAACCCACCCCTGGCTACCAGATGTGGCTCTGAATTTGGAGAAGTGGCTTTAATTTCCTGCCCATCCAAGGGACAGAGGATGGGGCTGTGTCAGGCTCTGGTCTGGCTGGTCACTCACCTCACATCCCTCTGCAGATGCAGAGACAAGGGCTGGTCCCAGGACAGGTCTGAGCTCTGTGATTTGGCCGCAGCTGCCTGGGCTGTGCTTTTGCTACCAGAAAGCAGAGATGGGGTTCAATGCAAGCGACATGGTGCATATTAACTCCCCTGCTGTCAGACCTTCCTGGGAACAAGCATTCGTGATCCCTCTGTGTAGTGAACCAGGTGAGAAAAAGCCTGGCCGTGGTGGTGGTGGCCTGAGCTGCTTGGCAGCCATACATCTATCCTGTCCCACTGGAGAGCCATAGTGGGACAGCTGCCATGTGCTCGGTGTCTGCCTGGACGAACACAGTGCTTGTGTGTGTCTGTGTGTGTGTGTCTGTGCAGTGATGATGGTGTTAATGGCAGAGAGGAGGCGTCTGCGCCTCCTCCAGCACCTGCCGGCAGCTCGCCCGGCCTCACCTTAAAACGCACCAGGAGCCTGGATGTATTTTCCCTCATGTTTATTTTAAAAAGATGGCTCATTTAGCACTCAGGGCAGCCTTCAAATATAAATAACCCGTGCAGCACGTCCCCATGTTACCAAGGAATAAATTACAGTTCTGGGTTCCCCCTCCCATGCTTCCCTTTGATGTTATTGCCGTGGATACACGTATTTGTGCACTTCACACCTAACAATCCAACCTCACCCTGAGCCGGTTTGCTGTACAGAGAACACCGGGACGTCCCTCCATGACGCCGAACCAGGCGGTGAAAACCCTCATTTGATGCATTATTCATTTTGAAAAAAATAAATGTGTTGAAAGACATGCTGCCAAGGAACTGAGCCTCGTCATAAACATAGGGACACACGCTGCCCTCAATCCCATAGGAACACATATGCGCCTACCCTCCCATGGGAACACACAGTGCCCTCCATCCCAGAGAGGTACACACTGCCCTCTATCCCATAGGGACACAGACTGCCCTCCATCCCATAGAGACATGTGCTGCCCATCATCCCATAAGGACACACAGTACTCTCCCTGGGGACACACATTGCCCTCCATCCCATAGGGACACACGCTGCCCTCTATCTCATGGGGACACACAGTGCCCTTGATCCCATAAGGACACACAGCACCCTCAATCCCATAGAGACACACAGTGCCCTCCATCCCATAGGGACACACACTGCCCTCAATCCCACAGGGGCACACAGCGCCCTCCATCCCATGGGGACACACACTGTCCTGCATCCCATAGAGACGCACACAGTGCCCTCCACCCCATAGAGACACATAGTGCCCTCCACCCCATAGAGACACACAGTGCCCTCCACCCCATAGAGACACACAGTGCCCTCCACCCCATAGAGACACACAGTGCCCTCCACCCCATAGAGACACACAGTGCCCTCCACCCCATAGAGACAC
>NW_016690182.1:12591612-12604726 GCF_001604755.1 Lepidothrix coronata
CCGGCACCGGGGCGGGAGGGGGCACCGAGCCCGGGGGCAGGGAGGCTCCCGCGGCCCGCCGGTAGGTACCGGCACCGGGGCGGGAGGGGGCACCGAGCCCGGGGCCAGGGAGGCTCCCGCGGCCCGCCGGTAGGTACCGGCACCGGGGCGGGAGGGGGCGCAGAGCCGGGCGACGGGGCCCCGGCGCGGCCCTTCCCGCGGGTTTACAGCAAGTGCCGGGGTCGGGGGGTTCCCGCCCTTCCCGGGAGCCGGTGCCCGTGGCGGCTCCCCCCGCTCCCGCTCGGCTCTCCCGGCTGCGCCTGCCGGCCCGCCCCGGCACCTTCCGCCGCTCGGCGGGGAGACCCGGGGGGCCTGTCCCCGCTCGGCGGGGGCAGCAGGGCTGCCCGCGGCCTTCCCGGTCCCTCGGTTCGCCGGGAGCCGTCCCGCTGGGAAGCGGCGATGTGTTACCGGGCGGAGCGGGCACTAACTCGCCGGGCCCCGGATACCGGCTCCTGCCCGCGGGTTTAGGGGATCCTGCGCCCTCCCCGTCTCCCCCCCGCTCTCGCCGTTCCCCCTCGCCCCGCTTTTCCCGGTGGAGCGTGTCGCATCATTCTCGCCTCCCAGCCCGTACTTCGATCCCGGCGGTTTGCGGTGCCGGGCTCCCGCCGCTGCCGCAGAGCCGGTGCGGGGCCGGTGCTGCCCCGATCCTCGCCCCAGCGCGGCTGGAATCTGATAAACTCCGGGGCCATGGAAGTTAAATGGTGCCGGGCTCCGGGACCGGCGCTTCGGGAGCCGCGGCGGGGAGACACGGCACAAGTGCGGGTCTGATAGCGCAGCCCCCCGATGCACCGGGGGACATTCCCGGGGTACTGCCCGCGCTTTGGGGTGTCGCTGCTCGGCTGGCAGCGCAGCCTGTTTGCTGGCGCCGAGGATCTGTGGAGCTGCTGGAGAACGTGCCTGAGTGACACGCGAGAACGGAATTTCCTCGTCCTCGCGCTTTATTTTTGTGTTTTGCCTCAAAAAAACATCCCGACCGCAGGTTTATTGCCCCGATGTGCACAGCTGGCGAGGGCTAGAGCACAGCTGGCGAGGGCTGGAGCGCGGCGAAGGGCCGCTCTGCCCAGCGGGCTGCGGAGTTTCTGGAGAGGGCAAACGGCTCTGATTGCTCCGTCATTCCCTCAAGTCCGGACACGCCGGCGTTAATGGCTCCTGCCCTTCCTGGCTCTCTCCCAGGCCTCCTCAGCCAGCCCGAAACCTCGGCTGAGCCTTTGTTGTCGGAAGGCGGCTTCAAGGAGACCGGCTCTGCCGGAGGAGCCGCCGCAGCCGGGCGGGAGCTGGCACAGCGCTGCCCGCCGGAGCACGGGGCACTGCCGGCTCCCGGGTGGCAGGGGGGCATCACCGGGCAGCGGCTGGCAAAGCCGGGAGGTGCCACCGACCCGTCAGCCTGCCTTCGGGGGACCGTTGAGCGCGGGCTCGAGCTGCTCCTTGACCCTCCCGCTGTGGTCAGCAGTGCCCCTTCCGCCCGTACCCCAGCTCCGGCAGCAGCAACCCTCGCTCCGTGTCGGAGCTGACTCCGGCTCCCGCGGGTGCCGTGGGCTCTGTGCTGAGGTTGTCACTGCTGCATTTTGCCGGCGAGGAGCAGACTCGAGGCTCCTCGCTTGGCTCGTGCCCCTGACCGAGTGGTAACACCACCGGCCACGGCACGGAGGGCGAGGGGCTGGCCCCGGCAGTGGTGCTGGAAAGTGCGCCGAGGGGGTGTTCCTTGAGGATGCTCCTGGAAATAGACAGCGAGTGGGACAGGAGTACGAGGAGGAAGGAGGAATTCACGCCAGTGGCAGCAGCAGCTGCTTCAGTTCAGGCAGGTGGTTACAGAGCCCTGGGTGTGTCGGCTGCGATCGGAGCCGGGTCCTGCAGAGCCTTCCACGGCGGCAGGGAGGGAGGCCGTGTGTGTGCACAGCCCGCATCCATCCTGCTTTGGAAATGCTGCTTTGGAGAAGAAATGGAGCTGCAGTGGGTGATAAATCCCTGCCTTGCAGAGCGTGCTCCGGGCAAGCCGTGCTGGCCTCCGTGGCACAGGCACGGCTCTGGGGTGTGCCAGCAGTGTGTGTTGGTGTGTGTGCATGTCCGTGTTTGTGAGCAGGGTGGGATCGGCCCTGGGACTGATAAATGACTTATTTTTAAAACTGGGATTATGTTGTCTCCTGCTCATCCCCTCTAGGGATGGAGAGATGTTTCCAAACCCTCACTGAGGTTTTCCCCTGGGCTCTCCGTGGGTTTCTGAGCTGTTGGTCGGGGCCACTGCAGTGGGGAGGGGGGTTTGAGCCTGTTATTGCTTGGGTCAGACCCTGGCTTTGGGCAGTCAGCGCATCCCAGAGGCTGGTCATTGGTGAGACTGTGGCTCTCAGTTGTCCCATCAGAGATGCTGGAACCAGAACTATCTCTGCAGGCTGCACAGCCGGTTCGTTAAGTAAAGCTGATGAGCACTGTGATTATTTTGTACCTCTGGAGGGAGTTGCTGCTGCCGATAACAAACCCACCTTTGCCTGCTCAGAATCCCTCCGAGGCTGGTGCTCCCCTGGTTGGGGCGAGAGAGTCTGTGGCTGCTTCCCTGAGCTCCCTCCTGTGGAGTGAAAGCCTTGGGGAGGCTGGAGCCTATGTGGCTGCTTTTCCTTGGTTTTGATGTTCTTCCCCCTGGAAAACAAGTGTGTGTTGGAACCTAATGAGTTCCTAGCTGTACTGTCATCTTGTGCAAGTGAGCAGCTCTCTCGGCCCCTCCGATTAGTGAGTGGACACGTGGGGACGCCGATGATTGGCCTCAGGCTTCTGCTTCCAGTGCCCTCACTTGCTGCTGTGGAGCCTGGATCCCAAAAATGTCAGGGCAAGAAGGTCAGCAGTGGGAGAATGGGGTGTCTGTGTGGCGCTGAAAGGCGCCTTGTGCTGTGTGAGGGCGAGGGGCTCTGTCAGCGTGGGGAGAGCGTCTCACCCCTTGGATCCTGGGCGCCTGCCTGTGTTCTTGCACAGTGCTGGAAACATTGGGTTGGATCTTTGTGCCAGCAGCCCTGGGCCTGCCTTACCCATGGGTGTAGGGAGGGGGACAGTACTGAGCCCTGAGAGTGTGGCTTGGGAGGACATGGGGCAGAGCTAGGCATGCTGCAGCCCTGGCCTTTGGGGTGCCAGGGGTAGGGCCCTGTGTGGCAACTTTGGCATCTGGTCCCAGCCCCTGGCCCCCGAAGCGTGGCCGGCAGCAGAATGGCCCCTTTTGTGCCTCTGGACATGCTGCCCTTTCTCAGGAAACAGCCAATTGTGCTCTCTGGCAGCGCTGGGCTCCGTCACCGCCTCCACTCTGGCCCTGCCTTGTGTCCAGGCCCCGTGGCCAGGCAGTGGCCAGGATGGGGACAGCCTTGCCCTAGCTTAGCTGGGGCTCCCGGCTCACTGCTGGGGGGAAGGCAGCCCCCAGCAAGGCCCACCAGCAGCAGGGAGAGGAGCAGGTTGCTGGCCCTCGGGACCACTGCAGTGTGAGGATGGAGCTTGGTGACAAAAAGCTGGTGCAGCCGGGGCTGGTGGGAGGTCAGACTGAACCACTTTTCATCTCTTCTCTGTGCAGTCTCAGCCCTGGTGCTGATTGGCCTCTGTGCAGCTCACTGGTCCCCATGTCACCATGGGCTTGGTTTCCTCCCTGAGCAAACAAACCTGACGGTTCCCTGGGTGCAGGAGGCATCCCTCTGTCACTCTGTCTCCTGCTTCCCTCCTGCCTTCGGAGTCCTCGCTCAAGCTGTCATCCCTCTCACAGAATCATAGAATGTGCTGAGTTGGAAGGGACTCATCAGGATCATCAAGTCCAACCCTGCACAGGACACCCGAAAATCCCACCCTGTGCCTGAGAGCATTGTCCAAACACTTCTTGGACAGGCTTGGGGCTGTGACCACTTCCCTGGGGAGCCTGTTCCAGTGCTCTGCCACCCTCCGCGTGAAAAACCTTTTCCTGAGGTAAACCTCTTGTCCCTGTCTGTTAAATTGAAGTAGAAACGGCTTGTGGAGGGTGATTCCCAATGGAAACTATTTATTATTGAAGCTGTTCTGGCTGGGAGGTCCCAGTGAGGAGCTGCTGCAGGAGCCTGATGTGGCTGCCAGGTCTTCCTGACTGGGTGGTGGCAGCTGGTTCGCTTCCTTTTGGGCATTTCCCGTGGGATTTCCGCCCTTGGACAGGAAGAGGGTGTGGATGGGGTCTGTTTGGAATGTGCCAGAGCAGCCTGTGAATGGATGGGGACGCTGCTGTCACCATGTGGGTTAAAGTGCTGCTGAGTTTTTTACACTCAGTAGAGAGACTGAAGGGAAGTGGGGGTGGGGGGGAGTTGTGCGGGCTTTTTGTTTGTCTTTTTGGGGAGCTGGAGTTTTTGATTTTTCTGGGATTTTTTTTATGGGCGTTGCAGTTGGATGCTGTAAGCTCTCAGGTCTCAAAACTGTGTATTTTGTAGATCTCAATGTCTGGACTATCATCTTGAGGGGGGAGAGGAAAATGCAGAGGCTTGTAAAAAGCCAGTGTGAGAAATAAATGGGAACTTGCTGCATCAGTGAGACTCTGAGGGCAGATCCCAGGGATGTGTGTTGCAGCCATGCAGGAGCACGTGTAGCAGGACTGTGTGCCCAGCTGTGTTGGGGGTCCCACAGCTTTGCCCGCTTTCCGTGGGATCCTGAAATGAAATGGGCTCCATGCCTCTGCAGAATGTCATTACTCTTGTTTATAACTGAAATTTGTGTCTAAGAGGGAAATGAATTGCTCAGTCTGTTTGTTTATTCCTCATTTTGCAGACACAGGAACTAGACTACGTTGGGGTAATGGCCTAGAAATTAAATTTCACTTTAATGCACAAACCCAATTTTGAGTTGGTTGACCGAAGAGGAAAAAATTACCTTCAGGCAGGAGGCAGAGGCCTGGCTGGAGCAGGGTTCAGGCCCAGTGCAGTCAGTGTGAGCTGGGGAAGATCTGTGGGGGTACAGGGGAGGTGTGGACCTGTCAGCCCTCTAAGCTGCAGCCTGCAGCATCCTCTGACAGCACAGCAGGGATATTGAGGAATAAATTAGCTTTTTGCAGTTTCAAAGAGACGCAGAGCAGCTTAAATGCATTTCATGGATGATCCTCAAAGAACCCCACAAATCTGGCTGTGTTACAGGGCTGAATGCAGTGAGGCAGGGAAGGGCCATCTAAAGGGTGCTCAGGAACCTGGAGCACGGGTGGGCTGGAGTGGCAGCACCGGTGTTTGAGCTCCGGGCATGGGGCTCTGGGCAGCTGCTCTGGTTTGCTGCCCGCTGGGCCTCCTGGGAGGGAGGAATTCGGGGCTTTGAGCCAGGCTGACCTGGCTCAACACATCATTAAGGAGCAGGCTGGGGTTTTGGCTGGATGCTGTGCTGGCTCAAACTGCCCCCCATGCTGTCGTGATGCTGAGCCCCAGTGTGACACCGTGACAGTGGCACTGCTGGCTGTGGTGCTCGTGCTGCCTGGGGTACTGTGCCCTGCCCCAGGATTTGTTTTGCCCACTAGGGTGTCCAAGGCTCCAGGGTGTGTGGGAGCTGCTCTCTGGCCTTTGATCAGCAGTTTTTCTCCAGCTCTGGCTGTTAGCAGATGGTTTGGGAGAGGGGGAAGGAGGCAAGTGAGGGTGGCAGGGGTCTGCAGGTTCCCATGCAAGGGGGAAAGAACAGGTACAGGGGAGGAAAAGGACAGGCACAGGAGCTTCACATTCCTCCTGTAAGTGCTCCAGAGCCCCGGTGCTGGACCTGTTTCCCATGCAAGGGAGCAGACGTGGATCCAGACTTTGGAAGTCCTACACAAGATGATTTATCCTGATGGAACCTGACCTTGAGCCAGTGCTCAAGGGCAGCCAGGGCTGCTGGTGGTCACAGCCCTGTTATTGCGGCTTTGGATGAGGTGTCTGCACCTCCTGTTCTGAACTCCTTGCATCTGGCTGAAATCTCATGGGAGAAAATGTGGTGTTTTTAACTCTGAGACTGATGAAACGCTGCCCAGAGAGGCTGTGGAGTCTCCATCCGTGGAGGTATTCAGAACCCAGTGGGTCACAGTCCTGGGCAGCTGACTCCAGGTGACCCCAGGTGAGTCAGTCTCCATTGCCAGAGCTCCCTGCAGACCTCGGCATTTCTGTGGCTTACTGGATTCTCACCTGGGAGCGTGGTGGGCCAGCACAGTGCCCGTGCTCCCCAGGTGCAGCAGGAATCCCAAAGCTCTGGATTGCTGCAGAAATACATTGGCTCAGGCCACATAATGGCATTTTGTTTATCTTAAGCAGCTGATGCTTGAAGCCGGCGCTGGGGCGCTGTGGGAGCTGCTCTGGATGCACGTCCCGGGAGCATCCTGTGTGCACGTCAGCGTCTCCCCAGCTCCGGCTGGAACACGCAGGCTCCTACTCCGTGTTGCCAGGGATTCTCCCCCCTCTCTGTGCTGTAGTGCTGCCGGCAATTCCTGGAGCCAAACGGTGTGTACAGGGGCTGGAGCACCGAGCGAGGATCCCGACCGGCTCAGAAACTCCGCTGGGGCCCGGCCTTGCGCTCTCCACTGGTGCCTCTCTGCCTGCTTTGCTGTTTTCCCCTCCCAGAAACGTGTTCTCAGGGTTTTTTTTGCTTGGATGTTTTCCCTGGCTGCAGTGGCTCCAGCTCTGCTCCCTTGTGCTGGAAGTGTTTGTGTGCCTGTAGGAAGGAGAACGGGACAGGGTTTGTCTGGCAGGAGGGTGGTGAGTGCTGAGCTGTACAACTCTGTGAGGAGCAATCCTGCCAGAATCCTCTTCCTTGTTGTGTTCCTTCTCCTTCGTGACCAGTGGTGGGAGATGGCTCTGAGGCCAGTGGGCACCCAGAGGACGTGACTGAAGTTCTCTGGGATCCCTGCTTCTCTGTGCTTTGCCTCTCAGGTTTGCTTTCCTCCTGGGAATTCTCGTGTTTCTCCATAATGAGGGCTGGCCTCTCGAAGCAACAGGCTCCTTGTTTTTATCCTCTGTGATTTTTCTTGGCCCCTGAATCCAGACCTGATCCTTCTTGGTCTGCCTGTTCTCCCAACATTTGGGCTGCCTTGTGCCATCTGTGAGAACTGGTGGATAGTGCAAAACTGAATTTCTGGGAATGACATCGGGCTGGTCCATGGCTCTGCTATGCTGCAAAAGGAGGAACCCAACTTCTGGGGTTGTGTGGGTGCTTGTGCTGTCATCTCTGTGTCCCCTGTCTCCATGTGTGACACATTTGTGGTTTTCTGGCATTAAATCTTCAGCCTTTTCCCATCCCTTTTATCTGAGTCCTTTAGCAGCTCCAACTCGTGAATAGTCATCACTGTGTTATGGCCCTGTGTGTTGGGAAGTGACTGGGATGCTCTGCGGGGTCACCCATCAGTTGCAGGGTGCTGTGTGTCACTGAGGGAGGTGCCACAGGTCTGAGGACTCCTCACAGCCCCTTGGCCATGGACAGGATCCATCTCCAATGCTGGCCTGGTGTCCTTGCTGCATGTGGGGGTGGCAGGGGGCAGGAGAGGGGGCTTGGAAAGCTGCTCAGTGCTTCAGCCTTTAGATGAGGGAGACCATCAGCATGGCAGTCTGATTCATATATTACATATAATATTATTTTTTAAACTCTTTTGCTCCTGCCAATACTTTCCCAAGTCTCTGGCCAGCATCATGGTCAGTCCTGGAGTGACCCTGCAGAGTGCTGTGCTCCCTCCAGCATCCCGGGAATTTGTGTCCATTTGTCATTCCTCAGCAGCTGTGAGCTTTGCTGGCTGCCTGTGGAGCCACAGCAGCTTCCCATGGGGAATCAGGAGTGTCGGATGCTCTCGGGGGCGAAGGCACCTCTGTGTGTCAAACCCCAGCCCCTGCGAGGCTCTGGCGTTGTCTGTGATTGTGACAAATGCAAAATTGGGAGTGTTTTGGGTTCCTTTCAGATCATTAAAGAACTCGTTGAAGTACGAGAGCAGGTATTGTCTGTGCCATGCCTCTTGTCACCAGAAGCCTCTGCCTCCCTCCGGCAGCCCATGGGGAGGGAGCAGGGATGACAGGAGGAAATTACCTTTGTAGTTACTTGCTTCATCTCCTGAATTGCACCTGAGCAGAGCTGAGAGGGATGGCAGCAGATCTGCAGCCCCTGCGTGCCCCCAACATTAGCTCGGCTGCCTCTTGGAGAAGGGAGCAGGACTTTGGAGTGATGCAGCTTGGTGGAGCCATGCTGGCCAAGGAACAGGGGTGATGGAGGCAACTGCCGTGGTCTGAATCCTCCAGGAACTGGTATGGGGATGCTGAAGTGGTTTGGCACGCTCTGGGATGTAGCCTGTGCTGGGTTCAGGGTTCTTCCCTGGTCCTTCTCTGCAGGCTGATCCAGGGGGTGACAGGGTGAGCTGAGTGTTTCTCCTGACTGTGTGTGCTCCAGACCTGCCTTGAGCTCGGTGCTTAATCCCCAGCCTGGCATGAGCTGTGGAAAGCTGTGCCAAGAAGCAACACAGGCCATGCTGGTGTCCTTGGCTCAGGCAACATCTCCTGGGTGGTTAGGGAGTGAGCCTAGGGCTGATCCCAGAGGATGGGGAGTGTGGCATTGCTGTTGGATGTGCCTCAAAGTGTCAGGGACACTGCTGTGACATTCCGAGCAGGGGGTGGGATGCGGGGACAGGCAGTGGCTCTGAGCCAGGGGAATCGGTGCTTTTTTGTTTATAAATGTGTTTTATTTAGAGATAAAGGGCAAAAGTGCTCCTGTGCTGCAGTGGTGAGGGCAGAGAGCCCTCTCCAAAGGGATGCTAATGGTTGTGAGTCACTTGAGAGCCAGGGAGCTTTTTGTCTTGAAAGGCTTTAAATGACCTGGATAATGTGCTGGAAAAATGTCCGGGGAGCACGGGGTTCCTCTGTCATTCTGCAGCGCCAGGAGGAGGACTGGGAAATCTGGCTGGCTTATGGAGCACTCCCAAGGGGCCAGGGTAGGAAAAAGGATTAAAAATTGTTATGATTTGAAAACAAGCCCTGGTTGGGCCCTCTCTGGAATGAAGAGGAAGTAAATGTAGGAACAGCAGATCCCTGGCATCCTCTGGCTGGCTGTCAAGGGTGGTGTGGGGGTCCCTTCTCTGCAGTGACGTGGGAGCTCTCCTTGCAGTTTGCTCGTGGTTGCTCTGAAATGCTGTTGGCATTGCCAGCTGTGCCATGCTGGAAGCAAAGCATGGCTGGGGCACTGTGCAAGCTCTGTCCCCAGACCTGCTTTGGGACCCTCGGTGTGTGGGTGCCCACAGCCCTCAGCTTGAGACAGGAGCTTCTGGCTCTGGGAAAAACGTGACTCCAGAATGTGTCCTTGTATGCTAGCCTCTTGCCAGGGTAAGCCTGGAGTGGTGAAGCCCCAGGCTGATCCCTCGGCTGCGGCAGCTTCCCTCATTTTATATCATTAGTCTCTTTTATCCGGTCAGGGAGCCCAGTTACACCAGTCTGGGAGTCAAGTTGCACCAGTCAGGGCACCTCTTTCTGAGCATGGCGAGGGGGTGGGTGTGAAAGTCCGAAATATCTGCTACCTGCATTGTTTCTGCACTGGGGATTAGCACTAATTATCCCCCCATTGTCTCCACTTCCTGCAGGAAGCCTTGTTTATCCTTTCCACCTCCCAGGAATGCAGCCCAAGGAGCCGTGCAGATATATTTAACCTTGCACAGAGCAGCACAATGGCCTTTGGATTTCCCGGCTCTGTGGTATCTGTCAGAAGCGGAGCTGATCTGTCGTTTCGGGATGGGGAGGTTGGAGCGGTCGCTGGGTCGGGGCAGCAACAAGGCTCTGGGCTGACTGTCACAGCCTCCGTCCGCGCCAGAGGCCGAGATCTGCCAGGAGGCTGGAATTGCCTCTTTTCCTGCCGCAGCGCCGAGCAGCAAAACGGGACTGAAACGGTGTGGCTGGCAGCGTGTGTTGCTGTGGGCTGCAGGGCTGGGGCACACACGCTCCTCGGGGCTCTGTCAGGACACACGGCAGCCCCGAGCCCAGTGGGGACCTGACAGAGCCCTGGGTTCAGACAGCCGCTCCCAGCCCTTCTGGAGCCGTTCTTGCTCCCACGGCCCTGTTCAGTTGTTTTCCTTCCCTGTGGAACTGCCCAGCACAGGTCAGGAGGTGCAAAGGGGCAAAGCACGGGTTGGGGGGCACAGTGGTGGCACAGGCTGCCCCTCTCAGGCTCTGTGTCTTTGCCAGGATGGAACCGTGCCATGCAGGGGGAACCCCTCTTCTTTGGTTGAGGATCTGTTATTATTCTGTCCCTCAGAAAACATCCCTCACAGTAGATCTTTGACTTTTGCACAGCACCAGGGTGCCTGGGGAGCACTGGCGAGGGGCTGGCTCCTTGCTGGGATGCACTGGCCCCTCACTGTGTCATGCTTGCATGGCAGCAGCACCAAAACCTTCCCAGATGCGTGTCTGTGCCTCCTGGCTCTTTCCCGTGGTGGGCTGTGCCGTGAGCCCAGCCTTGCTGTCACTATGGTCATGTCTCTGCACCTCTTTGAACCCTGCTCCCTCATGGATGAGTAGCACCAGCGTCCCACGTTGGGACTTGGTGTCCTGCAGAAAGCGCAGGAGTGGAGAGCCACCCCAGTGGCTTGTGGGGTGTAGACCTCAAAGGATTCCGGTGCCTAATACAGCGCTGGGGCTGTGAATGCTGGAGCAGGCTGCTACTGCTCCAGCCTCTGGAGAGACAGAGGGGTTTGCCCTTGGAATATGCTCCTCCTTAACAAAACGATCCTCAGTGCGGGACTGGGGGTTCTCAGTGCGGGGCTGGATGATCTCTGCAGCATCCATCTGGGGGATAACAGCCTTGCCTTGCTCTGGAGCCCAAAGAGCTCCAGCTGCAGCAGCAGCCATGCCCTCCCTCATTCTTGCCAGGCCAGGAGCTGCTGGCTGTGGTGGGGATGAGGCCAGGCTGGAGCTGCATTGCAGGCAGTGGCTGAGGAAGAGGGGAAGGACGTGGAGCCACAGGGTGCGCCCGGAGAAAGGCTCGGATCAAAAGGCTGCTGCCATGTGTGGTCTGGCTGGAGCCAGCTGGGAGCAGGGCTGGTTTTGGGAGCTGCTGGTGCTGGCACGAGTGCTGGAGCCGCTCTCTTGCTGTACAGCATCGGCTGGAGAGGCCAGGACAACAGGGTGGCAGGAGAGCACAGAGCTGCAGGAGAGGTAAGGGAGGGGAGGGAGGGAGGGAGGGGGGGTGATGGTGAGAGCTGGAGCAGTGGAGTGCTGTGGCAGGAAGGGAAGGAGTATTTGCAGGGGGGTGGCAGGGGGATGGCAGGGCTGCCAGGGCCACGGGAGCACTGGACCTGCCAATTTGGTGGTGTGCCCAGTCCCCAGCTGCTTTTCTCAAGGGCCAGGCTGGAAGGGGCTCACTCACATCTGTGATGGTCTTGGGAACGTGGGGCTGCTCCTCCCGCCGTTGCAGCAGCCCTCGAAGCCATGTGCCTGCATATGTCCCTGGCTCAGGCACTGCTGTGACCCCCCCCCGGCTTCAGCTGGGGTTTCAGCCCCTGAGCTGTGGTGGCAGCTGCTGGTGGAGAGGCAAGGGCTGTGTGTTTTGGCATTGCAGGAGGAATGGGATGGATGGATGGACACATGCAGTGCATGGGGAGGAGAGCTCTGGTGGGCTGTGACCTGCCAGAGGCTGAGCCTGGCTGCTGCAGCACCAGTTTTCATGGATTATGGAGTGCAGGGGACCCAGGGAGCTGTGGTGTTCCCCAGGAACTGGAAGCAACTGCACTGTGCTCCAGGGACCTGCTGAGTCAGAGGGGCTGGAGAGATGCCCTGTCCCTTTTGTGTCCTTTTGACCTCCAGGCCACCAAGGGAGGTTGCTGGGGAAGTTTTCCACACCGTGTCAGTGGGAATTGCCCCATAATGTCCCCAAGGGCGACATGCAGCATTGCTGCCTGTCTCCAAACCACTGCAGTTTCTGAGGAATCTGCATGGTGTGATTCCTGCCGAGTGGCTGTGGGAGCTGGGGAGCAAACTGCAGGGAATCCCTCCCTAATCCACCTTGCAGCTCATGGGCTCCAAATCCCTGGGGAGCCTTTAGTGGACACATGCCGTGCTGAGGTGCCGTGAGAGCATTCCAGGAGCTGGCACCTCACTTGTAGGAAAGAGGTAAAGTCTTGCATTACATGTACTAGGATGTCACTGGAGGTCAAACAGAGGAGCTTCGTTTGGTGCTTGCCTCTCTGACATCGCGGAGGTGGATGAGGTGGAGAGCTCGTGGGCTTTGGCCAGAGCATCCTTGTCCTGTGCAGGTAACCCAAGACAAGCTCCTGGAGCTCCTGCTGCTCCCTGGTCAAGATCTCCATGAAATCCTGATAACATGCTGGAAGGCTGGCACCAGCACGGGAGAACAGGGAGCATGGCTTGTGTCCTTGTGCAGTCACGACCCACTCAAACAACAACTCGTTTGTGCCTCATCCTGTGCTAAAGTCCCGTTGGGATGGACGAGTGCAATGTCAGCAGCTGATGTTTAACACTGGGCCAAAAAACCACTCCGGTTGCCCAGAGCCTCCCCACATCCCAGCCCACGGGAACAGGGCTCTTCGTTCCGCATCGGAAGCAGATGCAGGGGGGAAGGTTTTGTGGCATTGCCAGAAGCAGTGGATGATGGATTTCTGCCAGCTGTGAGTAGATTATCAGCTGTTTGAACCAATGGGAAGTGTTGGGCCGCAGTGCTGGCAGAAGGGGGTGGACAGTAGCACAGGCTGGGCGGGGGCAGAGTATTTGGGGGTGCCAGGGAGAACCTGCTGGGGCGAGGGCTGCTGGTGTGTGTGTAAACCACCAAAATCCCTGGGGGGATGGGTGGTGGGGGCTCTGGAGCTGCTCCACGAGCAGAGATGTTATCAGGAAGGAGAGGGAGAGAAGCAGGGGTGGGAAATGCAGCACCCCAAACCAGAGAGGCTGGAGGGGCACCCCGAGATGGATGGGAGCAGGGATGTAGGGAGCTGCTGCCACAGGAAGGAGAGTGCTGACTGGGGGCTTGTGCTGGACTGGAGCATCCCAGCTTGGGTCCATACAGGCACGTGGGTAACTGAGGCTTATGTGCAGTTCACACATTGGGAGTAATTCTCCTGGGGGATGAGGGGGAGGAAAACCCCATCCAAAACTAGTCGTGCAAGCAGCGAGGGCAG
>NW_016690182.1:12604776-12644556 GCF_001604755.1 Lepidothrix coronata
CAGAGGTGATCAGGGCATCCAGTAGTATGTTGGGGGCCCTTCCCAACCCTGGAGCATGACAGGAGACATTCAGGAGAAAGGGGATGTTGTGATGGAACAAAATGGTCTCATCCCATCAATGAAGGCAGCGATGAAGGTGAAATTCCCAGAGGGAATGAGGTGCTGTGCAAATGGAGGAATTAAAGAGCACAAATGGCCAGTGCCTGGTGGACTCTGGTGGCTCTTCGGGAGGGGTTTAAGGATGAAGCAGCCAAACTGCCAGCAAATCTCTCATTAAAGGGAACTGCTGCATGGGAATGCAGCCTCTTGGCTCTGTCCTTCATTTAAGAGGTGCAGGGAGAGCAGTGGGAATTATGGAGCAGCTTTGCTTTAGCAACAAGCAAATTGGCTGAGAAAATAATTAAAGCTGGTGTGGAAATGCTGCTCCAGTATGATGGATTAGGGACAGCAACACTGGCTTTTATGAGGGAAATCCAGTTTAATGGGGAAGGGGGGTTCTTCTTTTTCTAGTATGGCAATAAGATAATTGAGGACAGCAGCTGGGAGATGGATCATTGGGATTTTCAGAAAGCCTCAGACAAATTCGTGAAGTTATTAAGGAAAGTGTGAAGGCAGGAGTGATGGGAGGAAAGGCCAAGTTCTGTTCAGTGTGTTCAGGTGTGCTGGGAGGGAGGAGCAGGGGCCAAGGGATGCTCTGTGCTGGCTGCGACTCTGAGCTTAAAATTTGGTGTTAAATATGCACAGCTGTTGCAAATCAAGCACAGAAGAATTAGGTAAGACTCGATCTGAGTTGGCTGGAGGAGCCTGACAGCCTCCCCTCTCCCTGGGGTGCCTTTGCTAGGTCGGAAGCTGTTGCTAATTACACGGCTGGGGAGCCGTGTTCCCTTGCAGGACCCTGTTTCTCCTGAGACAGGCCCATCCCAAGGGGAGATTCAGGGCAGTTGGTTGGGAAGGCTGATGCTGGCAGGGACAGGGGAGCTGAGGGGGGGCCTCAAATGAGGGAGTGGATCCCTGCTGCTGTGAGAGCTGTGCTGGGCAGCCTGGGCTCTTTGGGAACGGGATGTGGCTGCTGGACGGGGTGTTCTATCCTCCCTTCAACAGTGATCCAATTTTGAGCTAATTTTCCCGAGGACAACAAAAAGCGCAGAGACAACTGCTGCCCAGATTTTGTATCCTGCTGTCACTGAGCCAATTAAGGAAAGGGTTGCCATATTTTATTATTTTTTTCCTTAATGCACGGGTGGAGCAGCATAGCTCTTCTAAAGCCTCATTCTTGGAAGGGGCTGAGCAATCTGGGCTGGAGCTTTTGGGGGGGAGGGGAAGAAAAAAAAAAGAGGGAGGGGGGAAAAAAAGGGGAGAAGAGAGAAAATAAATAAATAATCACATGTGGCGTGGAAAATACTGGCCTGCAGAATTAGGGTTTGTCAGAGCAGGTCCAGTTATCCCAGCATGGGGCTCTGAAGGCTGGCCAAGCTCTGCCCAGGGTTGGTGCTGGGGGAAACCACAGGGAATTTTGAGTGGACTTGTAAAAAAACATGAGTAAAAATGGGTGCTGGATGGTGCTGGAGGGGAAAGTATGAGTTTTGGACTGGCTGCCCATGCCCTCAGGTGACGTACACTGGGATGTCCCTGCCAGGTATGGATCAGGTGATGTGAGTGGCATCTCCTCTCCTTCCATGTCTCTCCTCCCTTTTTCCCTTGGTGCCAAACCTCTGCCTCGCTCCTGATGAGCCTCTGAGCTTCAGGCAGTGATGAAGCACGTTTGGCTTTGATCTTGTGAAAATACTTTGGGAGAAGCGATGGGGGAACCTTTGTATCCAACAACCTTTGGTGTAACTTGCAAAGGGTATCCTGGGAACCCCTGAGGTTCACCATGCTCCTGCTGCTCTGTGTTGGCGTGTGGGTTTTGGAATGCATCTGGGCTGGAAGTAAAAGCACAGTGCCAGAGGACCTGGCACTGGCTCTGCAGCACCCACAGCTTTGCTCACTCTGGGGTTCGCTGCCTTCCCCCATATCTTCCGTCTTGTTAGTCATTGATTTTTTTAATTATAATTTTTATGTGTTATTATTATTATTTTCTCTCTTTCTCTTGAGTTTTGGGCAAAGCTCAAATCAACACAAGAAAGTGTTTGCTTTTATGTTACTGTGTTGTTAACCTGCTGCTGCTGCTCGTTGTTGTCACAGCCCAGCTTGGCCAGGGCCGCTGACCCTCGGGGCACAGGTGACACGGGGCTGTCTGTAAGCAGTGTTGATATTTTATGACTTTTATATTTAGGGAGTTAATGACTCTAAAGAAAACAGATTTTAATCTAATCAGCTATTCCTTGCGCTGCGTCAGTCCTGGACATCAAAGAGAACATCAAAGTGAGAGGCATGAAAGGCTCTGACGGCAGCGGCTGCTTTGCCAGGTGCAGCACCTCGGAGCAGGTGCCTCCTCCAAGGGGGCTCCTGCACCTCCAGGCAGGCTCCTGTGCCTGCTCCCGTACTGCCTCCAGGGCAGGCTCCTGTGCCTGCTCCCATACTGCCTCCAGGCAGGCTCCTGTGCCTCCTCCTGCACTTCCGAGTGGGCTCCTGCACCTGCTGCTGTCCCAGCCTGGGGTCTGAGGCTCCTCTTGGATATGTCACAGGTAAAAGTTGTTGTCCCAGCAAGGAAAACAAGATTAATGTAAAAACTTGGTAACTAAGACAAAGGCTGTTTAAACTTTTTTGTGTCATTTTCCCTCGGATGGCAGCGGAGCTGGGTGCGAAGCTGGGTGTTGGATGTGGGAGCTTGTGGGAGCGTGAGATGTTGCTCTGTGGGACTGGCCCAGCAATGGGCGGCTTTCACACCAATTCTGATTTTTAAATTCTTTTCCCAGTCTTGGTCAGGCTCTTGTCCTTCTTTCTTTTTTCCCTTTGTGTTTGCTGGCCGGAGGGAATCCATGGATCACGTGGGGAGGTGAGAGGGGCTGTGCCCCCCGAGCTGGGGTCATGTGTGGAGCGGGGTGTTGGGCTCTTAGGGTGAGGCAGCCGCTGTGTCCAGAGCAGTGGGCACAGCGAGGGACCAGTGTGGGAGGTGTTACAGCTCCAGTGCCCAAGGGCAGTGCCAGGAGGTGCTGCAGTGCTGGCGATGGGAGTGTTGTGGCTGGACACGGGGGCCCTCCCTTGTCCTGCCAGGCCTGGGGCATGGGGGAGCCCAGCAGATCCGGGGATAACCGCAGCAGAGTGCGAGGAGCCAGGCAGAGGTCCAGGAACGTTTCCTCCCTGCCGCTTTCCCATGGCTGTGGCAGGCTCTGAGGCTTGAGAAACACTCCGGGGGCTGCGGAGAGGAAGCTGTCAGGGAGCCCTTGTGCTCCTCTCCTTGTTTGGACACAGCTACTTTTCCACTGTCTCTCTTGAGGAAAAGAAAAACAATTTTAAAGAAAGTGTGGATACGTGTGTGTGCGAGGCTGTGTTTGGGCAGCAGAAGCTGCTGCAGCATGAACATACCGAAATACCCAGTGGATTTAATTTTATAAACCCCTTGAGCTGGTTCAGGGAGGAGCTCAAGGTCTCCTTCAGGCACTTGCAAATCCCATTTCAGGCAATTGGGAAGAGATAGTGTGATGGGGCGGGAGTGATGGAAGGGATGGGGGTGTGCAGGTTTCAGTGAGGCACCTGTGCAATTTGCCGTTTGCAGGTCCTGGCAGCAGCCTGGGGCTTCCAGCAGCCAAACCATCTCCTGCTGCTGGTTCATCCCCCCACACGGCCCTTTTTCATAGAATCCCAGATTGGTTTGTGTTGGAAAGACCTTAAAGCTCATACAGTTCCACCCCCTGCCATGGGCAGGGACACCTTCCACTGGACTGAGTTGCTCCAAGCCCCATCCAACCTGACCTTGAACACTTCTAGGCATGGGGCAGCCACAGCTTCTCAGGGCAACTTGTGCCAGGGCCTCACTACCTGCCCAGGGAAGAGCTTTTCCTCTTCTCCCCAAGCAGAGGCCACGTACCCCACCAAAGTGTTCCTGGGGTGGAAACAGGGCTGGGCTGGCCACTGTGTTCCTTCTCACAGGATTGGTCCCTGCAGCAGTGCCAGGGTGAGGGGTCCCTATGGCTTTAACAGAACGAGACTTTCCCCATGTCTGTGACAAGGGACATCTCAGTGGGCATCGCTCGGTGCCTGCCTTGCCTGGGTCGAGAAGACCAGGAGACACCACGTGTGCACTGAGTGGAGGGTAAGAAAGGAGAGACTGGATCCAGTTCCATGTCACTATGTGACAGGCATTTGGGAGCAGGCTGGGACAGCAGCAGAGGCTGGGCAGTGCTCGAGGTGCAGCTCCTGGTGCTCTGCAAACCGGAGCTGGGAGCAGCAGGTTGTCGCCTGCTGGGAGCTCTTTTCCAGCTCATGCAAGGGAAGGGAGCTAAAAATACAGCTTGTTTGCCTCCAGCTGGAGTTGATTTGGGCATCCCTGGCTGTTGTGGAGTGCAGTGGAGGACAGCCAGTGGTGGAAGTTTGCCGACTATAATTTCGCTGCTCTGCCCTACCCACCCTGCTCCAAAAAGCAATGGCCGGGAAAAGCAGGGAGCGGGATGGGGTGTTAAGAGCTCCCGACATGCTCTGCTCAGAGTTTCCAGGACATGATTCACCTTTTCCCCCTCACCAGAAGCAGGCAGGCCTGGGGCTGCTGGAGGGGATGTTCAGAGGCTTACCTCTGCTGTACAGTGCAGCCCCTCTGCATGGAATGCCAGCACGGCCCCACCCCAGTCCTCAGCAGCGCTCAGCAACACAAACATGAAATCGTGTGGTTTCTCCTTGTTTTGTCTCCAGCCTTGTGGTCCAAGTCCTTCCCTGGCTTTGCTTGAAGGTGTCAGGGCAGCTGCTGCTGCACATTTCCCATTCCTCCCTACGGCTCTTGTCCCACTGCTCCACAGCGGTGGTTTGGTTCAGGGGGATGGTGGGGCGAGACACCTCAGTGAGAGGCTTCAGCCACACTGGTGCACTTGCAGGGGCCTGGCTGGGCTGTAATGACAGTGTTGGGCTGTAAAGAGTGTTGGGGTGTTGCAGGGGTGACATGTTTGACCTGCCTGGGTGCCTGTTGCTGGAGGAGAGGAGCTGCCCAGGAGAGTCGCTGTAGCTGCTGTCTCATGTCTCTGCTCTCCTCCCTCTCAGGTTCCCGACCACCTTCCCTGGTTTTTCATGCTGAATCAGGATCGTGTTAACTAAAGATGGAAACACTGGAGTCAGAATTGACCTGCCCAATCTGCCTGGAGTTATTTGAGGACCCCCTCCTGCTGCCCTGTGCCCACAGCCTCTGCTTCAGCTGTGCCCACCGCATCCTGGTGTCCAGCTGCTCCTCCAGCGAGTCCATTGAGCCCATCACCGCCTTCCAGTGCCCCACCTGCCGCTATGTCATTTCCCTCAACCACCGGGGCCTGGAGGGCCTCAAGAGAAATGTGACCCTGCAGAACATCATCGACCGCTTCCAGAAGGCCTCCCTGAGCGGCCCCAACTCCCCCAGCGAGAGCCGCCGCGAGAGGACCTACCGCAACAGCCCTACCATGTCCGTGGCCAGCGAGAGGATCTCCTGCCAGTTCTGCGAGCAGGATCCGCCCCGGGACGCTGTCAAGACCTGCATCACCTGCGAGGTGTCCTACTGTGACCGCTGCCTGCGGGCCACCCACCCCAACAAGAAGCCCTTCACCAGCCACCGGCTGGTGGAGCCGGTGCCCGACGCGCACTTCCGTGGACTCACGTGCCTGGAGCACGAGAACGAGAAGGTGAACATGTACTGTGTCGCTGATGACCAGCTCATCTGTGCCTTATGTAAACTGGTGGGCCGCCACCGGGACCACCAAGTGGCATCGCTCAGCGATCGCTTCGAGAAGCTGAAGGTAAGGAGCTGGCGTGGCCGTGGCAGTGCAGTCGTCCACAGGAGCTGTGTCTGCCAGTGCTCAGAGCAGGGTCTGGTTCCAGGTGCCCCAAGCAGCACCTCATATTTAAGCCAAACAGCTCCTGAAGGATCTGTGGGATGCAACTGCTGGGCTCCTCTGGTATCGTGGTACCAGGAGGCTGAGCTGGGTCTTGGTCTTGCCATTAGGGCAAAGTGTTTGCTGTTTTATTTTCTCCTGCTGGGATGTGTGTGCCGAGTTTGGGTGTTGGACCCAAATGCCATTGGGCTTCTAGATGTCAGTGTTGCTTTGCCTTGTCCTGTGGGAGAGCTGGGATGGCAGTGTCCTGGGAGACCTGTGGCACCATCCCCTAATGCCGTAGCCCTCGGGCCGTGCCTGCTCAGCTCTCTTGGAGGATGGGAGCAGGACAGGTTGGACTGTGGCCATTTCCTTTGGGAAAGCTGCTCCGCAGTCTCCCAGTCCACGGGCTGCAGCACATGGAAACCTCCCACTGTCCATAAATCCTCCCCTGCAGGCTCACCCTGTGCCTGAGGACCACTGAGCCCTAGGAAGTGCTCCAGGAATGCTTTTGTGTCCCCCTTGAGCCAGCTTGCTCAGAGCTTTTCCACTGTGAGAGGGAAGGCTCAGGCTCTGAGCCTTGGGGATGGATGGGTTGGGAACAGCCCTGTGGAGAAGGATTTGGGGATGCTGGTGGGTGAAGAACTGGACATGACCTGGCAATGTGTGCTCACAGCCTGGAAGTCCAACTGTGTCCTGAGTGCATCCCCAGCAGTGTGGAGGGAGGAGGTTCTCCCCTTTTGCTCTGGTGAGATCCCCTGGAGCACTGGGTCCAGTTTTGGGGCCCCCAGCACAAGGAGCACATGGACCTGTTGGAACAGGTCTGTAGGAGGCCACAGAAATGGTCCAAAGGCTGGAACCTCTCTACTAGGAAGAAAGGCTGAGACAGGTGGGATTGTTCAGTCTGGAGATGAGAAGGCTCCGGAGAGATCTTAGAGCCTCTTGCAGTGCCTAAAGGGGCTTCAAGAGAGCTGGAGAGGGACTTTGGACAAGGGCATGGAGTGACAGGGGAATAGCTTCACACTGGCAGGGGGCAGGGTTAGATCAGAGATTAGGGAGAAATTCTTCCCTGGGAGAGTGGGGAGGCCCTGGCACAGGTTGCCCAGAGAAGCTGTGGCTGCCCCTGGATCCCTGGAAGTGTCCAAGGCCAGGTTAGATGGGCTTGGAGCAACCTGGGCTAGTGGAAGGTGACCCTGCCCATGGCAGGGGTGTGGGTTGGATGGTCTCTGAATGTCACTGCCAACCCAGATCCTTCTGTGATCCAATGAGGCAGTGTCGGAGCTTCCCAAGTGCCTCAAACTCCCCTTCTGTCCTCCACCCTCCTATGGGATCTCAGCACTTTGGCTCCTTGCAGATGCCATCCCTGAGGGGGCTGGCCTGAACACTTCTGTGTCTCCCAGAAGGACCTTGCCTAGAGAGGATAGGGTGGCTGAAGGCTGACAAGGATTTGAAGGCTTCTGAAGATCTCCCCATGGTCCCATTGTCTGGGGTCTTGCTTCCACTGGAGCGTTTCCAGCAGCGGGAGCTTTTTTTCTAGCCCACCTTTTCTATCCTAATTCCCCCCGGGCTGCAGTGGCAGAAGTGGGTGATGCCTCTCCAGCCCTTTCACTCATGGCACATATTGATCTGAACTGAGTTACTGTTCTGCTGGTCTTCAGGAGGGAGCTAACAAACTTCCCAGGTTCCCTCCAGAGCACTTTGAAGCTCAATCTTTATGCGGGGGCTGTGGTTGCAGTGAATGTGATGTGAACCTGCATGGCTGATGTTTGCCCTATATAAAGTTTGAAATCCCTCTCTGTCCCCTGTGCGATCTGGATGAGCCTGCAAAAAAAAAAAATAAACCACCACGCTTTTAAACCTTTTTTTTTTTTTAATATGAAAAAAACTACAACAGGTCCCATCGTGCTGATGAGGCTGTGGCAGCAGTCATCTTCCCATTAGAACCCTGCTCATGCCTTTCCCAGCTGCTGCTTCCTTAGTCTTTTCTCCCTTCATGTACCATGCTTGTTCTGACCCAAAAGTGCTTTTCTTGACTCTTTGTCCTGTTCATGTTCAGAACAAAACCCCTCTCTCTGCTCTCATGGATTTTGAGGGCAGAAGGAATACTTCTGCTGCTCCAGCAAAAACGCAGAAGACTTGAGGGTTTTTTTGTGCAGACCAGATTATTTTTTTTCTTCCTTGTTCTTAAACAGACTGATGCCTAGAAAGAAATCTTCCTAGATGTCCGGTATCCTGGGCTGGTTTCCCACCTGCCCCTCTCTGAACTCTCCCAAACCTGCTGCAAGGTGCCCGGTGCTGTGACTAAACGCCCATGACAGCATGAGGAATGGGCGGTGGGATGTCCTGGATGTTGGTTTTTCCTTCCCTGTGTTCCAGCCACGAGGTTTGGCTTTGGGTCAGTGCTGCCAAATGGGGTCTGGGGGAGGCTGGGATTTGCCTGCAGCCCCTGATGTGCCCATCTCCCATCACATCATGCCTCACCTAAGCTTCCTCGGTGCGTGGAGCCGTGCCAGCAGCCCCATCCATAGTGCAGGACATTCTTTTCCCATGAGGAGATGTTTGCAAATTGGAAACCTTCGAAAGCAATGACCACGTATGTTTGCACACAATAAAACCTGGGCAGGGAAATTAAAACCTTGGAATATTCCTCCCTGATCTGGTCCATGCCAGCCACGCAAATCCATCTGAGGAAGCTTTGCAGGTTGCCAGAACACTATTTTTTTTTTTCCTTTTAAATAACAGTCTGAAGTGATTTTGGCTGTGTAGGGAAGCTCTCCTCTGCTGCAAACGTTCTTCCTGTGCTGTTCATCCTGCCCAGCTCCCCACTCACTGCAGGGCTGGAGCTGGATGGGGAGCAGGGGTGAGGGTGGCCACAACTACCTAGGGGGGACCCCGGTGTGTCCTTCCTCTGGCTCATCCTCTAGCACATCCCTGTCTCTGGCTGTGCACTGGTTGGGCTGGTTTTGTGTGTCTCTTTTCCTAATGCTCTACCTCCGCTGCAGGAATTGCTTGGCATCAGTGCTGGGCTTTACCAGCAGAGCCAATGTGTTTGCTTTATCATCTTGTGCCATCTCCTTGCACGGCCTCAGTCCACAGCTCTGGCCACCCCACGCTCCCTAGCAGTGCTCAAAATCCTTGCAAGTACCTGAAGTAGTTGAAACCCTTAAAAAGGTGCTGGTAGGATGCTGCTGCTCCTGCAGGCCTGCCCTGTGTCCCGTGCCCACGGCAGGGCTCTGGCCCTCCACAGGATGTTGTCGGTGAGCTCCGTGTCTGCTCCCAGAGCTCCATGACACACTCGGGCAGCCAGCAGTGAGCAGATGCACTTAATCCCTGGCTTTGATCCTGCAGCTCGAGCGAGCTGGAAACGCCTTTCAGGTTGGATTTTTTTTGATGGAAAATTGGGTTTTTGAAGTGAGTAACTTCCTGTTGTCAGAAGGACTGTGCTTTCCACAGAAATCTTTGGTGGGGGATTTTTTCTCTTTCTTTAGAAGAGCTGAGTGCCTGAAACTGGACTGTTGTGTATAGACCAGAAACCTCCCCCTAGTGCTCCCCTTCCCTCGAAGGTGGTTTGTCATCCAAAGTCTCTAGAGTGTGCCAGCAGCCTGACTTCCCTGTGGATGCTCTGCAATGATCCGTCTATACTGTATTATACACCTCCACATGTTGTAGGAACCGTCTTTAATCCCTTTAACACGTGTGATGGGTTTATTTTGTGCAACCTGAACCCCACTTGTTCATGCTGTAAAGATTCTGGCCAGGGTGAGCAGTTTTCCGGATTTAAGCAGGGACCACGTGGATGCTGGGCAGGATGGGGCAGAGGTCGGAGCGCTGGAGCGTGTCCGGGAGCTTTCTGAAGCTGGGATGCCTGGGATAGATGCAGCAGCATTCTGTTCTACTGGGAAGGTTCATGTCAAGGGTTATCAGCTGCAGAGACAGTGAGGGAAGGGAACAACAGCTCTTGGGGTAGGAAAATATCTGTAATGGAGTGGCTCCTTCCCAGTGCTGTGCTGACATGCTTGGAGAGCTGAGGAGATAATGGGGGATGAAATACTGGTGGCAGTGTCCTGCAGGTGAGGGCAGGTGTGGCACCCCATGAGTGATGTGAGGATGAGGTGAGGGGCATGAGGGTGTCCTCAGAAAGTGGACCTGAGTTAACATGGCATGTTTGAAGGCATCCTTGTATCTCCTATCCTTCCGCAGCCCACCCTCAAGGTCACTTCCTGTCCTGAACCCCCCATTGTGAGCTCTCAGAGGTCTGGGGTGCCCTGGGTGTGTCACTTGGAGTGTGCTCTGCTCTGTGTGTCCTTGCTCAGCCGTGCACTGCCTGTCCTGCTGTCCCATGCAGCACCTTGTGTGGTGGGTGAAGCATCCACCGGCAGCATGGACCAGGCTGGGTCCCTGGTGGCAATGGCCTCTGCTTCCCAAAAGTTTTCTATGGTGTGGGTGCTAAAACACTGGCACAGGTTGCCCAGAAAAGCTGCGGCTGTCCCACCCCTAGAAGTGTTCAAGGCCAGATTGAGCAGAGCTTGGAGCAGCCTGGTCTAGTGGAAGATATCCCTGCCCATGGCAGGGGGGTGAATAGATGGTCTTTGAGGTCCCTTCCACCCCAAACCATTCCATGATTCTCTGATTTCCCAGTCCAACAGGCAGAGCCAGTGCTGCGACTGCGTGAGCTTGGCTGGGAGTGGTCCAAGTACATCAGGATGTTGGTGCTTGTTTTCCCTCTCTGTGGGTTCAGGAGGGGTCGAGATGTTGAATGCAATCAGTGACAAAGTCATGCGCTGGCTCAGCTTGCTGGCTGGAATTTGACATTAAAGATGAAATTAAAACTGTGTGTAGATTAAGAGCAAAACTAATGGCCTGACCTAGATACAGCAAGTGCCCAGGACGGCAGTGCGTTATCTGCTGAGTGAAATCTCAGCCAATTATAAATTCAGATTGCTTGAAACTCATAATTGCCACCCTCTCTTCAGTGCCTGCCGGAGTCCTGCCTGCACCGCAGTGCCGCTGCCGTGCCGGGGCCAGCACAGGGTTACACAGAGGGATACAGCAAGAAGGAGTCTCTGCAGAGCTCCAGCTGGCTCTTCCATCCATGATTTGTGCTGGAAGGAGTGTTGGAAGAAAGGATTTTGCCTTAATTATTGTCTGCTGTCCGTGGCTTCTCTGTGAGCTCTGCTCCCTTTGAGGAGCCAGAGAAAGGGCCAGCTCTGAGGAGGCTTTTCCTCTGCTGTTGCTGAGGCTTCTGTAGATTGACAGGCTGGAAACATGCAAAAGAAAGAGAAAAGCTGTGTCTTGTAACACTTACATCCCCCCTCTTCTGGAAAAAGAGCCATGAGCCAGGCAGAAATCCCATCCTCTGTTACCTGCCGGAGCAGCACTGCCTCCCATGGGGCTGTGAGAATGGAACCAGGATTAACAAAACCTCCCCGAGCTGACAAATTGTGCAGAGAGCTGGTAGTGATTCCAAGGCTTTTAGGAGAGTGGTGGGGTAGAAAATTGAGAAAAACTCTCCGTCGTGCTGCCACGTGGGACTTGTTCACCTGGGAGCTGCGAGCGTGTTCCCACTAGCGCTGGGTGAGTCACGGATTGCTGCTTGATTTATAATTTACTGCACTGCCATGGGGCTCAGAGGAATTTCAGTGCCTGTGTCTGTATGCCTCCACACCAAGAAGAGTCAGCCGAGGACGAGGGCTGCAGTTGTGACTGCTGAGACTCCCACGCAGCAGATGGGGGCTGTTCCCAGCAGGAACAGAGCTTTGGTGGTGCCGGAGCTGTCGGCCCCTGAGCGCTGAACCAGACAGATGTGCTTTTGCTGCTTCACTTCCAGACCCCTTGGAGGAAGGGATGCAGGCCCAGCTGAGGCTTGCTCCAGGTGGGGGGGGGCTGGAACCCCTCACTGCTGTGGGGATGCTGGAAGAGGATATGTGGTCTCCATGGGTGCTGCAGCCCCAGCCGTGTGGGCAGTGGGGCTTTGCCCTCCCCAGCTCAGCCATGGTTCAAGCTCCCCCACAACACCGGGTGTTTTTAGTGTTATCTTGGGACAAGTTTGTCACCTAGTGACCTCCCTGAGCAGAGGGACCTGTGCCACACACCAGGGTCCCCCACACAGGGTTCTCATCCCTGTTGCTTCCCTCTCAGTGCCAGAGCACCTAGAAGACCCAGAAGATCCTCCTGCCTCATCCTTGATGCATCCTGCTTAAATATTGATCATTTGGAGGTCACAGGGGCCAGGAATCAGCACTGAGGGCTAAGATCTTTGATAAATTTTTTTCTTCTCAGAAATCTGCTTTTTGGGGAGGGTTTGGATTTTTTTTTCTTATTAAGCTAAACTGTTATGAGGATTGAGATAGCAGAGCTGCAAAACAGTGTTGGTTAGATTAATCTCTCGCTTTTTTCCAAACCTACACTCACATCCAAGATGATTTCAATGTTGCTATCTCAAGAGCAGCTTGAGATGGAAAATGAAAGCATAAAGCTGTGTGAAAATCACTCAGTGATGCTGTGTTTGGGATGAGGCTGGAAGATTAATCTTCAGCCTTTGTGTCCTGGGCAAGCCAGGACTGGAGTCCGAGGTCTGTGGAGGGAGGAAGATGGTTGGCGGATGAGATTATTTTTAAATAACAGGTGTCATCTTCTTTGATCAAAGTCTCCCCTCCAAATGCCCTAATTTCAGAAAGTGGCTGGTATCAGTCTGTTCACCCGTTGCATCAGCCTCAATCAGTAGGAAGTGCTGAAGGTGATGGTTAAGTATGTGCATGAATTCCACCCTTTTTGGGCTTGATAAACCAAAATGTGTGGTTCTTATCAGATCTGTGAGTGTGAAGATAGTGAGGTGCGAGATGAGAAGGGCAGATCAGGCTGATGGGGCTATGGGGCTTGAAGGGTTGACTTGTTCTGGGAAGATGAAGACACCAAGGAAGGTGCCATTAACCCTCTGGAGAGGAATCTGTCCATGGGCTGTGACATGTCCATGCTGGTCCTTCTGCCATCGCCCCGGAGTTTTTCAAGCCAGTTTATGTTCCCATCAACCTTAATCTTTGCTCCACTCATCCCTTGGCACATGATTTCACAGATTATGTTTTTTCCCCTCTGTTAACAGAGTTGTTAACAATATAGACACTTTTATGTTAGTTTTCTTTGTAACATCTCTCTGGATGCCTCAGTTCTGTGTTATCTTTTGCAGTTTCTGAATTTCCATTCGATCCTTATTCTTCTCTCCGTGGTTTTTTTGCAATACGAACTCTGTGAGGGAGAATGTACCCCTGTGCACGCTGTTTCCTTCCCAGAACGGGAACCTGTGCTTCCTGAAACCACTGCAAGCCGTGTTCTTTTCAAGCCTTCTGGTTTGTGGTTGTTTGAAGGGTGTGAGCTGAGCTTCAGTTCTTTCACTTCCACGTTTTAAAGTAAACTTAAAAAATGATAATGAAAAGGATTAGTGGGACTCCAGGTCCCACGGGAAGTCCCAGCAGTGGTGTGTTCCCTGTGTGGGAGGTGATGCTCTACCACCTCAGCTGTGCCTAGTGGTCCATCCCTGGGGAGCTGCTTTTTGGGGTCCTCAGATACATTTTCTGCTCCTGGTGTTCCTGTAAGCTTGGTTTGCTCCTTGCAGATCCACCCTTTGCCCAAGGGCAGGACACTGTTTAAGACTGTTTATCCTCAGCTCCTCTGCAGCACTCCTGCTTCCAGCAAGCTCATGCTACCTATGCCCTTTTATCCCCATTTCCCCCCCTTATTTTTCAGAGCTTTTACTCTGAATTTTCCATTTCTGAACATGTAGGTGTGTTTCCCTTGCAACACTTGTATCCCAAAACGTGACCTTGTGTTTCTGCAGAAGGGTCTGGTTACCTGTCTGCTCCTCCCTCCCACAGCTGCAGATTATTGAGCAGACATGCCTCCCTTTCACTTGACCCTCTTGCACTGAGGGGCTGAGAGGGGTGCGAGTCTCCATCCTCCTCTGTCCATCGGCTGTGTTTCTGGAGAGCTCACAGCCACTGCATTTTCTACTTTATTTGGATTTTTTTCCCTCTTTCTGCTCCTGGCACTTCAGGTATGTCAGTGACAAGCCCTGCCTGAAGCCAGACTGTGGTGGGCAGAGCTCGATGGGATGGGGTGAGGGGTCTCAGGATGCTTGTGCTGGAAGGTGCTGCCCTGTGAGCACTCTCATTTGAGGGAAACAAAGACCATTTTCTCTTTAAGAAAAGTGCTTTGCCAGCAGTTTTGCAGGGCATAGCCCTGCTTAGAGGCTGGGCAGCACTGCTGCCCCAGGACCATCACTGGGATGTGGGGTTGAGTGGAGGGGTTGTGCTGCCCACTGTGCTCCTGCCTGCGTGGCACAGGGGCTGTGTGCCCTCAGCATGGGGCTGTGTGCCCTTGCAGCTCCTGGATTGCAGGGTGGCTGCTGGGAGGCCACCAGCCCACTCACCCAGCACTCACCTCCCTAGGAGATGGAGAAGGAGCAGTGCTTTCCCTCTCCCCCTGCCCGGCACCCACAGCCCTCCGCTCCCAAAACAACTGAGGGCTTTGCCGAAGGATTGATATTCCTGCCCTGAGTAGCTGTTGTTTAATATTCAGGATATATTGCGTTTGGGCACGATGAATATTCAGGAGAGGGAATGAGCAGAGCTCAGCTGATGCCTCTGGCTGAGCGCTGGGGATGGCGCTGGCTCTCCTCGGGCTCCCTTCAGCCATTCCCGGCGCGTGCATCCGTGGAAAATGGGTCCCAGCAACGTTCAGTAGCTTTAGTAATTCGGAGAGTCGGCTACGTGCAATTGAGCGTCAGATGAATTTCTCAGCAGGCTCGAAGCCCTGCTCTGCGGTGCTGAATATTGCTATTATTATCACATTAGCCACTGAAACACCTGACAAGTGTAATTAAGTGATTTTACCTTGACAGCTGATGTGCTTTTTTAAAAAAAAAACAACCAGCTTTGAATATCCAATCGGTGTAGTTTGATGTACCCTTTTATAGACATCAATGTGCAATAGCAGCAGTTCTGCTGATAAATCCTCCCGTGTTGGGTGTGGAGATGGATCTCAGGACCTTGAGGAGTGGGGGGTTACCTTACCCAGGGAGTGTCCCAGCTCCTGGCTGGTCCCTGGAGTGTCCTGCCTCCTGCTTTGGGCTTTCGGGGTCTCCAGGGAAACCATTCCCTTGCTGAAAGGTGCTCGTGGGCCTCTGTGGAGCTTGGCATGTCCCATGGAGCTGGCAGAGTCCACTCCCCATCACAGCTGTGACCTTTTCATTTGACCTTAAATGTCTTTTCCGTCCCAAAGGATTCTGTGAGCTGTGGCAGATCAGCCCACCTGGGTTTGATCTTTATCGACAAGCAGGTAGGTCTGTGGTGAGGAAAGCAGAGGTGTGTCCCCAAAATCTCCTGAGCTGGCTTCCCGATGAACAAGTTCTTGCACCTCTGATGTTGTTTCTGAGCTCTTAGCTGGGTGGTCCGTAGGAGGGCACATCTGGAGCAGCTGGAGAGCGCTGTCCTTGCAGGATGTCATGACACTGTGTTGCTGTACAATGTGCAGTGTGTGCATACAGCATCTGTAATTCTGATGTGTGACAGAGCATCATGTCAGGAGGTGGAAGGGCCACCGTGGGCTGTGCAGCTGGGCTGGGTGGCAGCGCTAACAAGGCAGTCAATCCTCAATCCCCCTGGCCTGCCAGTCCCCTGCAATGGGCTCTGGCCATGCACAGCAGGATTAGGGCTGCCCTCAGGTGTTTAAAGTGGAAGCCGGGCGACCATTTTGGGGCATAGATCAGCATCCTTGGCTCTACTGCCTGGAGCAAATGGAGCCTCAGATGTGAGGAGCAGGGATATTTCCAGTCATCTCCCTCTGTATGGTGTGGATTAGGCATTTCATGGTCCTGCCTGTTGCCTTTATTTGGTTAGTTTGGGAGCATGTTTTGCTTTGATGGGAACATGCCCAGCAGCGTTCTCAGGAGGGGATATCAAGCACCACCAGCAGCATGAACTCCCCATGGCTCTGACCTTGCCAGCCCTGTGCATGTGGTGATTCACCAAATGTGCTTGAGGATGGACAGACCTGGGCAGCTGAGGGCAGGACGGGCTCCTGCCCCATGGCCAGAATAAGTGCAAGTGGCCACAGTGGCCAGGGAACATGGTGGGATGCTCCCAGCAGGAAACCCCTTTTCCTCCTGAGGAAGCTATTGGATAAATCTGCATCCCCTGCCTTGCCCTGCACCCTGCTGTCTCCTCTGAGTGTGGCCCCATCTGAGCGCTCCAACTTTTCCAAGCACATTTGCTTACCAGGAACTGGGATTTGGGCATTTTAGTGTTCAAAATCATCACGACCTGCAGCCAAATCCTTGTGAGCTGGCTGAACCCCTTTGTGCTCTTATGGGCATCTCTGATTTATGGGATAAGCTCAGCAAATAGCGTGCAAAAAGGTGTGTGCCATGGGGGATGTGCCAAAACAATAAATCCAGATTCCTCCCTTGTTTCTCCAAAGGACTTTTGGGAACCAGACATCCGGCATCCAAGAGAAAACACGCATGGGTTGTCTTTCAACATGAGCTCTTTGGCTCCATTTGTTTATTTTTATGATGAGGATGATTGGAAACTAAAGGTTGGGAGACGAGAGAGCCTGGTGGATGTGCTTGCTGCAGCTCCGTGTCCTGGCTGGAGTCTGGTGCTTGTGGCGGAACGATCCATAAAAATCCATCCTGTAATGGAAACCACCAAAAAAACAAGTCCCCTCTTTGGCCTCCCAAGGAGGGAGCTGTGTCCTGCCTGAAGCTCTCCCAGTACTGCGGAGGAGGAGAGGTTTCCAAGTGGTTCAGGGGTAATGGGGCTGCAGGGTGACAGCTGATGAAACCCAAATCTCTTTCTGAAGTGTGTTTTTAAAGGTTCATCTCAAAGTAACTCACCCTGAGTACTTCCATACTGCTTAAAATGGTGTTTTTCCTGGATAAGTTGTCCGTGGAACCATTTTTTATTAACTGGATGGAGGTTTGTGTGTTTATTGGGTGCAGAAGTTGAAAGCAGCATATTCCCTGACAGCTTCTGCAGGCATAAAGCCACGTGAAGGTCTTGGTGAGCTATGAGCCTGTGGCAGGGTCAGGAACGTTATGTTTTAGGAGATTAATCACTAAGTTAAAGCCAGGAGAACCCAAATTTCTCTTCAGCCACACCTGGCTTGCAACAGCAATGCCTTTGTTAGCAGAGATTCCTGACACTCAGATCCAGCAGGAAGCCAAGCAGGCTGGAAAATGGAAGGATGCTCAGAGAGGCTGTTGCGGAGAAAGGAGCTGGGAGCGAGGGGGAATGTGTATTAGGAATGCTGTTTGCAACGTGAACTTACCAGTTTTGTTTGGAATGTGACAGGTGGGGACAGAGCAGGTTATTTATGCATTGGAGGGGTGGAGGTGGGACACATATTGTGGCTTTAATTGCTTTCTCCTCCCAGACGCCGTCGGACACCGACATGGGGACTACAGGGTGTTGTCCTCCAGTGGCAGGGTTGGAGAGAGAGGTGCAGCAGCAGGCAGTTGTTGAGATCTGCATCCTCTCTGCTTCTAGGAAAGAGATTTATCTCTCCTGACTCCTTAGCACCGCTGGCTTGGCAGCTGGAACTTGCACCTTGGGCCATGGCCTCTTCCCAGGCTTTGCTGATGCTGCTGGGACATCCCTCAGTGAGACCAAGACCTGCTGAGAAAGTTGCAAGAGATTCTGTCTTTCCTGGGAGTTCTGTCTCTGTTGGCTCTGTCTGAGAAAGACTTTAATCTTTGCCAAGATCAATTAAATCGATTTAAGACAGCAGGTGTGGATGCTGTCCTTGTCACTGCCATGAGCTGGCTCCCGGGACACGTGGTCCCTCTCACACTGGCTGGACAGGCTGTCTTCCTCCAGCTCTGCTTTGGGCAGCAGCCCCCCAAACAGCTCTTGAGAATTCACCTCCTGCTCCCAGCTCGCCTGTGGCAGATTCTTGGTTGCTCTGCCTCAGTTTCCCATCATTAAACCCGCGCTCTGTGCACTTGGCCTCAGAGAGGCAGAGGATGGCTGAGAGGAGGGCACGGCCAGCTCCAGGTTTCAGAGCTCAGTTGGTGGAGGAAAGAGCTATTGATTTTTCTCTGCCTTGTTTTGAAGTGGAGTTGTCAGTTTTCCAACCAAAGTTTATGTGCTGTTAATGATTTACTGTCAGCCCCTTGTTTTAAGGTCTTGCCGTTCAGCTTTCAAGAGGTGAAGCATGTAGGAGTTGGCACTCCGGAGGCAGGATTGAGGGCAAGATCCTTTCCACCTCTCTGGGTCATTTGTTGTCATGTCAAAGAGAGCACAGTATTGTGCAGGAAGGCGAAGAGGGGCTTCATTTGCTCATTGGGTGCAGGGACCTTTGGGGTCACGTTCTACCTCGCTGTCTCTGGAGAGCAGTGACCATACTGGAGGTGTTCCACCTGCCCCAGAACACATGGGTGGAGGTGGATGTGTCCCCACCCTTGGCCATGCTCCGTCTGCTCTTCCAGGGCAGATGTTAATTGAGTTCAGGTAATTTATCGTTCATTAAGTAGAGGGAGAGGCTTGCCTTCTTCTCTTGGTGCATCTTTCACTCCATCTCCCGTATCTCGAGTCCAACCTGTAAATGGAGGCTGAATCACATGTGTCTGAAGCCATGAGAGGGCAGTGTAGGTTGGATGGGGTGGGCACTCAGCCACCCCCCAGCAGCTCTCACAAAGTCAGCCAACACTTGGCAGGTGTTTCACGGGCCCTTTGGTCCTTCTGTGGGGTTTTACATGCCTGGAGAAGTGATGACTTTTCCTGTGCTGACCCTGGAAGGGCTGATGCTCCTGCTGGGAGAAGGAAGGGTGAGTGCCCTGTCCCCTCCCGTGCAGGTGAGGATGCTGCTGGCATCAGCTGGAGTTTGCTTGTGCCAGATTCCCCCTCCTGCATGGCTGGGCTCTTCCCCAGTCCCTCGGGAAGCATCGATCTGCCGACCAAACCAAGTCATTGCAACACCCGCTGTCTTCAGACACCCCCTCCACTTCAGGAGGCTCTGGAAGTGGCAGGACACAGGCAAAGTGTGAATCCTGGGAACTCAGTCCATCTCCAGGGGCCATGTAGCAGCACATCTGCTTCCTCCAAGATGAAATGCCACATCTGCTCACCTGGCAAGGTCAGGCTCTGCCTGCTCCCACAGCATCTGTGTATCCATATCACGGCTCCCACGTGGCATCACGCTGCTGTGGCACTTGGTGAGGCCCCACTTTGGTGCCATCCCTGTGACAAACTGCTCCTGGGATGCTCTCGGGCTTTCTGTGCTGTTGGAGTGCCAGCTCTGAGCACTGTGTCAGAGGCAAGGGAGATCCATAGCTGCTGTGGGTCCCTTTGCAGTGCCACGGGGTCTGAGGGGGCTGGTGCCATTCCATCGGTGCTGGAAGAGTGCTGGGGTTTTGCTTTAATCTTATAAGTCATGAGAAGAAAGGGTGAATTTTGAGGATTTTGACAGCAAAGCTGTGCTATGGGTGTTGTACCCGAGGCTGAAGGCTCGTCCTGCCCAGCATTTTGCCCACCTGTGATTGTGAGGACAAGCCATGTGCCAGCTTGTCCACCCAAGGGGTCAGAGCTTTTCCCATAGGGATACCCTCTCTCTTCCCATAAGAGCATGCTCCTGGGCAGTGCTGGGCTGGCTGATGCAAACGAGTGCCAGTTGCTTGGGATGGGAGCGCCGCGGGGAGAGGAATCCGCTGTCGGTCCGTTGGCCGATGCTTCCGCTGCAGACAAAGCGCTGGTTATTTATTGCCTGGTCTTCACCTCGTTTTGGCTTTCCTTGGGCACATCTCCCACGCTGCTCATGGAGGGTCTGCCCCCCTCAGGGGAAGCCCACCCCACAGCGTTCCCAGTAGCACATGTCCCCACGGCTCTGCTGGGCTGTGCTGGCGGTTTTGGGTTGGCAAGCACTGCCAGGACTCACTGTTTGGGCATCCTTATTCCTCCTTCACCTCACTGCCATCTCTGAGCCCCACAACCTACCTCAGGCGTAGCCTGGTTGTTACCCCCCGAAAGAAGAGAAATTATTGTCATGGGTTTGTTTTTGTGGTATTCCTGGTGAAATGGGAGGGAAATGCCTTGCTTCCCACCCGCCCACAGAGGTGGTGGTGTGGCCACTGGGAAAAAATCCATATTAGCGTTTAGGACTGGGAGGAGGGTGTCTCAGCCCTGGCACAGGTCGCAGGGAATCAAGGACTTCATCCTCAGCAGGAACCCCCTTTGCCCTCGTGCAATGCCCCTGCCTTGGGAAGCCCATGACTCTGCCCAGGACAGCATTCACTCAACCTCTTCTGCATCATCCCTTGTGTCAAACTCAGCCCCTTCCATTTCGTCTGATGCCACTTGATTCTTAAAGCTGCGATTTTGAATTTCACAGTGTTCCTTGTCAGTCCCAGCAGGAAATATGTTTGGGACCAGTTGGGAAACAGAGGTGGGGGAAAAGCTACCAGAAGGGGGTTTTTTTCGCTTCTTTGATCTGTATTTATTTCTTTCTTTATTTAGTTATTTATTTATTTATTAGCAAAAAGCGCAATGAGAGCACAACGCGTCTCCTGCAATCTGTTTGCTGCTTGCTGGGTATTAGAGGATGACACCAGCTGGGCTGGTAGAAAAGTCTTAAAAAAGAATAATCCCAAAGCCACATTAGCAATTAAACATGTCACTGGCTGAACTCTGGAGTTTAATCCATTTTTCTCCTTTTTTCTCTCTCCTCCTTTTTTTTTTTCTTTTTTTTTTTTTTTCTTTGATTTTCTCTTGTTTTGTATCTGAGTTCTGGTCGGAGGCCGTGCCAGATGGAGGTTGTGCCTCAGACTGATGCTGAGTTATTTTGTATTCCACTCAGGATTAATTAATGTGATACATGAGCGACTCCTGGGTGGTGGCTCCTCTCTGAGGGGGCACGAGGTGGGTCAAAACTGAGCGGGGGGTTTGATACCCTGAATTAGTCCTAGAATCATGGAATCATAGACTTGTTAAGATTGGAGGAGACCTTTAAGATAACCAAGTCCAGCTGTCAACCCAGCACCATCACCAGCCCACACTGACATCAGGGGAAGGTTCACATTCCATGTGAGGACACACCAATGCCAAGCATTCCACCAAATCCCTCCTGGGATGACAGAGATGCTCTAACTGAAACCCCTCTTAGCAAGAGGCACAAATAACTGGGGTTGTTCAGAAAAGGGGAGACTCAGATGGGACCTCTTCTCCCAGTTAACAAGCAACAGGATGAGAGGAAATGACCTCAAGTTGCTCTGGGGAGGTTTAGGTTTGATATTAGGGAATATTTTGTCACAGAAAGCACTGGCACAGGCTGCCCAGGGCAATGGTGTAGTCACCATCACTGGAGATGTTCCAAAAATGTGTGGATATGGCACTTGGAGACATGGTTTGGTGGTGAATATGGTGGTGGTGCTGGATTGATGGTTGGACTTGATTATCTTAAAGGTCTTTTCCAACTTTAACAATTCCATGATTCTATGAAATGTCCCATCTTGGCACGTTGGAGCCTGCTCCTGCCACCTTCCTCCTCTCTCTTGCTGCTTTCCATGTTTCATCCCTGGAATGAGTCCTGGAGCTCCCCCAGCCTGTGGGTGGTGGCAGCCCCTGGCGAGGTGCTGCCCTCAAGCACATTGTTGGAAAAAATTGACTTGTAAATCATCATTGGAACCAGCTCTGCTGCTGTGGCCATGCTCACAGTGTTTCCACAAAGGAACTGAACGGTTCCCTGGAAGTGTCCAAGGCCAGGTTGGATGTGGCTTGGAGCAACCTGGTCTAGTGGAAGATGTCCCTGCCCATGGCAGGGGGTTGGAACTGGGTGGTCTTTAAGGTCCCCTCCAACCCAAACCATTCCATGATTCTAACACAGCAGCACAAACAAAGCTCCTTTTATACAGGACCAGAGCCTTGGGAGAGTTAGGAAGCTCATGTGGGAACCAAACCCTTCCCCTTATCTTCCCCCCATTCCATGGCATCAGGAAGGTAGGAGGGGGCATTCTCCAGCCTCACCTGCCCCCAGGTTGGGTGGCAGAGGCCGGGCTGGGGGGTTTCACACCCTTTCATCAAAAATTGGTGCAAGCAGAGTGGAACACTGTGAACACTGTGGGTGCCTGGGGGGTCCTTCCAGAGAGGCGGCCTCGGCACCGAGCTCCATTCACTGCTGGGTTGAGGCACAGAGAGAACGGGGAAAATTAAGGAGAATAGAGAGTAATAAACGTGACGGCTTTGGAATAATTTAAATCCAAGTCAGGCCCAGCCAGAGAGTTTATCTTTCAAGTTGCTGAGGACTTTCAAGTTACACAGCGGAGCTTTGTGTAACCTTAGGTAAGTGAAGGCATCCCTTACACCTCTGCTAATATAGGCAGCAAGTTATTTGGTGGTCAAAATCTGCCTTTTAACTGTTGTAAAACACTGTGATCGGAAAATAGAAATGAAATGCTAATGGGGCTGTTCCAGAGCCCAGGCTGAGGCCTCTCACGGAAGCTGTGTGCTCACAGCAGCCCTGCCAGCACATAAATCCATGGCGTCAGAGGGAACAAAAAGTTCCTGTTGGCAAAGATTGGCCCTAAAGAAAGATGAGGGGACTGAGGGGGGGGAATAAAGGGAAGAAAAGCAAATTAGATCAAGGTTCAGTGAGTGACCCTCGGGGTGGGGGTCTGCCAGGAGGATCAGTGTGGGAAGGTAATTCTTGTGCCTTGACACTGCTCAGTGTTGAAAGAGTCTTTTGACCCATGGGTGGATGTGCAGGAAAGGGGCTGCTGGAGCGGGATGGGGCCAGGAGCGGGCAGGGGGAGTGGGCAGGGAAGGGGCCAGAAGTGTATAGGGGGATTGGGCTGGGAGAGGGCAGGAAGCAGGCAAGAAAGGGGCCAGGAGCAAGCAGAGGGAAGGGGCTGAGAGTGGGCAGAGGGTACAGGCAGGGAAGGGGCTGGGAGTGATCAGGAGTGAGCAGAGGAAGGGGCAGGGAGCAGGACTCCTGTGCCAGCCTTACATGATAAGAACTCGGGATCTGCTGCAGAAAGCCTCCTGGGTGCCTTGGCTGATGCAGCCAAGCTCCTGCTGCAGTGGCAAAGGGTGTGAAGAGGTGCGGCTGTGATTTTCCTGGATGTGGGAGCTCCTGTTGTACCTTCCATGTGCATAGCCCTCCTGAGGTGTTGCTGAACTTCTCTGGGAGGTGCTGGAGGAGTCTTCAGGCTTCCCAGATGGTCTCTTCCTGCCCATTGGCTTTGGGAGTCATCCCAGAACCCCAGGATCCAGGATGCTCCATGGAAGTGCCTTGAGTCGCTCCCTGTGCTGGTGATGCCAATCAGCTGCCCACCAAGCCAGGTCCCAGTGGGACTGCAGCTGGGGTGAAGGGTGCTGCTGGTTTAAGTGCCATCCCAGTTATCAGGGAGGGTTGGGAAGCCCCTGCTTTGGGAGGAGAGGGGATGTGAGAGCCTCAGCTGTCACATCAAATCAAACATCCCAGAGCTGGTATGTGTGTTATGCTGAGACTTTGGAGAGAAGCTCAGACGCTGACTCAAATCCACTCCAAAGGCATGGAAAAAAAAAAAAAGCAGGAGGCAAACAAAGCGAACCCACGAGGTGTTTGTTTATTTTCTGGAACTCTTGGTATTTTCCAGCCAGCCTCATGACTCCCTCAGGCTCTGACTCACCAGGACAGAACTGATGCCTGCACTGGGCAGGCGAGATGCTGGGCAGGGGGCTGTGGGGCAGGGTCTGCCTGGGGGCTGCTGCTCGCCCCTTGAGAGCACCCTTGCTGCACCCCAGCAATGCCCACTCCAGCTTGGCCCCAGTGTTGTTCAGGGAAGCAGCTGGATGCTCTCGGTCCACACTGGGAAGCCTTGTGCATGGGGAGAAGGTCTGCATGTGTAAGGAGGGAATGGTGCCCACACTGCCCCTTGACACCCACCCCAAGGGTCTGTGGGTGGCCCACGATGCTTCAGGCTCCCCTTTACCAGTTGGGCCATAGAGCAAATGCATTTCCTTTCTGCTTCCTTGTGCCTTGGAAGTAACCAGCTGGATTTGGGGGATGAGCTCAAAAGGAAGTGATGAACTCACCCAGCCCAGCACTGCAGACTGCGACAGGCAGCGAAGAGCCTGCTGCCTGCAAGGGGCTTTGGCAGGTGTGCACGTGAGGGCTGTGCTGATGGCAGAGCTTTGCTGAGCACTCAGAGGCCAACTTTAGAATCATACTTTGTCAAGGTAAGCCTGGACTGAAGGGAAACCCTCTGGAGCAGGTGCTGGAGAGCATCATACCTGGCTGGGAGATAAGGCAGGGAAAGTGTGCAGTGTGGGGTGACTGGTGTTGGATCAGGGATGGAGGTGAATGGAAGAGCAGAGCTGTTGGCCACGCTGCCTTATCCTGGGGCCTTTCCCACTGGTGACAATGCAGAGATCTGCTCCCTGCAGGGACTCTCCCCATTGCTGTGGCTGCTGGCAGCTGGCCCCAGCAGATTCGGAGTGTGACCCATCGTGTGCCCTTGGGGCTCCCCAGGTGCTCAGGGGGGAAGCTGTGCCTGAAACTGCTCTGGTTGTGATCAGTGCAGGGTTTTCAGCATGGAGCAGATCAGGTCTTGGCAGTGTCCAGGCTCAGCTGGGCTTTTTTTGGTGGGCACCATGCCCGTAGTGCTAGAACGGGGGTACCAGGCATCATGAAATGTATCTGTGTTACCCAAACCAGCACTGGGCATAATCTGCAGTTGGTGGGGGGTTCACCACCAGCTGGATCACGCTCTGCTCCCCACATTTCAGGGCATCTGTTATCCTTAATTCAGCAGGCACAGGAATCCTGGGACTGTAGGAGCTCAGTTTGGTCTTAAATACCAGCTTTGTGCCCTTTAGTGACTCAGAAGGCCAGAAGCAGAGAACACCATCACTGGTTTTCTGTAAATCTCATGGTTTTCTGTAAACCTCATGGTCCAGGGGACGCTGGGCTGCAGGTGATCGAGTGTATGGGGTGGGGTGGGTGAGAGAGCACGAGGCTTAATCCAATTTCAGCCCTCGGACACAGGCTGTGAGGGGCTGGCAGGCAGAGGGGGGGCTGAACCCGACAGGGGTTCGTGCTTCCCAAAGCTGCACGTAGCTATGGCATGCTTCCATGTGCTTTTATTGAGGAGTTTAAGGTCTGTTTGTTGCATTACCAAGTTCTGTCAGCCCAGCTGTGGGTCCAAGCCCAGAATTTGCTCTGTGGTTATTCTGGACTCTCACCTGCCCCTCAGTTAATGCTTCTCTGTGTCGTGGAGCTTCGGCAGAGTTATGGAAAGCTCTGGATTGTAGCCCTGCAGCTCTGCTCTGGCTGCACGTTGGGCAGGAGGCATTTCCCACCAGTACAGAGGCATTTGCCCTCTCCACGTGCCCCGGGGCTGCAGCAGTGAGTGCTGTCAGGCCAGTTGTGCCATGTCCCTTTAGTCCGTGGTGTCGCCAGTAACCTCACCAAATCCCAGCTCTTCAGGGTGACATTCTCCAGTGTAAAAGGGCTTTGCCCAGGGTGGAGTACCCATCCCTGTGGGGATTTAACAGATGCTTGGATGTGGCACTTGGGGACATGGCTTAGTGGCCTTGGCAGTGCTTGAGGCAATGACTGGGCTCAATGGTCTTAGAGGGCTTTTCCAACCTAAACACTTCTGTGTGATTCTATGTGGACTTTTGGATTCCTGGGGTTGTTTGGGGGTTTTTTGGAAAGGAGAAAAGGGCAAGCTGAGAGTGGCTGGGGAGGACGGCGGTGGCACTGGGGTAGTACTGGAGTGGCACAGGGTGGGGCTGCTGTATTTGGGGTGAGGGCTCTGGGGCAGCTCACAAGAAGTCCCTGGGAATGCTCCAAGGCCTCGCAGCAGCTTGTCACTTTGGTACATTTGGGTTTTTTCCAGAACAGCTCACCCTTCCCCCAAACTTCAACCCTGACTGAGCCCACCAAGCCTTTGAGTTTTCCGGGGAAATAACTAGAAATTTAAGGCTTTCCTTCCTAGTGCAGAGGAGAGAAGAGAGTTTTTCCTTATACCAGGAATGGATGAGTTTTTTCTTGAGGAGCGAAAAAGGGCTGATGGGAGCTTTGTACTTCACTGGGTGCAGCTTTAGCCAAGTTTGAAGCAGCTGGAGCAGGTTTTGGCATGAGCACTTACCCTGTGCTCGGCGTGAAGGCTCCAACAGTCCCTCCCCTCTGCGCTTCCCAGATGTTGTAACTTTTGGAAAAGTCTGCCTTGGGTTGATTCCTGGCCTTGCTTCTCAAGGTGGTCTGCAGGGAGGCTTGGGCAGTGCCCGTCCAGCGGCACAGCACAGGGTAGGGAGCTCCCGGGATGCTCCACAACTCCAGCTGGCACAGGGTCGTGAGTTTGAGGGGATGAGGAGGGCAGCAGGGCTGGCTGAAGGCCTGGTTGGGCACATGGGCTCCCTCTTCACTGCCCAAACCCACTGCCTTCAGGCACTTTGGAGCACCTACCAGCTCCACACTGTGTCTCTGGCCCCAGGGCAGCCGCAGAGGGCAGGGATGTTTGCTCCAGGAGGGAAAACCTGTTCAGGCATTTTCTCTCGTGCCTGTTCCCGTAAGACTTTGGTGCTTGTGTAATCCATGGGGCCGGTGCCTGAGATCTGCTGGATAAGTTGGCGCTGTGCTGGGGCAGCCTGGGAGCATGCTGGGATGTGCTGGAGGAGGCTGCGGGCTCAGACCCCTGTGCTGCTATGGGGCTTGACCCGTCGGAGTCACCAGTGGTGCCCTGGCTGTGCCAAGGGAAGTGTGTTGGCTTTGCTTGCCCAGGATTTCTGCAGCAGCCACGGCGCCAGTTGGTGGGACTCTGGGATACAAAGGCTTTGGAAGTGCACTGTCCCTTCTCTGGAAAGTCCCCTGTATCACCCCACGTGTTCCAGGGGCAAAGGGGGTCCCCAGGCAGCGCCAAGGCTCTGGCCGCAGTAGAAACTCCAAAAATGCCGTTTGTACCGTTGCTTGGTGATGATTTTGGTGACTTTTGGGACTGTTTAGGCATTTTGTTTGCTTTTCCAGCAGCAAAACAACAAAGGGAAAAAAGGCAGAAGGATTGGGGCTCTCTGCTTGTGTCTGCACAAGGAGTTAAAGCCTTCTCCAGCGTCAGCGCATTCACCCTGAGGCTGAGTTTGTACCGTGTGCGTCTATCTCAACATCTCCAGCGCTGGTTTGAACAGTCTCACCGTGGCTTTACATAAGCAACAAATCAGCCAAAATAAGCCCCATCCCAGGCAGTTGTTGGCGCATTGATTGTGCTTCCAAGAGAAACCCGAGGGTTTGTGTCCTCCCTCGCGCCGTGACCTGCCAGCACGGGCATGGCTGGGCCGGCTGGGTGGGAGCTGGGAGCGCGCCCTGCGCTTGGCCTTCGGCGTTCCCATGATCCTGCCTGCTGCCCCCGCAGCCAGGTGCTGGAGCAGGGAGCCCGGAGCACCCTCAGAGCTCGCCCAGCCAAGCATCTCCCTCTCGCCTCGGTGTGGCTCAGAGCCAGACCAGGGAGAAACTCAGGGCAAGTTCCCCGAGGAGTGTGGGATGGCCCGGCTGAGGTGAATGTGCCCCTGGCGGCTCTCACACGCTGCTGCTGGGAAGGTGGAAAAGTTGGTTCAGCGCAGGCACATCCCACAGGAAGTAGGAGTTTGGGAGGAGGAGGTTATTCAGGCAGCAGCAGCCTCCGTGGGCTTTATGCTTCATAGGATCACAGAATATCCGAGTTGGAAAGGACCCACCCCTTCTGCCCAGCTCCTCCTAGTTTTTCCATCTGAATTTGTTCTCCTGCCAGGAGAGGTGAGGACGGGAGACCCTGGTTGTGGTGTCACCCTCCGGCCTGTCCCTGGTGCTGCTCCTCACCAGCCCCTTGCCAAGTGCAGCAGCCCTGTGGCAGGAGAGAGGAGGTCTCCCAGGGGGCACATTGGGCTTAATTGTCCCCATTCATCCCTGTCTTGCCTTTGCCAGCACTGGGATGTTTGTTTCTAAACCAGCCTTGGAGGCACTTCTTGCTCCCATGAGCAGGAGCATAGCAAAGCCCCAATGGAGGAACGTTTTCCTCAATGGTTTCCAATGCTGCTCTCATCTGTCTTCAGGGTATTAAGGGAAAGTAGCTGTTATTTCCTGCAGACAAGCTGTTCTGTTGTCAATCCAGAGCAAACAAGGCTGCCAGGGCTGTGTGGGGACACGCTCCAGGATCATCCCAGCTGTCCTTGGTGTTCAGGCATCTTCTGGATCGAGAGGACTTCATATCACTCAGTGCTGGGCTGTACCTTCCTGCCACTGCTGCCTGCCCCACGACAGCTCCCTGCATCAGGGTCGGGTGCTGCTGGGTGCCACCAGGAGCTGCTGGGTGCTGCCAGGTGCCACTGGGTGCCACCAGGAGCCACTGGATGCCATTGGTGCTGGGTGCTGTCTCTTACGCCCCTGGTGCCCGAGTGCTGACAAAAAGTGCGAGATTTGGGGCTGCCTTTCAAACCCTGACGTTTTGTGGCAATTAATCTCGCTATTTATATCAGCCTAATTAGCAGCCTTTTATTAATATTATTGAGATGCCACAGTGCTAATTATATGTCTGCTTAACATGTGCTATCAGAGCTGTTCCAATCCAGTGTGATTCTGCCTGACATTATCCCACCATTAGCATTGTTTGTTGTGTGCTTCGGAAGATAATTTGATGTTCCTAATCGCTGTGATCCTCATTAGCAAAATGTCCCCACGTGCCCAGGCTTTTGAGAGTGATGCCACCAAGTGGTGCATCTTTCCTAGGGATGTTTCTCTAGGAAATCTTCCCCATTTTGGGAGCCTCCTGTCTGTCAGGCTCTCCCTCGGAAGGAAGGGAACCCTTGGAAGATCGTGCCCCCAAAAATAAGGCAAGTAGATCTTTGCTCTGGCATCTGCAGAAGCTTCTCTGGTCTTCTGCCTCTTCTTCTTCCTCTGCCAAGAGCTTAAATACTTAAAATTTGAGGAAAAAAGTAGCTGAAGTGTAGAGAAGTTGGCTTTAAGGGAGCTTTTCCATCTTTTATCCTGCAGCATTGCCCACTAACAAGGTTTTCTTGTTCCCCCATGAGCAGCTGGCCCAGGAGCTGATGTCTGCGACAGCCAGGCTGTGGGAAAAGACCATCCACCCACCTCCTGCTGCCCACTGTGTCCATAGGGAGACAGGGAAGATGATTCTGGGGAGGGTCCCTGCTTACTCCCATGTACCCTGTACCCTGGGACCAGCCCATCCATGCTGCCCTCCCATCCAGCTCCTGGAAAAAGTTTTAAACTGAGAGAAATCCTTCAATATGGAACAGGTAAAGAGGTGTGTGTGATTCCTGACATTCTCCCACCTGCTGTTCCTGCCTCAGTGCACTGTCCCGTGGCTCCAGCTCCTCCAGCTGCTTCTGCAGAGATGGGGGAAGGAATAAAAAAGGCTCCTGAGTGTGCACAGGAGTTGGATCAACAGGGAATTAAAACCCAGCTGCTGGAGTGTTTGATCTGCTTGTTTGATCCTCGGAGCTGGAAGCTGAGTTTTCAGGGTACGCCGGGAGAGGGAAGGCACCGGAGTGTGGGCTCTGTATTCCTTTATCAGTTGTTGGCAGGCAGCTTGGTGCCCCCTCTGCAGCACGAGTCCCTGACGGGGGGTATGAGGGTGGAAGGGTATGAAAAAGGGGGGGCAGTGGGAGTGAATATTTCAGGAGTGTTGGCAATGACTCACCTGCCCTGTGCCCTGCCGGGAGGGAGCTCAGAGGGGACTCCCTTGGGCAGGTGATTCTGATGCACCACAGAGGTGGGATGGGTATCACAGGCCTGGAGATGGTTATTGCAGCCCCAAAGATGGGTGTCACAGCCTGAGGTGGGTGTCACAGTCCTGGAGATGGGTGCAGGCAGGGAGGTTTCCTTCCCTTTGGGTTTTTCACTGAGCTCTTCCCGTAGGCCAATCTCTCCCCATCCTTGGTCACTGTCACCCAGTGCAATCTCTTCCTCCTCCTCCTCCTCAGTCCTCACTCCTTGTCTGCCTCCAGCTCTGAGCCCGTCCAGCACAGATTGTCTGATTTCAAGCTCTGCCTGTTTGCAGCTCCCAGATGGAGGAACTGGCAGAAATAATCCATGGAGACAGGAGGTGGGTGCCAGTGCTGTGGCAGGTAGCAGTGAGGTGGTGATGGAAGCAGTAGAAGCACTGAGGAGCATGAGACACCAAATAAACCCCCGGGCTGGGACAAACAAGTGGGCTGGAGGCCGAGCCATTTGCAGATACAATTTATGCACATATTGGCAATTAATATTTTAGATATATATTATATATTATATATATTATATATTATATATATCTACAGTGTTTTGGCTCAGTAAAATTGAATGTTGTGTCCTGCTCACAGCATGAGTCAAGCTCCCCTTGGCTTGGTATCACCCCATCACTTGTTCCTGACCTCTGGTGCCAGGTCTGACTGATCCCTGCAGAATTCCATGCATTTCCTGCCATAATTTGAAATGCAGGAGCTTTACCTTCACTCTCTAGCTAATTTTGTGTTTGTAATTCAAACCATTTCTCCCTGGTGTTCAGGCGTGAATTCTGCTTTGCAGCCACTTTTTGTGTTTCCCCTTCAGTTTGGGAGCAACCGGATCTCAATCCTGATGTGCAGCCCAGGCAGCAAGGAGGGGGGGAACAGGTACCTTCCCTGGGATTCTTCCTTACTTTTTGCTTGAATTTTGCTAATTTGGTTTGGGAGGTGAGATAGGAATGGAATGAAGTGATTAGTGAATCTTTGATAAGCCTGTTATCTGGTGAAAATCGCAAAGCGGCTTTTTCGATGTTGAATGGAACCAGATGTTCCTTGGGAATGTATGAATCTTCCATGAGTTTCTCTCTAGCGCTAAACTCCTTGTTCAGTGTGTTCCCTTTGAATTCCATCTCTTCGTTTCTGCCACAGACACTTGGTTGTTTAATGAGTGCAAACAGGAATTTGCGTAAATGATGTGACACATCCTAGATATCCTTTAGCAGCCTCAGATGGGTGTTTGTGCTCCTGAGGTGGTATTGCTGCTCAGAAAGGCTGTTGGATCCTGTGGAGTCCAAGCCATGCCCTGAGTCAGGTGTCCCTGGTGCTCACAGGATGGTCCTGTGGCTCCTGGGGACGCGTCACACATCACGAGGTTTTGCCTAATGGAGCTTTCCTAGTTTTGAATCACTTGGACAGCCTGAGAGGGTGAGGAGTAAAGGGTTGGGAAACTCTAATGGAAGAAGTGTTTGTTGATGCTCTTTCAGTTTGTCCTCTTCTGCCTTTAGTAATTGTTGGTGACACTGATTCTTCTGCTATTCTGACGTACCCATGTGCCTCAGATCAGTATGTGTCAGGCTTTTTTCCCTGGAAATCCCATCTCTGCCTGAGATTCTCACACACCTATAGGAGTATTCCAAAGGGCTCTTCACAGCCAGACAGTTACCTGCAGCAAGAGCAGTTAACATGATTGCAGTGTCATTAGTGAGCCCGTGGAGACTTGTGCTTACTGGAGTTGGTGTCATCTCCTTCCCTTCCCCTTCCTTTTCCCTTTCCCTCTTTGGAGGATAACTTTTATGGTGTTCTTTACCTACTGTGTTTTCATAGGACTCCTTCAAAAGAGGCATCTTCCTTCCACCAGTCGGCTCTTTCACAAGGGTATACATATTTATGGAATGAAGCATTATCTATCTTTTATACTTTGAAAGGATTTTGTTCACTTAGGCTTCAAAGCCGTGGTGCTGCCTCGTGCCTGATGGCCCATCCTCAGCTGTGAAACGGGGGAGCTCTCAGGATGTTTCCTCATGGTCTGATCTCTCCTCGAGCTGTGTTGTTGTTGTTTTGTCCTCTGGTTATCCCTCTGCCTTCCCACAGCTCCTCCAGGCGCTTAGTCTGTTCTGTTTCTGATCCTTCCCCGTGTCTGAGATTGTTGCTCCGCATCTGAGGCTGTGAGTTGTGCTCATCCTTTGGAATCTCTGCCTTCCTAGGGCTGTGGGTGACTCCTGCCCGACCTTGCCCCGGGGCTCAGCTGGGCCTCTTTCCCGTGGGGGTTGCTGGGGGAGCTCTCTGGGCGTGGGACCGTGTGAGCCATCTACCCACGAGGGTCTTGCAGCCCCCAGATCTGGCAGGGTGTGCAGTGGGGATTCGTTCACCTGGTGTCTTTAGGACACTGAGGATTTCGGGAAGAATCCGCACTGCTGCCAGCGCTCAGGTCCTCCAGCTCTGATACAGGACCTGCAGCAGGATCCCCAAGAGGTGGAAGGAGCTTGTTCCCTTGCAGCTTCCACAGAGCAATCCTTCCATGCAGAGAGGGCTTTGGGTGTCGTCAGAGAGGCCACAATGACCCAAAAGGGCGATAACTGAGTCCGTTTTGCAGTACAGGAGAGACGGAAACCCGAGAGGACAGAAGGCTGGAAGGCTGAGACTGAAGAAGCAGGTGGACATTTGTGCTGTCTTCTTTTTTTTTTTTTGTTCTCTGTCCTCAATTTTTATGGTTACATCACTGTGGCAGAATAAAACAGGATCATTATTATTGCTTACTTTTCCAACAGAAGGGATTTCTCAGGGAAGCAGGGATGCCAGTGATGCTTGGCTCCCATAAGGACAACAGAGCTGCTTCCAGGGTTTCTCTCAAGATGAGCCCTGGGGATTTTTAGGGCCAGCATGGGGGTACCAGAGTGGTCAGGAGGCTCTGGGGCTGCTTCCAGCACCAACTCCTTTCACTCACCATCACCCATCCCATGGAGGGCTCAGAGGTGAGAGGGTGGGGAGGTTTTTCCCCAACCCTTCCACCCCATCAGGAAATTACCCCTCTAGACCTCCCGGTTTGGAAGGAACTGGGAATTACTCACCAGAGGAAAATTCCTGGAAAAGGCATTGCTTGGAGCAGTGGAAATCTTTTCCTTCAGCTCTGTCTTTCTAAAGGAATAAATAAAAATAGTAGAAAATCTGCAAATAACCTCAGGCCTCACCGTAGTTTGGGAATTTTTAATACCAAATGTAGCACATTTAATAAGATGTCTGAAAATCACATTCTTTTAAGCTGAAAAACACATGGCCTGAACTGGGGAGTAAAATCTCGGAGTGTTTAACTAGGACAGCTCAGACAAGCGGATCATGCTTAGATGACTTCAGGAATGAAAACTGGCTTGTCACAGTCAGGACGAATTTAATAAAATATTTAAACAATTTTCAGCACCGCTGTGATGTTACAGAAAACCAGGATAATATCCAAGAGGAGAAGAATTGCTTTGGAAAGATTAAAGGATGTAATGACTGAATGGCCTAAATCAGCCATGCGCATTTCTGCCTTGGTGAACCACTTTGATGCCCAGAGAAGCTGTGGCTGCCCCATCCCTGCAAGTGTTCAAGGCCAGGGTGGGTGGGGCTTGGAGCAACCTGGTCTAGTAGACCCTCCCATGGCAAGGGGTGGAGCTGGATGAGCTTTAAGGTCCCTCCCAACCCAAACCATTCTGGGATTCGCTGGTTCTGGTGAGTGTTGGGGGAACGGGGGGGGGGGGACCAGCCCAGATGCAAACAGCTGCCTTGGGTAGCTGAATGCTGCTGGCACCCTCTGCCCATTGTACCCACTGAGGCAGCAGGTAGTGCAGAGCTGGCTGTGGAAGCAGGTGGCATAAAAATGTCCTCCTCAGGCTGTTGGATGTCCTGTGAGACCCGCTGCCACGTGGCAGGAGTTATCCCATCCGTGAGGCTGGGAAGGGATGCTGTGGTGCTCCCACAGCCATGTGCCTCATGTGTGCCTTCTGACAGCCAGAGGAGTTGGGGTCCAGAGGGTGAGCTGCCACGTGTTGTGTCTCTCCATGGCCTGGAGGTAAGTGCCAGGATCTATGCCAAGATATCTTGGTTGGCAATGAAGGATGCAGGAGAGAGACCATCCAAATGCAGCTCTGGTGTGCCCTTTCACAGGAATGAAGGGAACCAGCCTCTGCTGGATGTGTATTTGGTGAAGTGTGGAAGCTGAGCTTGCCTTTGGGCAGCTCCTGGTTTTCCCTTCCAGCTCCCAAGACAAGCCCAGAAGCTGCAGAAATGTTCTGTACTTTGACGGGCTTCTCCCTCGTGCTGACTTACTGACAGACCCGCACTCTTGTGGTGATGTAGGAGAAGGTCTGGTCACCCTGTAACAGGGAGGGTGTCAACTCCCTTGTTCCTGTCCTTTTTCTCATCCAGGAAAACAGCCCAGCGTGGCTTGCCAGGGAACAGCTCGTTCCGTGGGAGACACACTTGCGTGGCCGAGCTCCAGCAGCAGAGGTTCTCCACCACTGCCAGCCATTCCTCTTCTCCCTGCGGTGAGGAGGACGGCCCAGGCCAAGGACTTGCAGGTGTCTGGGCTCTTACAGGGTTTTGCCTGAAGGGATGTTTTCGGAAGCAAAGCCCTTGTTGCTGTTAAGTAGTGCAGGGACAGAAGCAAACAGGGAACGTGCACCCTGGAGCTGCATCAGGCAGCCAGACGCAAACCTTGCCAAAACAATGCTCAGACTGGGTCTGCAACTAATCAGCGGCTTTGGAGAAATGACAGCATTAAACTAGTTCATGTGATTTTTTTCCCCCTTGGAACTGTGCAGGACAGCTTTGATTTACAGGAGAATTAGCAGCACTCCCCACCCCGATCCTCAGGTTGTCTGTAGGAGCAGGAGCATTTGGTCACATTCCTGCCGACCGGAGGCTGAAAAGTGAGGCATCAGGAGGAGGTGAGTGGGACCCTGGGTCGCTCCTGTCGGCAGGCAGCGAGTTTTACCTGCAGCCATTTCTGTCCCTGTCGTTTCTTTAGTTAAGATGTACCTGAGGAAGGCAGGAGCTCTGTGTTTGTGTCAGGAGAAGCTGAGGTCTCCCCTGTGGTTGAGGATGTGCTTCGGTTGTGTCTCTGTGGTGTGTGAGGTTGTGCCACAGGGATGGGGGGGTGCTGGGAACGATCCCAGACCTGGTAGCAGCATGGCTGTGCGGAGCTCTGGCCATGTGCCCTTTCCAGAGGGACGAGTGATGCTGGGGATGGTCCTGGACCTGGCGGCAGTGTGACAGTGCAGAGCTCTGGCCCTGTGCCCTGTCCAGAGGGCTGAGCTCCAGGAATGTGCTGTGCTTCAGACAGACGTGTCTGTGCAGCTGGACCCTCGTGCTGTCCTCTTTAGTGGACAAGAACTGTCACCAGCAACGGGAGGAGCGAGACCCTGGCAGAGCTGCTGCATGGTGGTGCCTCAGTGGTGATGAACCACCTCTGTGTAACTCTCCTTGAGAGTGGTGCCAGTACTGTTCCCATGCTCCCTCCCATCCTGCCAAAATCCAGAGCCTGTCCAAGCAGCAGGAGGAGAGGAATTTCCTGAGGAGGGTAAACAAACTGTTCTCATTGCTGTGAGGGTAGCTTTCCCACTCCCCGACCCAGCAGCCCTGCACCACTGAGGTGCCATTAGTGCCATGGACTAGGGACAGGGCAGCAGAACACCTGGGCAGAGCTCGGGAAGAGGCCCTGGCCACTTCTCTTACTTCCTCTGGTCCCTTGGTGTATCCAAGGGAAGGACTGGCTCCTGCCATCACATCTTTGTCATTAACTCTGTGACTCTGGCATCAGATCTCCTGCCCTGACAAAGCAATTTGCTGCTGGTGCTCTGCAGTTGCCCTGTGGCTTGGGTGACTGTTTGTGTGTACATGCACTGGGGTCCCCTCACGTCACATCCAGTCAATGGCTTGTGTCAATGAGGCACCCAGAGCATGTGATGGCTCATGGTGAAGGTACGAGGTGGGACCTGGGACATGTGGACCACACTGGGGTCTGCCCTTGACTCCCCCTCCACTGCAGGGCAGGGGATGGGGGCAGCAGGCTGGGAAGCAGGAGCAGTGTCTGCAGCAGTGACACTTCGGGGTCACTGTCCCCAGGTCCCTGCAGCCTCGTGCCCACCGCAGGGACACACCTGCTCTGGTACAGGCTCAGCAGATTTCTGCCTAGTTTCCTCTGCTCATTAGGCTGGTTTGGGGATCATCCAGTAATTAAGTGCTGGAGCTGCTGGGAACGTGGTGTCCCTGGGGGAGTGGGGGTATGAGTGACACCCAGCTGGCACAAGGGGGCTGCATGACAGACCCGGGGTGTGCTCTTAGCCCATGTGGTGGGATAGACAAGGGGTTTGCTCCCCAAAACCGGGAGGGTTCAGGCAATGCTGGTCGGCTCAGCCCAAGAGAAGATGCTCCAGACGAGCCGACAGGACACAAATCCAGGATGTGCTGATTAGGCAGCGGCACATGCAAGGGCTGCAAATCACACAGTCAGCTCACCCTGTTTACTCGGGGTTTTCTGCTTTTATTTTTTTTCTCCTCAATTTAAATTCCCAAGGAGACACTAGACACAGTAAGTGCTGATGCAGCCCGCACTGGAATGCTGCGTGGAGGAGCACGGATCCCACCCACCTGCCTCTGCCCCCAGTCCCTGCTCAGCCCAGCCCAGCTGCTCCTCCGGGTTCCTGACAGTTCCTTCTTTTCTTTCATCTCATTACAAATTGAAGCATGGCCGCTGAAACGGTGGATTTGCCACACTGAGAGCAGGATCCAGCCCCAGGTCTTGCCAGGCTGAGATAACCCTGTGCTTGCTGTGCTTGGGGTGAAGGGGACAGGCTGGGGATGCCCAGGACCCCAGGCTGAGCACTGGGGACATTGCTATAGCACCGTTTGCCAGGGTAGCACAGGTGACTCCCAGCACAGGGCTCATGCTGGCTGTGGCAGGGAGCCCTGGCTGTGGCACACCCGTCCCCATGTCACCTACATCCCCAGCCCCGCTCCCCCTGGGGAACTTCCCTCCAGATCTGTTTCCCAAGCAAAGGTGAGCATAGAAAGAGCCAGTCAGGATTTAAACCTGACACATCATCAGGGATTAAACCTAATGAACAGATTTGGAGCAGCTCTCAATTGCTCTGACTGAGTGGGAGACACGGGGGGATGTCACTGCACCCTCAGGTACATCCTTGTGTGTTGATCGAGTGCATCCCCTCACTCCCCATCCCCTCCATGCCAAGGGGTCACTGCCAGCACCCCTTTGCTTGGCTCAGGCTCTGGCTCTGGACTCTTCAGCACCATCAGAGTCACCACCAGTCCTGTGCCACTGTGAGCTGCTCAGTTTCTAGGTCAGCTCTGCCAGTGGGGCAATAGCAGCCCCGAACACTGGCAGAGATTTCAGCTCTTACTCAGCCTGTTTGGCTCCAAAGCGACTTAAAATGCATTACTGTCACACATGGCAGCTCAGTCCTGTCTCTCTGTCACTTGTCCCATTGTCTGGGGACATTCTCCTTAGCAAAGCCCAGCAGCTGACTGGCTTTGCATATTTTTCCCCAAAGATTTTTTTTTTTCTTGGTGCTGGGAATTGATTCTAAACATAGAATTGTGGAATCACAGAATGGTTTGTGTTGGAAGGAACCTTAAAGCTCATGTTGTTCCAACCCCCTGCCATGGGCTGGGACACCTTCCACTATCCCAGGTTGCTCCAAGCCCTGTCCAGCCTGACCTTGGACGCTTTCAGGGATGGGGCAGGCACAGCTTCTCTGAGCAACCTGTGCCAGGGCCTCCCCACCCTCACAGCCAAGAATTTCTTCCATATATCTAACCTAAATTTCCCCTCTTTCAGTTTGAATCACTTTAGAGGGATGTGCCACTGCCAGGGTTGGTCGTGGGTAGTGCCACATTCAGCCCTCTGTCCAGCCTGTGGGAAGAGGATGTGGGAGTGGGAGCATCTGCTGGCACAGGAGCATTGCCAGGCTCTGGACCTGCTGGGGGGCCTCTGAGAAGAGCCTCATCTGTGTGGTGCCACCACGGAGAGGAGCCTGGTCGGGGCTGTGCGTTGCCGCCAGCGCCCAGGATTTCCCTGGGAGTGTTACAGGCCAGGTTGGACAGGGCTTGGAGCAACGTGGTCTAGTGGAAGGTGTCCCTGCCCATGGCAGGGGTTGGATGAGATGAGCTTTAAGGTCCCTTCAAACCCAAACCATTCGAGGATTCTGTGATTTGTTAGCATGGAGGCAGCTGTCAGTGGAGGGGATGATGCTGTACCAACCCCACCATCACTGTCCTGCTCCAAAATCCCTTCAGAGCAGATGGGGCTGGACTGACTGACCCTGGTGGGAGCTACCTGCATCTCACCCTGTCCCGCTGCTGCTTCCCAGGAAAGCCACCCCAGCATTTCTGAAATGAACCACATCGGTGCCCTCATCCCCACAGAGCCAGCAAGTGCCTGCGGCGGGAGTTTAGTGCAAAGCAGCATTTTGGCCAGGAACGGGGACATGGGTGGAGGTTCCCAGGGCTCCAGTGTCATTGCAGCTACAGGATGCAACCAACAACTTTGTGGTTTTGAAATAAGAGCAGCTCCCTTAGGAGCTCTGTGGCAGACTCCAGATGCCCTGGACAATGTCCTGGTGACATTTGGCTTCCTTGTGCTGCTCCAAATGGGTCAGAGGACACCCAGCAGCAATCCTGCCCTGTGCCAGGACCTGGCAGCACATCCTCAGCCTGAAGGGCCTAACTGTGCATCCTCAGCCTGGCAGCAATCCCAGCCAGCCGCTGCAGGTGCCCGTCCCCTGCCCCATCCAGGTGAGACTGGTGAATGGTAGTGGCACCTGGGGACCAGTTTTCCTGCCACTTTGGCACGTGGAGGGCATTCTGGAGGGGGTTTGACTTGGTGCCAGTGTGCCTGCATGTGGGTTTGTGGATGCACACGTGACTTGTGTTTATGGTGTGCAGGGGGATCAGGGCAAGGATCTGTCTCCATTACTGGAAGTTATTATAGATGAATAGGGGCAATGAGAAAAGCCTTGGAAGTAACACTCTCCAGTTTTGGCTGTCTTTCCGTGTGAAGATACATGTGGAAATCTGTCTGTGATAAGGTGGAGCCAAAGGAAACCCTCCATGCTGCCATGTCAGATTGAGCCCCTCACCCCTCATAGCACTGCTGAGGGACAGCAGCACTGACCACAGCCCCTCAACTCCCATCCATAGGGCTTCCCTAGCTCCATGGAGCTCCAGGTACCCCTGTCCTGCACCCAAGGATTCCTACTGGTGGAGGAGACCTGAGACTCCCATGGCCTGAACCCCTGGGCACTCAGACACCCTCATACAATGGGTCTGTGTGACATATAGGAACCCTGTCCCTGCCCCCCTGCCTGGGGCTCAGAGACTGCTCTGCTCTGTCTCCCAGATGGTTAAAGCCACAAGGCTGATAGTGTTTCCCAGTGCTGGTGGATGGGTTTCCAGACTGGTGGATGGGCTGGTGACCAGCCATGGAATGCAGCTCTGGCCAGGTGCAGGCAAGATCATGTTTGACGAAGCACAGGGACCAGGAGAACACCATGTATTTATAGTTCCTGAAGCTGTCTTGAGCCCCCATCCTTAATGCCTTCTTCAAACAGAGAAATCTGTGTTTAGTCCAAGTGCTTGTTGGGTATTTGGAGAAAAAGGAAAACAGAGTCATTGCCCATCATGCCCATTGCTGAACAAATACGAGCGTCGGTGCTCGCAGGTCCGTGCTGTGTGATTCCACTCCTCTGGCTGGGTGTGGATGGATTTATTGTGCATCTGGTCACTGGCAGGTAAAGGAGTGCAGCTGCTGAGCTGCTCTGTTGGAGCTCCAGGAGGGTTTGATCCTGCAGATCTTTGACACTCGGGGTGGGTGTCTGTCCCACAGTGCCTGTGTCTGGGCAATCCCCTCTCTGGTCCCATCGTCCCTGGGTGACTTGGCCCCTTGGCCTCATGGAGCAACAGTGACTCCTGCTCAAAGGCATGGTGGTGCTCCCCTTTTTGTCAATTTTTCTCACTTCTCTCCCCAGTTGTAGAGAAATCACCTATTTCGGGCCAGAAGGTGGAGGTTTGGGGAAATGACGAGTGTTTTATAAAGCAATTAAAGCCCAACCCCTGTAATTGCTGTAATTTATATA
>NW_016690182.1:12644678-12708377 GCF_001604755.1 Lepidothrix coronata
ATATACACCTACAAAATAACCAGCTGGTGTGATCCAGGCTTCGAGCCCATTTTATTTGTTTCAGCACATTGAACAGATGGAAACATTCCATCTGTGTTTTCCTAGAATATAGAGGGGTTGGCAGTGAGGGTCTGTGGGTGTGCAGAAGGGCTGGGGAGCAGCAAGGGGCTGTGGGGGAGCAGTGAGGGGCTGGGGGAGCAGCAAAGGAGGGCTGTGGGAGCAGTGAGGAGCTGGAGGAGCAGCAAGGGGCTGTGCAACCATTGCTGACACCAGTAAAGCACCACTGACTGCCTCAGCATCACCAAGGCGGACGTGTGATGAAGGGATCGGTGCTTAGGCGCAGGATTTGTGTGTGTTTATGGATGGGAGGAGTGATGCCATCCCCTAGAAAACTCGGGAAGCTGCAAATGGGGTTTGGGCTCGTGTGCTTCAAAGCTGTACCCCCAGCCCCCCCCCCCTCCTTCCATCACACCCTGGAACATTAAAGCAGGTTGGTGCGAGTTCAAAGCTGGGACCTCAGCGCAGCCAAAGTGGTGACGAGGGAAGTAATTAGCAAGTGAAATGTTCAGTGCTGTAGTGAAATGATGTTATGATATTGGGCTGTGAGGAGGGGAGGGTGAGAGCAGCTGGTTTTTCCATTATCCATACAGCCCTGCTCTGCGAATCCTTCCTGCATAACGAAGGCTCCTTGGGTTTTATTCCATTTCTCCAGCCTGTTCCTGTGTTCTGCCTCACCCGCCCTTGGCTGGCAATTTGCAGGGTTGCAAACGAGCTTGGAGTATTTTAGGAGCCAGTGGTTTTTCAGGAATGAGTGCTCTGCCTGTGCTCTGTGCCTGTGATTCAAGTTCTCCTGGCTCAGTAGCCCCCAATTACCCATGTGTGCGGAGGGGGGCCGTGTTTATGGGTCTGCTGGAGTTGGATCAAAGCCTTGGACTGCAGTTCCTACCCGAGGATGAATGAACCACCTCAGGGATCTTCTTCCAGCCCCGGAGTTTAAAATATTAATAGGATATCATTTCCCAACAAGCACTGCAACAGGTAGTGAGCGCTCTGTTATAAAACATTCCTGTTAGCGGAGCACGTGGAACCGGCAATGCCGCGTCCCTGGAATTGACACCCACAAACTGTGCGTCCCCCACATGGCCATGGATGTCAGTGTCCCCTTAAATGGACTCTTTCTCCGTGCTCCACTGGGTCCCCTTCTGCTCCTGAAGTATTGTAGCCTGCGGGCACCAGAGCAGGCCCCGGGGATCCCTGTGCTGCTGGGGTTGTGATCTGCTGGCAGAGATCTGCTGGCCGTGATCCACTGCCCATAATCTGCTGGCCCAGATCCACTGGATGAGATCCACTGGTGGGGATCTGCTGGCCAAGATCTGCTTACTGTGGTCCACTGGCTGAGATGCACTGGTTGTGATCCACTGGCCAGGATACACTGGATGAGATCTGCTGACCATGATCTTCTGGTTGAGATCTGCTCCAGCAAGCAAAGGGCAGCATGGCTGGGGACTGAGAGGACAGTGAGGGCAGCTCAAGTCTCCTGGCCTGTGCTCACACTGCTCTGGCTGAGGTGGTTGGTAGATGAGATGTCTCTCTCCCGTGGCTCATCAGGCTCTTGTTCGTCTCCCTCACCCTGTGCAGGACAAAACTGATGATGAAATAAGCCAAAATTTTCTCTCCAAAGAGCAGACACCCCACGCTGTCCCCACAAGCTGGTGACACCACAGAGCTGAGTTCGGTGGCTCCCCCATGGCCCAACCCACCAGAGAGGGCAGGAGCTGCCGAGGAACCCCAGAGCCTTTTCCCAAAGTTATTCCACTGTTGCTCCCTCAGGCAGTGGTGGGTGATGGAGGGTCTTGGTTGCTGGCAGGGGACTGGGGACACTCCAGCTTTGCTGATCTCTCTGTTTTTCCTCTTTCTGCCATTTCTGGACCTGCAGCAAACCCTGGAGACGAATCTCACCAACCTGGTGAAACGCAACAGTGAACTGGAAAACCAGATGGCCAAGCTGATACAGATCTGCCAGCAAGTGGAGGTGGGTGAGGGCCAGTGGGGGGCTGGGGGAGGTGCCCGGGGCATCTCCCTGCTCTAGGGATGGGATGCATGGATCACCTCAGAGTCCTCTCCTAGGGACTACCCTGGGAACAGAGATGAGTGTGGGGGGAAGCATTGCTGAGGTCTCAGGGGAGCTGAATTGCTTGGGGGAGTTTAGTCCCAAACAATTGAAGATGCAAGGATCGTTCCCAGGGTCTGTAGGGTCTGAAGGAGCATGGCATGACTGGGAGCCACTGGGAAGAGACATGGGCTGCTGGGCTGGCTCCACGCAGGAGGACCTGCCAGCTTCTCTGTACTGGGGGCAGCAGGTGGTTTTGGTGGAAGCCTGGGTGAAACTGAGCATGGAAACCAGGCTCAGCTGGGTGACACCGAGCCTGTAACAGGGCTCATGAACTGGGTGACACCAAGCATGGAAGCAGGGCTCATCAATAGCCTGGGTGACACTAATCCTGCCAGCAGGGCTCATCAACTGGGTGACACCGAGCATGCAGCTGTTCCTTGAACCACCACCTTCCCATAGGACAAAATCCTAGGCTGCCACCGGGATTGCTGCTGTGGATTCAGGGGGAATTTGCCAGTGCCTGAGTGAACACAACAGCTGTTTGCTTCATCCTTGGGCACCACGGCCTTCCCCACACCTCCCCTTAGCCACCCCCTGAGCTCAGCAGCCAGCGGGATGCTCTGGCGGGATGTGGGGATGCTGCAGCAGCATGTTGGAATGCTGTGGTGGGATGCAGGGATGCTGCAGTGGTGTGCAGGGATGCTGTGACTGTATGCAGGGATGCTGCAGTGGGATGCTATGACAGGATGCAAGGATGCTTTGGTGGGATGTGGGGATGCTGCGGCTGGATGCAAGGATGCGGATGGATGTGGGCATGCTGCAGCAGGATGAGGGATGCTGCATGTGCTGGCTGGAACTGCTTGCCCTCAGCAAAGCACCTGGAATGGATTTGTCCATGGAGCTGCAGCTTGTCCTTCACCACCTGCATCTCGGAGCAGCTGGAGCTCTGGCGCTGGGAAGGTGCTTCCAAACCCCCGTGGTTCCTACAGGCAGCGTCAGTGCTTTGTTCTTTGCTCCCTCAATAATGTCCTGATGATCTGGCAAGAGGAAATGAGAGTAGAAGCCCTTTCTGTGAGTGCCAGCAAGGCTGAGTGTGCCGCCAGCAGCTGGCAGCCACTGTCACAGTGTGCGAGGAGGAGGAGGAGGAGGGGGCTGAGATGCTCTGAACTTCCAGCCAAAATAAGGAGAGAAAAGTCCCACTTGGCTCTGCAGCACTGCTGGCCTTCCGCACTGATGCTCCGTGTCACTCACATTGTCCTGTTTCTCTCTGCCCATGCATCACTGCAGTAGGAATGGCTTTGTCCGAGCTGTCTCTCCTGGGCTCCCTCTTCCCCAGGGCTCAGAGGGCTTGGAGTGAGTCTGGGAAAACAGACAGCAAATGGCTGGCTGGCAGGGAGAGAAGGAGCCAGGACGTCCTTGCAGAACTCTGGTGACAGTCACCAGCCCTTGCTGCTCTAATGGCCCACACTTTAGCTCTGAGAACCCACTAGGGACGGAGCAAGGATTTGGCTGGATGTCCTTCCAAACCTCCTCCTTTGAATCCAGCTCCAACATCTTAATGACCTGACCTATGATAAATTGAAATCCATTTGGTGTTTCTGTCTGATCCAGGGAGTCTCAGACCTCTAAGATGTCATTTTCAGCAGAGTTTGGGAGTTTTCAGCTTTGTCAGACGCTCTGCTTAAAATAACAGTTCAAACAACATTTCTCAGCCATGCTGAATGCACAGCCGGGCCCTTGGAGGCACCTTCACAGAGAGCACAGTAAAGTGTGAAGCAGAAAATATCTCTGCCTCCCTGTTTTCCCTGTCAGTCTGATTCCAGGGAATTTTGCTTTCGAGCTATTTGTAGACGTGGCACACGCGATCCCGACATACTCTGCCCCTCGGCCACGTTCAGTGTAAGTCCCATGGTACAGCCAGGGAATGGTGCCACCAACACCCGGACAGACAGGGGTTCACAAGGGCACTGCAAGTGTCCCCAGGCCACTGAGCCCATGCTGCCTGTCAAAGTGACTCTGGTGCCTGGGGTGCTGCACTGAGAGAGGGTGAAAGGGCCAAGTCCCGTGACAGTGATGGAAACGTGGACCAAGGAGAGCAGGTAACAATCTCGTGGAGAAGCTGAGTTTGTAAAATAGAGATGGTACCACAGTGATGTCCCCATGGTGGGGGGCAGCAGGAGATGCTGCACATGCACCATGGGGTGGTGGCCTCTGTGCCATGGCAGCCACAGGGCTGACCTCGGTGTGAGCTCGTGGTGTCTCCAGAGCACGGCTGCTACACGGCCAAAAAACTCTCGAGGGTTTTGGAGGCTCCATCCCTGAGCTGCCAAGGCACGAAAGAGGAGGTTTGCCTGTGCCTGAATCATACTGTGGGCTGAGATGCTGTTCCTCATCCCCATGAGCTGCAGGATGAGCTCTTCCCAGGGCTGAGTTTATTCCAGGGCTGTGTTGTCCCTAGCACATTCCCCCTCAGGATTGAGAAGAATGAAGTATTTTTTCTCTCCTTTCTTACACCTAAAAGCCTCCCCCATGCCCAGTGCTCCTATACCCATAGCACTTGCCAAGTCTTCATCCCAAGTCCAGCATTTACCTGGGAACTGAATCATCCCTACAGAGTGGTTTGGCCAGTGTCTAGATGTGCTTGAACCAGGGATTTGCCAGGAGAGCAGTGCTGGTCTGCATTACACCCACCATGCTCTGCTGGCCCTTTGGGAGGACTCCAGCCTTAAAAATGCTCCTTTTGGGGCAGAAGGCAATTGGGAAAGGGACTGTGTGGCCTCTGCGACTTCACCTGCCTTCAGCCTCCCAGAGCATGAGCATGCCTGAGGGCAGAGTTCTTGCCCTGGACAGGTTTTCACATTTTTGCTATGGATGGGTACAGATTTATGTTGTCCTGTAGTCATCCTGGAAGGGGAGTGCTCCAGGCCTGAGCCCTGGGACTACTGTTGGTCAGCAGTTGGCTAGGGGGATGGACCTAGGGCCAACCTGAGGTGCTCCAGCCTCCCCTCCTATCCTTTGGCCCAACATCTCCTTCCCTCCCTTTGCCGTGCACAGGCCTTGCTTCATCTTCCCTTACCTTCATGTGAACCAGAACCTGAATGAGAGTGGGAGTCAAGAGTTTGTGCTTCTAGGAAGCTGGGGTGACAGCCGTCTCCATGGGCACATGGCCTCGAGGGACCTGAGTGCTGCCAGCTCTCCACGGCCGGGCTGCACAGCAGCACTGCCACAGCAGCTCACTGCAGGCTCCAAACCCTGGAGCTGATTCCCCCCCCTCCTGCTACGTGCAGCAGATTGGGAAAATTTTACGCTGTTTTTCCTCCGTGGAGCTCCCTTTGCAGACCATCAGCTGTCTCCCACTCCGGTGTTGCATAATCTGCTGGCCAGGTTTAAAAAAAGATGCTGTAGCAAAAATGTGGTGCACTCAGGGCTGCCTTTGGACTGCTCTGTGTTTCACAGGGATTTGGGAGTAAGAAATAAGGAAAACTGATTTCCATCTTCTAGCGTGCTTTAATTGATAGGGCTCAATTCCCCTTCCCCGTCCTGTCTTGTCCTGTCCTGTCCACCACCCCAGGGATACTGGTCTTCGGAGGCAGAGAACTGGAAGCTTTGCCTGCACCCCCACACACTCTGTGGGTGCACCATGGTGAACACAGCCATGAGGGTGTGTTGTGTGTCACCCCAGCACCTGTATGTTGTCTGTCCCCCCAACACCTGTATGTTGTGTGTCCCCTCAACACCTGTATGTTGTGTGTGTCCCCATCACCTGTATGTTATGTGTCCCCCCAACACCTGTATGTTGTGTGTTCCCCCCAACACCTGTATGTTGTGTGTCCCCCCAACACCTGTATGTTGTATGTGTCCTCCAACATCTGTAGGACTGTGTGTGCTCCCCCCAGCACCTGTATGTTGTGTGTCCCCCCAACACCTGTATGTTGTGTGTTCCCCCCAACACCTGTATGTTGTGTGTCCCTCCTAACACCCGTGTGTTGCTGTTCCTGGCCAGGTGAACACAGCCATGCACGAGGCCAAGCTGATGGAGGAGTGTGATGAGCTGATGGAGATCATCCGCCAACGCAAGCAGGTCATCGCTGTCAAGATCAAGGAGACAAAGGTGAGGGGGGCTGGCTCATGTGTCCCTGGTCCAGCCACGGGCAGAGGGGCCGCAGCCATGAAGGATTTGCTTTGGGCAGCCATCAGTGCTCTCAGGTTCTTCTTCTTGCTGTCCAAAATCTGGGCGTCCCTCACTGCTGCTGCCCCAGGGCTCCTCCGCCAAGGACAAGGCATGTGCTGGATGTGGCTGGAGGAAGAACGGTGTGTGGGTTAGCGTGACAAGTTGCTGCAGAGGCTGGGATCACTCTAGACAGCTTCCTCAGGGCTTTTAACTACCACGGTCCTAATAGAATAATGTGGAATTAATACTGAAGGACCGGAGCCCAGCACTGCAAAGAAAGCAGAGGCTGCACAGTCTGCACTGCAGCACAGCTGAGGGGGGAGCTGCTTCTCACCCTTTTCTTTGTAGGGGTGTTTGGAGCCTTCATCCAGCGGTTCCAGGTGTTTTGCACTGGTTTCTTTGTGTGATGTCCCACCCCAAAGGGAAAGGCAGCACTCAAGATTTATAGATGCTCATGGTCGAAAGGACTGGCAGAAGTCAGAGGGTCAGCAAAAGCTTACAGAGTTTTGTTAGTAAATTACAAGTAATTTACTTGACATGGAAATTTATATAGATTAGTTCCTCATCTCCTAGTATAAGCACATAGCACTGGGTTTTGGATAAAGGGGTAGAGTGAACAGGAAGAGAGAGAGGGAGATGGATTAAAGACGGAGAGAGAGGAAGAAAGAGAGATCACCAGTCCTGGTTCCAGCAGCAGGGTGTCCAGGGTCAGGGGGCACTGCCTGGGGTTCATGTGGGGGCCTTTTTATAGATAAGTTTTCCCCGCCCTGGGGAGAAGTTTCTCCCTTTCTGTGCAAGTCACTTCCCATGTGCAGTCCATTTTTCCAGACCTTTCTGGAAACGGGTCAGAGGCTTCAGGTGTTTTTGGTGGTCTTGATCTCCCATACAGGCCATGCCCACTTCTCCACCTCACTCCTGCTCTGCTGTGTTGTGCTTATCTTTAGGAGCCGGAACAGGGATGTTTGTCCCAGAAAAGTGCTGCCCTACCTCTGTAGGGCCCCTTCTCCAGCCACAGCAACCCTTGGGCTCCACACATGCGACAGGGAGAGGCTGGAGGGCTGGGCTGTAGCTCTGGGTGGTGCCCTTGGGAGCTTCCATGAGCCCTTTGTTGTTCTCACTGAGTTTGGGTGTGCATTGGGGTCCCACCGCAATGCCCACAGCCAAGCCCCAAATACAGATGTTTCCCAGGTGTAGACTGGGAGCAGGTTCCACTGCAGGCGTACACAGGAGAGCCACCAGCACGACTCTGGGACACCCTGGCATCAGTGGGAGCTTTGAAATCCTGCTTCTACCCCAAGCACTCCAGGGAACATATTTTATGTAACGGTGCCGTCTGCCGGTCCATCTGTCTGTCTGCTTGCACTTCCCACTCTCTTCCCTGATGGCTCCAGGCTGTACTGTCCAGTTCAAGCCATGCTTGGGAGGAGCTGGAAGCTCCAAACTGTTGTTTTCCTACAATTGACACCTGGGCAGAGGTGAGTGGCATGGATTAGTGCCCAAACTCTCCGCAGAGGCAGCGCTGAGGAGCTGCCAGCCCAGCACTGCACCAGTGGGAGATGGGTGTGGGGACACTGGTACTGGCCATACTGGGTTTGGCTTCCAAAGTTACCTGGGAACTGGAATAAGCATCTGTGCCAGTGAAAAGAGGCCAGGGATGGAAAGGTGCAGGGGTGCAGCATTGCAGATACCTCTGTACCTTCCCTGTGCTGTCTGTGGTGGGGCTGGGCAGGGTCCCCCCTTGCTTCCAACACCTGAGCAGCAATTTCCAGGTCAGAAGGGGACGCAGCTTTCCCAGGAGCCCCAGCCAAAAACATGGGAGAGTTTAAAAAGCTTGAAAGACAGCTCCCCAGAGCCACTGGGACATTCCTGTGCCATTTCAACGCTTCTTGCTCCCCGTGAGCAGGCCCTGGCTCAGGATGGGGCTCCCTCTGTGCTTTTCAAGCTGCTGAGCTCCCTCTGCTCCTCTGGCAGGTGATGAAGCTGCGGAAGCTGGCTCAGCAGGTTGCCAACTGCCGGCAGTGCCTTGAGCGCTCCACGGTCCTCATCAACCAGGCCGAGCACATCCTGAAGGAGAACGACCACGCGCGGTTCCTGCAGACTGCCAGGAACGTGGCTGAGAGGTGGGCTGGGCTCAGGGCTCTGATGCTGCAGTTGTCCCCTGGTCGCAGGTTCCTGCCCAGAGATGACTTTGTCCCCAGAGATTCCCAGACCCCCCTGGAGCCTCCCACCATGCTGCCCTCAAATAAACCCCGAGGTCAGGTTCCCATCCCTCACAGGACAGGTGTTGCATGGCTGGTCCTAACAACACTGTGGAACAACACTGTGGAATACGGGGGTGGGAGGGTGGTGGGAATGCCAATCCACAGGACGCCCGGGGGCCAGTCAAAGCTGGGATCCCCAAGGATGAAGCCCCCCTACTCTCAGGGGGGCTAGGCTGCTCCCCTGGGCAGTGGTTTGTAGGTGCAAGCTGGTTTCCTGACAGCAGGAACATCACAGCGAGGCTGCCTGCACCCCTCTGCCCCCCCCCGCCACGGCCAGGCTTTGGGAAACATGTGCACCCTGGCGCGTACTGATGGTCCCTTCTTTCCTTCCAGGGTCGCCATGGCAACTGCATCCTCGCAAGTTCTGATACCAGATATCAATTTTAATGATGCCTTTGAAAACTTTGCTTTAGATTTTTCCAGAGAGAAGAAGCTGCTGGAGGGGCTGGATTATCTAACGGGTGAGTGCACGGGCACATTCCCCTCCGCTGCACCCCGTGTCCTCCCCACAACCCCATGTCTTCCCCTCAGCCCCTGCCCCCGTGCCCCACATCTTCCCCTTAGTGCCTTCCCCTACGCCCCACCAGGGTCTGGCAGACGCATTTTAAGACTTAACCTGTAAAAAGCGCCGGGTCAGCTGTGGCAGAGCAGGGGCCGTGCTGTCCCCAAGACAGTGACGTGTCCCCATCCTCCCATTTCACTCTGCTGCTCCTGCAGCATCCATAGAAAAGTCCAGAAAGCTCAAAAATTATGGTCTCTGTGACCTGGGGAGGAGTCTGATGCCCATAAGGATGCGAGAGGGATAAGGATTACATAAGGATCCATAAGGATTACAGGGAGGGAACAGTGAATTAACCAATTATTATGCTTCTAATGCACTCTGCGCTTTAACATTTCCCTTTTCCTGCCCTTTTTGAGGGTCTCTTGGTCCTAAATTATGAACCCTGTTGGGCAGGACCTTTCTGGGCCCCACGGTGCTGCAGCACAGACTGAACACTACCCTCAGGGATCTGAGAGCACCAACAGCTGCTGGACTGGCCTGTGCTGGAGCACTGAGGGGATGAAAGCTCCAGGGAGGCAAGGACATCCTCACTCACCCAAATCCGATTTTATTATCACAAAGCAGATCAGCTTTCACTGAAAGACTAACACAAACATGTGTCTGGATCAGTTATGGGATAAACTACTTATTCCACAGCCAGTCCTGGGAAATAGGTGGATTTGGAAGTGGGTTCTCAGCCTATTTCGAAGTGGGGGTGTCAGACCTGATGGAGCAGCAGCAAAACCCCTGTGCTCTGACCCCTGGATGCTTCGTTAAACTAAAAAATTTAATTTAGTTTGAAACACAGTGACAGATAAAATGAGGGATTTCTGGGTGTCCAGAGACTCTGCTCCCACCGCGAGCCCACCCCTGTCCTTATGGGAACAGAAAAGCCCTGGGTTTTCAAAGAAGGAGAGCCCAAGCTGACTGAAGTCTGTGGTCTGTGCCCTCCCGCAGCACCGAACCCGCCGTCGATCCGCGAGGAGCTCTGCACGGCCTCGCACGACACCATCACCGTGCACTGGATCTCGGAGGACGAGTTCAGCGTCAGCTCCTACGAGCTCCAGTACACCATCTTCACCGGCCAGGCCAACTTCATCAGTAAGTCACCACGTGCTGCGGGGGCTGCGGTTCCCTTCGGGAAGGAATCCCAGGCTGCCCAGAGAAGCTGCGGCTGCCCCATCCCTGCAAGTGTTCAAGGCCAGGTTGGGTGGGGATTGGAGCAGCCTGGGCTAGTTGGAAGGTGTCCCTGCCCATGGCAGGGGTTGGAACGAGATGATCTTTAAGGTTTCTCCAAGCCCAAACCATTCTGTGATTCTGTAAGGAAAAGGTTCTCAGTGGTTTAAAGACTGGGAATTCATGGAGGAAACAGCAGCAAAGAATCCACCAAGGGCTGCAATCAGAGTTATGGAGACCTCCCCGTGCTGGGGGTCCATCCCTGAGCTGCTCTGCCCTGCATTTGGTGCCATCAGCCCTGGCTTGTTGAAGCACAGGGAGCATTGGAGGGTCTCATCCATCTCACAGCTCCCAGGTCCGTACATCTGGGATCGTATGGGCAAGGCAGCACTGGCTGATAATTAACATGGTTTATAAACCCTCTGTAACAACACTGAGTCACGTCTCCAGGTCATTTTTTGTGCAAATCGCTGCCATACCTAATTGTTTTTCCACACCGCCACAAATTTGCCTGACAGGAGTGGGATTTGAGGACCAAGGAGGGATCTCACTGATGTTCTGTGGCTTGTGAGAAAGTGTTATTCCTGGTTTTCCCTAGCAGCACTCAGAATGGTGCCTCAGAACGGGCGTTTTGGGCCGCCATCAGTCTGTCCCACTGGCTGGGAGGACGCTGGCCCTGGGAGTGCGGTGTCACGGCTCCGGAAGGCTGCGCAGTGCACTCTGGAATGCGCAGGAAGCTGCCAGAGAAAGTTCCTTGTGGCTTTCCAAGCTGGATGTCACCTCTACAGCCCCAGCCCAGCCTTTGCCCTTGTTTTGGGAAACAAGATGATGTGTTTCCTCTCAGTCAGAGGCTGTATGGTATCGGTGCTGCCGCAGCCAGATCTGCCCTGCTTGGCTCTCCTCTCATTCCCAGCTACAGCATGTTGTCTCCAGCACTTTGTCCTTCTCTGGAAGCTTGGAGAGCTTGGCCACCTCTCTGGCTCTGCTTTTGGATGACCACCAGCCCCCATGTTCACTGCACTTCCAGCCGAGGGCAAGACAGGGACAGTGCTGATGTCATTGAATGGTTTCGGTGGGGAGGGACATCTGAAGGTCCCTGAGTCAGCTCTGCAGAAGCTGGGTTGACAGGGTGCTCAGGGCTTCCTCCTTGAGAAGTAAGGACTGTATAGAGATGGAACACCCAGTGCTTCCCCACCCCCAGCTAGGAGGATTTTGCCCTTTTCCAAGCAGGATTTCCCCTGCTGCAGCTTGTGCCCTTGCCCTGGGGCCATGCTGGGGAAGGATCTGGCTCCCTCCTCTCCCCAAATGCTACTTTGGACACATGGCTTGGACTCCCATCCATCGAGGGACTTGGGAACGAGTCACCTGCCCACGTCTGGGGGTCTGGCGCAGGCGTTGGGAAGGGGGAGCTGTGGCGACTGTGGGGATGAGGAGCAGCAAGGGCAGGGCTGGAGGAGAGCCCTGAGGGCACATGTCAGGAGCGTCCTTCTTAGCCGGCTTGGGTTGCTATTGCTAGGAAGAGCGAAGAAAACACGAGTTAAATCTCCGAGGAGAAAATGAATAACGTATTGTCCCTTGGAATAGCACAGCCGGGTCCGGGTGAGCCCTGGCTGAACTCATGCATGAAGAGACACTGGAACACTGAGCAGGAGTCCGGGAGGCTGACCAGGAGAGGAAATACCTTTCCAAGGAGCACACAGTTGGCCTGTGGAACCCATCCCCTTCACGCTCCCATCAAAGCCAAGAGCTCAGCAAGAGCCGGACGTTTTTATGGATGACAAATGCTGCAGTAAAAAGGATTTTTTTATGCTTTGGCGAGGGTAGGAGCCCTCAGTCTTCAAGGCCAAGCTCTTTGTGGTTGTTTTGGGAAATAAGCCTGCTTGGGAGGCCGAATCCTTCCCTCTGTCGTCTCTCAGCCACTTTGTTCTTCCTCATGGAGGATCCCCAGCTGGTCCTTCCTGCAGGGAGGTGACAGCCACCAGTGCCAGGCTGGAAGCTGTGTACTATGATGAGAGCAGCTCTCTGTGTAGGCTGCAATCAGGATCACATCTGTTTTATTTTCTACTTCACATCACATTGCTCTGCGCCCCTCGGCCATTCCCATGTGTGTTCTAAACCAAATCCAGGCTGACAGGGGCTGCAACCTGCCCTTGTCCTGCGGCTGAGCCAGCCACTGGAGATAAATGAACACCCCACGGAAGTCATTGCAGAGGAGGTGAGGAGTGTTCCCAGCTCCTGCCCTCAGCCCTGCATGTGCTGAAAACCCTCCTCCAGTCACCCTGAATTCACAACCCACTCCTCACCTCTCACCAGTTCCAGTAAGCCTCCAGCTACTGCTTCCAAGCCTCCTCCTTATCCCTCTTTTGGCTCAAAGCCCTGGCCCTGTGCTGCAATAGCTGCCCCAGAGCTGTGTTCAGGAAGCTCAAGCACTGCTGCCATGGTGGGTCCTGGGCTCTCACTGCCCCAGCCCCCCAGTTCCCCCCAGACCCTGCCGGGTCCCTGTCCCCCAGCACTGGCTGCTCAGGTGCTCATGCTGGCTGCAGGTGATCCTTATGCCAGCCATGCTGGTGGCAGGAGCAGCCTCAGTGGCTCAGTGAAGGGTTTTTCCCCTTTCCTGGAGCACTGTGTCACCTAATGTACAACATTACATTTCCGTACATGCCAGGCCCCGCAGCTCCAACACTGCAAACCACTGCAGCAGTCAGGCTTGGCAATTCCAGAGTCTTGGATTTTTCATTCCCTCCCATTTCCAGAAAGAGTTCAGGCTCCTGAATGATTTCCAGGCATCTGGATCCCTTCACTGAGAGCTCATTTTCTTTGAACTGCTCTGCAGACTAGTCTGTCCAGGGAGCTGAAGCATCAGCATCCCTTGGCCTTATTACTTCCTGCCCTGGAGCACTGAGCAGCAGGCAGGAACAGGATTCAGGTGCAAACATGTTGATTCAATTGCAAATACGTCCTTTTCTGCTTCTGGAATTGCTTATTGTGGACCAGGAGCAGGAGAGAGACTGTCCTGTGGGAGCAGAGACATGAGAGAGGATGATAGTGGGGTGAGGATACGATGATGATATCATGATGATGAGATCATCACCCCCTCCTTGGCACCAGCAGTGACCTCTGCCATCTGCCCTGGCTGAAAGGTGCCACTGGCTGAATTCTCCTTTCTCTGCACCTCTTCCCCATCACTTCCCACGGCAGCATCCCAAGATGCCAGCACGCCAGCTCTGGCTCTGCCTCACCAACATTGCCTTGATGTGACAATGAAAGAGATTCTGAGTTGCTGGGATTTATCATCTCTGGAAATTTCCCTACAGACGCTCTGGTGGTAAATCCTCCCGAGGGCCGCGCGGTTGTGAGCTCTGCCTGAGCAGCGGGGGGACTTTGTATTCTGTCCTTCCCTGGCAATAAATCTCTCCCTGCCTCTCCTGCGCTGCAGGTCTCTACAACTCCATGGACAGCTGGATGATCGTCCCGAACATCAAGCAGAACCACTACACGGTGCACGGGCTCCAGAGCGGCACCCGCTACATCTTCCTGGTGAAGGCCATCAACCAGGCGGGCAGCCGGAACAGCGAGCCCGCCCGCCTCAAGACCAACAGTAGGTGCCCGGGCACTCACCTGGCCATGGCAGGTGGGGGGGGGAGAATTTCATGGGTGTTGGGGTGTGGCTGAGTTCTCCCAGAGAGCCCGCAGCAGCTGGCACAGGATGGAGACCGCGGGGTGTTTTAATTATTGAAGTGCCCCTCTCGGTGCCTCTGCTCCTTCCCTGCCTTGGGGTAGTCTCCTGCTACCCCATGTGGTGCCCTGTGCTCCTGTCAGCACCCATCCCTGGGGTCTTAGGAGGTCATAAAGGCCCATCATTCTGGTGGCTTTACATCCCTGGGCTTTTTGAGACTAATGCACAGAGTCCCAGAGCAACTGTGTTCTTGTGTGTGCCTTTGCTCACAGAGAGTTGTGATTTTAGGGAGCCATAAGGATGTTGAAAAGTGTCTCCATGGTGGTGGATGGGACTTTGCAGCCACACACAAAGCAGAAGTTGCACTTTCCAATGCCCCAGGGATGCCAAATGTGTTTAGGGAAAGCCAAACTTGGAGACCAGTGGTTCTGGCACAGACAGAGCTCCTGGGTTTGCGGTGGAAAACCTTTTCCCACTGACCCATAGCCTGGGGGGATGCCACAAGGGGAGGGACAATGTATGGTTTTGGAGGAGGGAATAAGCTGGCTCTTCAGGCTCCTACTCACTATCTGATCTGTGCCCACATCTCTCCGGTGCTCCCATGTCTCTGTGCAGCTCTGGTGAGCACAGCTCTCCCTTTTCCCATCTGTCCCTTTTCCCAACAATGGCTTCTACCTGGACGAGGCTTTTGTGATGATTTGTCACCTACACCTCCTCCTTTTCTTTGCATGACGTTAAACTGAATAAAATGACATGGAGGCGGTGGGGCTGAGGGAGCTGCTGGGGAGCAAACTCCAATCCAATCTGCCTGTTTATTAAAAATTTATCCCTCTTGTGGCTGCTGTTTTTCAGCGCTTGCCCAGCTTTGAAAAGCACCTCTTCTGGGAATGAGGAATAGGCAGCTTGGGAAGCCAGGAGCGAGGGCGGTTGGCCATGGCAGCAGCTCCCGGTGGACAGGGGTTGCTCTCTGGGATTTTAGCTGAGTGTCAGTCACCAGAGCTGCCAGCACAGCACTGAGGGCTTCTGCTCAGAGAGAGACTCAGTTTGATAAGAGCCTCATCTGGTTTTGAGCTCCCCTTGCTGCAGGGATGTGTCTGCAGCAGCTTCCTGCGTGTTCGAAACCTCGAGCAGCCTCACCTGAGGCACTGCACAGGTTATGTGTGAGTGTGTTTTTGTGTGTTCCAAAGCCCCTTCCACAAGGACTGGTCCTTCTCTTCCCACTCTGGACAGGAGAGGCGTGTGGCACTGATGGGCACACATCCCTCCTTGCCGCCGGTTTGCCATTCCTTTGCCATCTGTGTTTGTGGAAACTTCTGAATTCCTGAAGGTTTGATTTAGCCAGATATATGGATATAATATAAATTGATATACTTTCTCCTGTGGCCAGCTTTGGAGGACAAGGGCTCCTTTGGGGTGTCCGATGGTGCCACCACCCCGTGCTGCATCCCCAGCGTGCCCCCGCTGGCCGTTCACCCTGCCTGCATTTGGGACCAGGGTTTCTCCTTTTCCTGTGTACAACATCCAGACAACATCACACCCACGCTTTCCCACCGCTGTAACCTTGGTGCAAATGTCAGCAGCTCAACACGGAGACGGCCCATTAGCATATTTCACAGCCTGTTCTGTTCCAAAAGTGATGTCTGGAGAGATCCCTCCATTGCCAGAAGGTCAGTGTCAGGACACATTGATTTCCGCAGCGTCGGCGCTGTCAGTGCTGGCGCTAAATCTGTGTTCCCGAGCAGAAGAGCTTGGGAGAACAGGTTTGGTTTAATGGCAGGGGGACCTTCCTCTGCTGAGGCTGGACCTGAGCAGGACATATTTAGGAGCAAGTGTCCAAAAGTGGATAAAAGTGCCAGAATGCAGGGACAGGCCCGGCTCTGGCAATAAATAAAGTGCAGGGAAGGCGGGTTTTACAGTCTTTGCCTTGACCAGTGCAGCCTGATCTTATTCTCCCTTGCAATTTTTCTCTTCATGATTTCTGCATCTCTTGGCAAAACCTCAGTGTGGTACAGGATGGCTCCATCCACATCTCATCCAAGATGTCAGGTGTGGATCTGATGCCTGAGCAGCAGGCTCTGAAGTACCTGTTAGAGACTGGATTGTGTTAGTGCAGATGTTTTTAAGGAGCGGGATGTGTGTCCCTGTGTTCCTGCAGCTTGGTTTGCATCCTGGGCAGAATGTGGTGGGCACCTGCAGCCAGGACAGGGATGGTTCCTTGGGAGTGAAGTGCATGTCCATCCCTCCCTTCTACCCACACATGTCTTGAGCCAAATGCAGTCACTAGCTGTCCACCCTCCCCACTCTGCCCCATCCCTGTTCCCTCACAGCCAGAGGAATGAGGTGCACAGGAACTTCTGTTCTGTGGGGCACGGGCTGGTGTGGCACTGGTGTCACCCCTGCACTGACCCCCCAATGGGGTGGGCTCCTGTTCCCTGGATTTGGCTGGGTGTGGGAGGTTGTCTCCTGCTCCTGGGGATCTCATTCCAGCTATTTCCATAGCTGTTATGTAAAGCAGCAGGCAGCCTCTCCTGGCTGTCCCTACAGACAGAGGCAGGAGCATCCCAAGCCAGTGAGCCCCTGCTCACAGCTATGGCTGCAGGAGCCCTGCAGGGCCCAGGGCAGTGGGGTGGGTGTTGGGGGTCCTGCAGGGTCAGGGGGTGCAGGGCCAGCACACACCTCCCTCTGCCTGGCTTCATCCCCACACACCACCAATGACCTTGACCGTGTTCCTGGTTGCCCCCTCTTTGCTCCTGCCTGCCTGGTGCCAGACAGGATTTCCTCTGCTCCACTTGGACACTGCCACACTCCAACTGCAGGGAAGAGAGGGATAATCCAGCTGATAAATGCCCCAGGGGTGCAGCCAGCTGTGTCCAGTCCTGAAGCCGGCTGTTTCCCCACAGCTCCCAAGCCCCCTGCAAGGATGACCAGCATAAGGCTATCAGGAATATCCCAGCAAGCTGAATTTATGGGATAAAGGTTATCTGAGTGACCAGCACAGGACATACACGGTAATGACAAGAGCAATCTTTGCAACCCCCAGCTCTCTGCCAGGCACTGTTGGGGGGCTGGAGGGTTGCAGTGACCCGGGGGCACAGGGGACGGTGAGGGTGGCTTTGGGCAGGGAGCAGGTAGTGAGGGCTGCTCTGCCCTCTCGTGTAGTGGGAGTTCCCCTCCCTTTGGCAGCTCCCATGCTGGGGATTTGAGGTTGGGATCATCACAACTCTGTGAAGCCTGTGGTTTCCCAGTGCCAGGGAGATATTTTGGGAAGGGGGTTGATGGGAGCAGGCGCCTGGCTGTGTCCTCTGAAACACCCTCTGACCTGTCCCAGCCCATGTGCTGCTGCCTCCCACCCCGCCCATCGCAGACACTGCCTGCGGATGCGGCTCCAGCGCCCGGTCCAGGACGTGCCAGCACAAACCAGTGACAAGGGCTGGGCTCCAGTTCTTCACACTGACCTTAACGAGGGGTCGCCTTCGGAAACAGGGCTGTGAGTGTCTCTCTGCTGACAGAGCCAAGTATTTTTATACCTCACTTCCTCAGAGCTTGTCTCTTTGCGTTACTGCCAGGAAAAGATACGGCAGAAAGATCAGAGCAGCCAGAGGAAGGAGGGGGCAGGTCAATCCCGATTTGCAGCTTTAGTTTCAGGCCTCTCAACTCAATTATCCAGCAAATTGGGCTCCGAGGAAAACCAACACGAGCTACCATCAGGTATCAGAGCATGGCACGGAGGAGCTTCGTTCTGCAGTTGCACTTGAGAGCTCTCCAGCCTCGTGTTATTGATGTTGCAGCTGTTTGCAGGGGTTCCTGGGGTTCTGGGGGTCCCCAGCCTCGCCCAGCTGTTTGCAGGGGTTCCCAGACCTGGCTCAGAGCCCCTGTCATGAGTGGTGTGGGTGTTTCTCCTCGCTGGGACTCAATGTCCATTGCCAAAAATGGGAGCATGCAGGAGGAAACAGCTCTTTGTTCCCAGAGCCAGGTCAGGGACCCCTCAGCTACCGAAATATGAGGGTGAAGATGTTTGCAGGATTTGAGGTGTTTTCTGCAGCTGCCATTTGCTTTGTCCTGAGGAAGGTGAATCCTTATGGAAATAGTCTCTGCTGCCTGTGTGCTCTTTACTGCATCTCAGGTGAAAACACACCAGAAAAACCCACCAGAACTCAATTTGCTTCTTCACAACATCTTGGGGTTTTGTTTGCAAATCCGGGGATAGTCTGAGGGCTTCCAGAGGGAAATCGTTGAAAACCGAGGTGGTCGCATGAAGCTGTGGAACCAAGAGTGCTGGGACATCACCCAGATTTGGTCTGGCTTTGGGGAGAAAACCCCAGCAAACCACCATTGAATGTGTAAAGCCGAGAGCACGGGATGTTAAAAGCACCGGAATTTGGTTTCATGTGGAATTTAATGTAGTGCCTGCTGCTCCTGCACTTTGCAGCAGCCTGGGTCACCCCCCTGCTCCCTGCAGGTGCCAGCAGCAAGGGGCTGTGGTGGCACCCTCTCCCCACTGTCCCCCCTGGGCACGGTGGCTCCTACCACAGCCACCCACAGCCACACATTGTCACCAGTGTCACTAACACAGACTGCCACAGAAGGGGTAGTGTGGGGTTTCCAGCCCTGCTGAGACACCCCGTAGGCAATCCCACAGCTCTTGTGGGACCCCACACTCAGCCCCGTTCCTGCCCAGCCCTGTGGGTTTGTGGGCTCCAGCCAGTGCTCCCTGGGGGTGTGTGCCATGCATGGAGCAGCTGTTTCCCAGAGTAGCTTTTCTTTTACAGCAGCAGCCAGGAAGGGTCAGCCACCAGCCTTCAGCACCCAAAGGTGCTCCTGTGTTTTACAGAGGGGTAAACTGAGGCACAAGCTCTGCCTGCAGCCATGCAAGGGTGGACCAGAATATCCTCAGGGCTGGGCACACTCCTTTAGCCATGCCAAAATCATAGTGCTGTACAGGGAAGCCAAAGTCTGTCCTGATCCAAGAACAAAGAGAGAGATGGGAGAATGGTGGAGTAGGGAGCAGTGAGGCTTCCCAGGTAACGCTTCCCTCACCACCCCATAATAGAGGGCTTTGGTTTGGGCTTCTCAAAACACAACCTTCTGGCTTTTCCTTTCCACATCTGGTCATCAAATGACCCTAAGTTATGAAAGGAGAGAAAAAAAAAAAAAAAAAGCATTGAAGCAAAGGGGATTGTGAAGTTTCCTTTACCCCCTGAAAAAAAACTCAGCCTTGCTGAGCAGAGCCACTCAGGCAGGGAAGGGGGAGTGTCAGGGGCTGGGCAGTGCAGGCAGGGCTGCCCATGGGCAGTGATGCACCAACCCCCCGACCCTCCATGCTGAGGATGTCTGTGTGCACGGGTGTTTTCCTGACCCCCACCCGTGCCCTGGCAAGGCTGCATGGCACCAACACCTGGAGCCTGTGGAGAAACCCTGATGGTGGAATGTGTGGGGGAGCTGGTGCCCAGAGCGATGGCGCTTATTGGCATGAGGGAGGGCAGGTGCTCGCAGGGCTGCGTGGGGTTATCCATGCAAGCAGCACAGGCAGCACGTGTCCTTTGGCAAGCAGTTTGGCTTTGTGTGCTGCAGAGGAGATGCAGTTGGGTTTCAAGCCAGCATCAGGGATCTGCAGAATCTGTCAACCTCAGTTCTGTTAATTGTGGAGGAAGCCCGGGCCGGGCACTCATTGCCAGCCTGGTGCTCTCACCTCCCATCCAGCTCCGCTGGACACGGGCTGGACCCAATGCCTTAGACATGCTTCCACACCCTGGACTGTGCTCTCTGAGCAACGAGATTGTGTTTGGCAGCAGAGAAGTACGGATGCACAGCAGACAAGACCCCGGCTATGTGCCCTCTAACACGTAACTGCAGCCTGAGCACTGTGAGGAGCAGTCTGTGCCAACAGCTGATGGGATTCAGGGGCGGGCTCAGTGCCACCGGGCTGCACTTAGCCCAGCACTTACTGGTCTGTCCCTTTCCTGTGCTTATGTCACTCTTATGAGTGCTAATAGTGTATAGATCCATTCAGGAATTCAGGCTGCGTGCCCTGCCCAGGTTTGGCTCGCAGTGCATCCATCCTGATGGCATCTTCAGTGTCGTTCCCATTACCAGGGGACACCCTTGTTTCTGCCACATTTTGCATCGTTAGTGGAGGACAAAAGGAAACTTGAAGGGGAAATAAACACTGGAAGGGAGTAATGCCCAATAAGGAGACCTTGGACATCCCCAGCCCCTCATTTGGGGGTCTCTGTGACAGGACAATGCAGCCCTTCCCAACAATGCTGCCCATCCTGGCTGCTCTCCAGTCAGGATCCTCCCCCAGGAGCAGAAAGCTCACTCTCTGGAGCTCATATATCTTTGCATTTTCAAGTTTCACCTCCTTTCCCTCTCTTTGGCCTGGGAAGGTGAGTGAATGTGCTGCTTTTGTCCCTACTGGATATCTGTAATCCAGAGTTCTCAGCTGGTGGGGGAACCCGTGGCTCATGGAGGATAGCCAAAAAGCCCATGACAGACCTTTTCTACCATGTTCTCCCCGCACAGTGATGCTAACAACACAAATCCTAATCCGTGTGTCCCCTCCCCACAGGTCAGCCATTCAAGCTGGACCCCAAGATGGCTCACAAGAAGCTGAAGATCTCCAACGATGGGCTGCAGATGGAGAAGGATGAGAGCTCCTTGAAGAAGAGCCACACGCCAGAGAGGTTCAGTGGGACAGGCTGCTATGGGGCAGCCGGCAACGTCTTCATCGACAGCGGCTGCCACTACTGGGAGGTCGTGGTGGGATCCTCCACCTGGTAGGCACCACCTGTGTGTGCGGGGGGTGCTTTCCCAGTCCAGCCTCTGCCAGGTGTTTTTTGGGCATGTGAAGCTGTTGCTGTGCCAATTCCACAGATAGGTGGGCTCCGGAAGCACGAAGTGCTGCTTCCACAGGCAGGTGGGCTCTGAAAGCACGGGGTGCCTCTTCCACAGGCAGGTGGGCTCTGAAAGCACGGGGTGCCTCTTCCACAGGCAGGTGGGCTCTGAAGGCACGGGGTGCCTCTTCCACAGGCAGGTGGGCTCTGAAAGCACGGGGTGCCTCTTCCACAGGCAGGTGGGCTCTGAAGGCATGGGGTGCCTCTTCCACAGGCACATGGGGTCTGAAAGCGTGGGGTGCCACAGCCATCAGAGCTGGGCTCGGTCCTGCGCTGGGGGCTGGAGGGTGCTGAGCGAAGCTTCTCCTCTCCTGCAGGTACGCCATCGGCGTGGCTTACAAGTCGGCCCCCAAAAATGAGTGGATTGGGAAGAACTCCTCTTCCTGGGTTTTCTCCCGCTGCAACAACAACTTTGTGGTGCGGCACAACAACAAGGAGATGCTGGTGGAGGTGCACCCGCAGATGAAGCGCCTCGGCGTCCTCCTGGACTATGACAACAACGCGCTCTCCTTCTACGACCCGGCCAACTCCCTCCACCTCCACACCTTCGAAGTCTCCTTCATCCTGCCAGTGTGCCCCACCTTCACCATCTGGAACAAATCCCTGATGATCCTCTCGGGGCTGCCTGCCCCGGATTTCATTGATTACCCCGAGCAGCAGGAGTGTAACTGCCGGCCCCAGGAGTCCCCATACGTGTCAGGAATGAAAGCCTGTCACTAGGCTGCCCAGGCCTGCCCGTGCCCCGCGGCGGCACTGGCCGTGCCGGTGGGTGCCGGTGGTCGGAGCTGCCGGCTGGGAGCCCCCTGGCAGCCGTGCCGGAGAGCCGCCGTGCCACCCCAGCAACCGAGCGCCATCCACAACCAGCTCCGTCTTGTTTTAAGGGAAAAGTGGAAGAACCTCGAACCGCAGCTGGAAATAAACTGCTGGTGGTGAGCTCCAGCGTGCATGAGAGCAGCTGGAGCAGCACCTTGACGGTGGCTCCCATCCCTCCCCAAGTGGATTGTCACCCGTCTTCCTTCAGGGGCTGGAAAGGTTGGGGTGGGTTTCGGGGTGACCTGAGGTGCCGTGGTGGTCAGGGGACAGCTCGTGTGTCCTGTGAGGCACCGGTTGGGACAGGAGGGATGGGTTCTGGAGCCTGCTGGCAGCTGGTCTGTGGAACTGGAGCCACTGAGCAGTGCTTTTCAGGGAGATCTTTCCGTGTGGCTGAGGCTCAGTAGCTTCCCTGGTGGGGTGAATAATGCGTGGAGCCCTTGGGCTTGGTGAGCACTGACGTGGTGGATGGATGGTGGTTATGTGGTGGGGGGTGATGGTTATGTGGCTAATGGTCTGTGAGAGCAGAGCAGAGGCAGCACTGAGGACGGTCCCACTGCCTGTCCATGCTGCAGCTGGCCTGTTCCCAAAGCATTTTCTGGGTCTGCAGTCTCACAGTGGAGAGCCACGGATCCCCACCCCACCACGTCTCCTCCTTTGAGAGCTCCCCAGTAGCCAGGCAGGCCTGCATCCTTGAGGAGCTTCGGCCCCTGGCACGGAGGTTTGGCAGCTGCTCCTTCCCAACACAGGGTCTGGACGGCGGTGCCCTTGCTCCATTAGTGCCCTGTCTGGTGTCCCAGCAGAAACAAACTCATCTTTCTGCTCTGAGCCCACAGTAGAGTCCTGTCCGAAGATCGTCTCTATGCTTTATGACCCAAATCTCAATTTATGACCCCAGATCTTGGCTCCTGGTTTGTTCTCTGCCATGCCAGGGGATTGGACTGGGTGAATTTTAAAGGTCCCTTTCAGCCCAAACTATTCCATGATTCTGTGGCAGTGGGAGCACAAAGCCATCCTGTTTACTCTGTGGCAAAGGACTGGAGCCCCAAGGTCTCTAGACTCTGGTTACTGGGAGCTCTTCGGCTGCTGCCAGTGCACCCAGTAACCCCAAACATCAAGTCCCCTGGCCAGGCTCCATTTTCTAGATTTAGTTAAGAGGCCAGGAGGAGCTGGGCCAGCCCACAGTCCGTGTGTCACAGCAGGGGTCTGTGGCACACTTTGAGTCTGGTGAGTGGGAGGGTGGCCAGAACATCGGAGGGGGACAAGGAGGTCAGGCATTGTGGTGTGGCTGGTGCTTGAGCTTTGCTCCATGGGATTTGAAACCCCTTTTCCTCCTCTGGATGTGGTGCCTCAGTGGGACTGGGGACCACTGAGCCAGGACCTCCCAGGTCTGCCAGCTGTTCCCTTCCTTTGGATCTTGCTGATAGGTAAGTTTGCCCCTGCTTGCCAAACCTGATTTCCTTCTATGACAGGGTGACCCTCCCCTAGTTGATCTAGGAAAGCCAGTAGATGGAATCTAAAAGCAAAGCTTTTGATACTGTCTCTCCTAGGACCCTTCTGGACAAACTGTCCAGCCCACAGCTGAATAACCGTGTTAAACAGTGGGTGAGCAACTGGCTCATGGGTCAGGCACAGGGGGCACAAAGACAGTGACTGAGGTGACATCAGGCTGGCATCAGTCACTAGTGGGGTTCTGCAGGACTCCATCCTCGGCCCCGTTCTCTTCAACATATTAATTAACAACTTGGATGCAGGACTCAAAGGAATACTAAGTTTGCTGATGACACTAAATTGGGAGGAGCTGTTGACTCCCTCGAGGGCAGAGACCTCGGCAAATCAGAGAGATGGGCAATCACCAACCATATGAAGTTTAACAAGGGCAAGTGCTGGATTCTGCACCTGGGGCAGGGCAACCCTGGTTGTGTGTATAGACTGGGGAATGAGAGGCTGGAGAGCAGCATGGCATCCCTCCGTGTCTCCAGGCTGCAGTTTTCGGGAAAGGGAGGCAGGCGGCACCTCAGGGAAGGATCTGCTGCCTGCCCTGCTGATCCAAGAGGGGTTTCTCTCTGATCCAGGCTGCTTTCCAAGGGTGCCTGGCAGGGCCAGCGCAGGGGATACATCCCTCCCTCCTGAGCAGACGGAGCAGCTCTGTTTGCTTCTTCCAGCTCCAGGGCACAGGTGGGGTTGCAGCAGGGGTGCATCTGCTGTCCCCACAGCCTGGCACACAACCCTGGTTCATTCTGGGAGGTTGTCACCCTTTTCAATTGGCTGTTTTTCATGGGAAACTCTCATGGAAGTCCCTTCCCCATGTTCTGGTCCCATCTGGGGCTGCTTATACTGTGTCACTCAGATGGATGCCAAGCACTGGAGATGGATGTTGGCACTGGCAGTCTGAGTGTCGAGCTCCCTGCCAGCACCACTGGGACGGGCTCGTGGAGGACTCAGCACATCTTCAACTCGGAGACCACGAGCCCTTAACGTGACGTTTGCACCTGATGAAATTGCACTAATTACAGGGACCCCCCGCAGGCGTCTCAGACCCAGCCAGGTAGGAGGGTGGCGGGGGGAGCTGGAGGAGCCCTGCACCCCAAGCAGGCAGCTCCAGGGCTGGGGGCCTTTCCCAGTCACACACATGGTCCTCTCCCGGTGCTGGAAGCAGAGCCTATCCAAGTGTCACCAGGAGTTGGGGAGCAGCAGCCCCATCCCTGGGCCCTGCTCAGGATGTGATTCAGGGGCAGGACATGGGGGTGGTCTGGGGTGCTGCTGCCAGCTCCTCTGCTCCTGGTGGCACAGTTGTACAGATTTGGGATGTGTGAGCTCCTGGCTCCTCTCAGCCTCCCCTTCCACATGTAACATTCCTGCTTCGGTTTTAACTGGGGGGAGGGTTGTTCTTTCTGTTGTTTTTTTCCCCTTTTTGTTGGGTTGGTTGTTTTTTTTTTGGGCAACTTCTTTGTTAATGTGTATATATATATATATATATATATAAAATATAATATAATATATATATGTTACTGGGTATGTCTGTGTGGGGGGAGGTCATGAGAGGGGGACAGCCCTGGGATCTTCTCTTTGGCCATCACGGTGTTCTCCAAACTTGCCAAGACACACATGTGGCCATGCATCCACAGGAGCAGAGGGGATATGTGGTACCATCCAACAGCAGCTTTCCTTGTGCTGGGCTCAGCTCAAGGGGTGGGGTGGCTGGGCACACGGGCTGCTAAAGCTCCATCCGAAAACATCCGTACGCATAAATATTGTTCACCCTGCTGCCAGCCCTTGGAGGATGTCACATTGTCCAGTTTATCAGGACACCAAGTGCCTCAGCCTGCCTCTCCCCAGCCTTGGATGGCCTGGACATCTTCGAGTGCCAGGGATGCTGGACATCTTCGAGTGCCAGTCAGGTCTTTCTGGACCCCAGGTCCCACTCGCCCCCCCAGTGACTCAGAGCTGTGGGAGGGCAGGGATGGAGCCTGACCCTGCTGCCCTCAAGCCCAGGTCCCCCCCAGTGCCCTGGAGCTGTGGGAGGGCAGGAATGGAGCCTGACCTGTCCTTCCCAGCAGTGTGGGGCTGAGCTGGTGGTGGGGCCGAGCACCAGCCATGACATCCCCGCCCTCCACAGAGCCCCTGCCATGCACAGAGACTGGCAGCCAGCAAGGAGGAACACAGGGATTGCCCTCTCTCAGCCCCAGCCTTGGGCTCCCAAATCCCCCAGCCCCTTTCACTCACCCCAACTCTCACAACAGGACCCTGTGGTGGCAGAAGGACAGGGATCCTCTGCGCATGGATGTGCCTGCTGCTGCTCCTGTCATGCTGCTGGCAGGATTCCGGCCTCGGTGGCTCAGGCTGCAAGTGGGTGTTGCTGTGAATCATCAGGATGGATGTTAGCCCAGTGTTTGGAGAGCTGGCGGGGCTGGGAGTTGCTGGAAAAGGCACGCCTTGGGAAAGCAGGGTCCCGGGGTGCTGGGAATCACACCCTCCCATCCCTCATCCCTCCACCTCAGTGGAATGAGGGGAAGCTCCACACTGTCACTCCAGAGATTGCTTCATTGTCGGTGTTAAATGGGGAAATGAGTCGTGGGAGGGAGGGGTGCGTTTTCCTTTCCATGGCTGTGCTTCGTTATCCCGACCCTGAAACCCATCTCCAGAAAAAACCACAGCCCAAGGCATCCATTGGGATGAGGAGCACCGGGCACTGGGACAGCACTCAGTGCCAGCTGAGGGTACAGGCATGACTGGGGGATATTGGGCAAGTGGAGAGCAGATAGCTCAGCCCGTACTGGGTTGGTGCTGGGGCAGAAACATGGCAGTGTCACCTCCATGTCTTCTGTCCGTGCCCAAACCCCCTGGGAGCCATCGCCACCATTGGGCTCCCCCTTCTCCCACTTTCCCCTCCAGCCAGTGCCAGGCACAACCAGCTACTCCAGCCCTCATGAATGCTGGGAGTGGTCCAGGTCTCTGTCACAGTCCCTGGAAACCAGGGGAAGCTTTACCCTGTGAAAAGGATGTAATCCCTCGTCACCTATTTTCCTGAAGCAGCTGGTGTGGGCAAGAGCCCAGGAAGGAGCTTTTCTCTCCCTCTTACTGCTTTATCTGGTGCCTTTCACTATCAACCTCGGGTTTCTAGGAAACAGCATCGCTTGTTGTGAAAGCCAATTTTAAATCATCACTGATGTGGCAGGTTGCTTCATGGAAAGGGAAAGGCTGTACTGAGATGATGGAATGAGCTTTGCTGCTGCTTTCCAGGAATGTGCTTTAAACATGAGAGGCTTCAGTGTCACAAATGCCACAAATCAAACCAGAAATGGATTCTTCAAGTCAGCCAGGAGGGGGAAAAAACAGCATGTGGCATGGCTTGAGAGGGCTAATGGCAGGTTTTGTGGGGCTGAGGGTTTGGTTTTGGCTTTTTATTTTTCGTTTCCTCGGGAGTTCGTGAAATAGGAAATAAAACTGTCTAAGTTTAAAAACCCACTGCCTGGAAGCCCTGGGGCTTTTCCCCTGCTCTGGGGAGCTGCAAGGTGAAGAGACAGGAGAAATTACTGGGTTTGTATAGCAAGTGACATCAAAAAATGCCTCATCTGTCCCTGTCTGCAGCAGCAATGGCTTGCACTGGGATGGGATAATCCTTGCCAGGAACACACACTGCAGCCCCTCCATCCAGGAATGGAAATTCCTTTAACTGGTGATTTCACTCCAGGTTAAAAAAAACCCAATAGTTTAATAAAATGACAGAACAGAAAATTACACTTTGAGCTGCTCACAGACCGCACAGGGCAAACGAGTTATAGAGTGAGCTGGCCCAAATTAATCCTTAATAGAACTTTAATTGAGATTTTAAATACTCATCTGAAGCACCAGCCCTTAAAACTGACTGTTCCTGATCATTAGACACATCAAAGCATCATTAAATATCTTGTAGGAATATTCTTGGTCTGGCTGTGATGGACAACACCTGGAATGAGACCAGAAGCCTTCACTGAAGAATTTGTGGATTTAAGGCATGCAGGCAGTAAGGTAGTGAGGACATCAGTGCTTGTGTCTCAGACTAAAAATGGCTACTGGGGGAACCTCATGAACCCATCCTGAGCTGCAGGAACTTCCCTGAGCTGTAGGAACCCAACCTGAGCTTGAGGAGCCCATCCTGAGCTGCTGGAACCCATCCTGAGTGACAGGAATGGTTCCTGAGCAGGAACCATCCTGACACACCTGAAGCAGGCAGCCAGGAACTCTAGCCCTTCACTGGGACTTGTAAATCTCATCTAGCCCCTCTCCTGGGAACACCTATCCAGCCTCACCACAGCATCCTCCCTGCCCCAGAGCTGGTCAGGAGCAACACAGGGACTGTTAATGGAATTGGGTCCAGTTCTCCATGGCAACGAGCAAGAACTGGGTCAGTGCAGGATGCGAGCACTGAGCACTCCCAGGAGTTTTAAAAGTAAACATCAGCCAGAAAGAAAGGAGGGGGGGGGGTGTTAAGGGGACCCCAGAGCTGCATGAGGGCTCCCATCACCACTTGCCACAGGGGTGTCCCAGCCCTGTGCAGGGAGAGGGGGCACGAGAAGGTTCCTGTGGGTAATTCTGTGTGTGACAGGAGACCCAGGGCTGCACAGGGCAGGGGCCTGTGTGGTCTCCAAGGCACACACAGCCCTCCATGCCTCCAGTCAGCAAGTGTGCCTAGAAATGTGCCCTTCCCCCTATTTCCCACTGCTCCAAGCCAAGAGTCTTCTCTCCACACAGCTCTTGCTCTCCTGCCTCCCTAGCTCTAATTTACCCCTGTCTATTTACACAGGTGAGCAGGCTGAGATCTGTCACCAGAATTCTCTGTGCAGAGGCCGTCCACGTGAAAACCCTCATTACAGCTCCTTGCTGGCAGGAGCTGTGCTTGGCACGCTGCCTTTGATCAGCCGGATGCTTGGATCGAGCTTGGATCTGAGCAACGTGGCCACTGCCTTTGCTCTGCGCTCAGAAGCCTCGTGGTGGAGGCTCCATCATTATCCTGCTGCCAACACAGAGGCGCCTCTGCCATGACAGCCCTTCAGTAATTACCTGAGTGACAGGAACAGTGCTGAGCTGTCGGGGCAGCAGCGATGGGTGAGGTGGTTTGAGGGGGCTGCAGAGTGCAGCAGGAGGAACTGGGTGGAACTGGAGGTCGGGACTGGATGATCCTTAAGGGGCCCTTCCATGCGAAACCATTCCACGATTCTATGGTTCTGTGAAGTTACACAGCAGCTGCAGGTTTTGAGAACAATGAGGAAATGACCCGCAGATTTTCCCCCCCAAGGCCAGTCAGAGCCATGAATTCAGCCGCCGTGGTTACTGATGGTCACGAGGAACCATCACCACCTTCAGCTGATCTGATGTTTTAATTGATACCTGGGCTCTGAGCTTTCATGTACCAAAATGGGGCTGCCATTTGGCAGACCTTTGGCTTTCATTTGTCATTAAAATCCCTCTGTTTTGTTCCCAGTGTGTCACCCTGATTTGAATAACTTCTCTGGAGTGGTGCCTTCATTTATAAAATGGGCTTTTTAATCCTACTCCACCTGATAATGAATTAAACACGCTCTTAACATTCACACAGCACCTGGAAGACAGAGGGAAGTGCTGTTGATGACAAAATTACAGTGTTATATTATTACACTGACTGCACGAATAGCAGCATCCTCTGAGCACCTTCATCCTCGTGCCATAATGGAGCCTGAGCCCCTTCCCCTGCACACCCACACACCCTGACCCACCTCACAGCCACAGCTCTTCCCAATCCAGTCATTACCACAAAGGTCCAAGTTGGCCAGCGTGGAGATGGCCACAGCCCTGCATGGCCTGGGAAGGTGGACGAGGGGGAAGGTGGACAGGTCGAGTTGTGACACTGCTCTGTGTCACTGCATTCCTCATCTGCCCAGGGGAGGCAGCACTGGAGCAATCTGGGGCTGGTTAATGGGATGGGAGCCTTTATCCCTGACAACAGGGGCACATCAGGTGCTGCTTACATCGTTGTAGGGGACACCCACATCCTCAAGGCTCCTGAGCCAGCTGGGATTTGCCCCCTGGTTGGTGAAGGTAATGTAAATGAATCTTACCACATATGGTTCCATGGGCTCTGGGATCTGCCCCCCCCCATGCCCTCTACACAGCCCTCCCCACGTATCTGTGACTGTCCCACTGCTGTGTTTAGCCTTAATCCCCTTAGAATCATAGTATCATGAACATCTTGAGTTGGAAGTAGCCCACAAGGATCATCCACTCCAACTCCTGGCCCTGCACAGGACACCCCAAGAATGCCACCATGTGCCTGAGAACATTGTCCAAACACTTCTTGAGCTCTGTCAGGTTTAAGGCCATGACCACTGCCCTGGGCAGCCTGTTCAGTGCCCAACAACCCTCTGGGGGAAGAACCTTTTCCTAATATTCAACCTAAACCTCCCCTGACACAGCTCCAGCCATTCCCTCAGATGGAGATACAGAAGGAGGGACCTTAAAATGAACCCCTCCTGTCCTCACTGGTCTGGTGTTCTCTTTCACTGGCTGCCAATCAAACAGGAGCTGCTGCTTCCAGAAAGGCTTTGAGGGAAAAAAAGGTGCTGGTTTTTCTGAAGAAAGTGCCAAGGTACTAATGGGGCTGGGTCAGCTGGGGACAGTTTATCACTGTGGTCCCAGGGCTGAGCACAGCTCAGGGTTGTCACATCCAATGGGATGGAGAGCTCTGGGAACTGTCTGTGTGCTGGCCTGGGAGCTCTGTGACCTCCCAACACCAGCTCAGCTCAGCCAGAGTTGGTCTGGGAAGAAAAGCGCTGTTCTGTAGGTGTGCCAGCTCACAGCAAGCAGGTTGGTGCTTCAGAGCAAAACTCAGGTGAGTAAAGGGTGTTTGGGATCTAAAAATGGGGTCACAGGAAAAATTGAGTCCCTGGGGGCTGGGGGAAGGGAGGAGGGGGGTTCTGGCCAGCTCTCAGTCAGGGCCATGGCACAGCATGAGAGGTTCAGGGTCAAGTCTCAATATGGCACAAAGATATCAGAAAACTCTTTGAAATGAAGCAGAAATTAGGAGCCTTCACCACTAGGAAGGTTTTTGAGCCAGATCTCGTGATGTGCCTACAAGCAAGTTCCCTAAATGGTATCTCTGAAAGGTCCCAGAGGGATGTTCCTCAGCATCACGTTTTCACCTGCATCATCTCAGGTGTCAGGGGGTCACCCCGTGCTCCAGCCCTGCCCCCACTTTGCTCACACCCCCACCAGCTGAGACCTCCTCCAAAGGCAGCTCCCGTGGGATTTTTTGAGTTCAGCCCCTTGAGAAGCATCAGTCTGACAAGTTCCTGCCCCTCTAGGTAGGCTCTTACCTGGCTCAGCAGCAGCCATGTGGGAGGAAACAACTTCCTGGACCTCCTTTCCCGAAATCCATCTTCTCCATGCCCAGCTCCAGCCCAGTGCTGCCGGGTGGCTGCACAGTGGAACTGCCTGTCGAGCCACGGCCGAGCAACCAGAAACAAGGGTAGTGGAGGAATTTGTAATTAAATTGCCATTAGATGGGTAGCAGATTGTCTGGCAGCTGACAGTGAGTGAAAACGCTCCATTCTGTCATGTTTTATCAGCATGAAAACCATTTGCAAGTGCTCTAATTACATTCCTAATTGCCAATGTGATTAGGGACCTGCAGCTGTTCATTAAGCGAGTGTCACCCACAGCCAGCAATCTGGAGGAGAGAATATTTAATTAATTGAATAGCACACTGGATCAGGAGATGGCCAGACCTGGAACCTGGGAGTCCTGTGCTGAATGGAGCTGGTGGGCAGCAGTCATCTCCTTACAGCTCTGCCACGGTGTCACACAGCCTCTGTCAGGAACCTAATAATCATAAAACACAGGTTTCTGTCCACATTACTCCCACAGGAACTCTCCTGCCCTGATGGGCAAGAACCAACTGCTAATGTCCAGCCAAGTTTTTACCTTCTAGCAGGTAAGTCTCCTGATGGTTCCCTCTGTCTTGCTGCTGCTTCCCAGGTGGCCCTTGCTGCCTCCAGTGACCAGGGCTCGTCCCCAGACAGGGATGAGGGCTTCAAAGTGTCCCATTCAGCTCCTTTCCCTGACATTCCATCCCCACTTGCCAGTCCTCTCTTCTTTCCAACCTTCCCTCCACCAGTCCTCCCTTCTCCTTCCTCAAACACGCCGACAGCTCAGATGGGGTTTCCCATTGGCACGGGTTGCCCAGAGAAGCTGTGGCTGCCCCATCCCTGGGAGTGTTCAAGGCCAGGTTGGATGGGGCTCTGAGCAACCTGGTCTAGTGGAAGGTGTCCCTGCCCATGGCAGGGGCTTGGAACAGAATGATTTTTAAGGTCCCTTCCAAAGCAAACCATTCAACGATTCCATGATTCTCTGGTTCTACTTCCAGCTCCCCCTTCTTGCCTGAGCAGCCACACAGACAACTGGAGTGCATCCAGATCAGCTCATTTCTTCAAATTTAACATACTCTGGTGCCTTAAAATATTCCTGGTCACAACAGGAATAGTTTTAGAAGGCTTCACCTCGATCCCTGTTTAATTTCCACTTAAGAAAATGTCACTGTGGATGTTTAATAAGAATTAATTCTGGGTTTTGCACAGTTATTTTCAATTAAATAACCCCAAGTGTTTCCTGACTCTTCAAACAGACACTAAAGCACATCAAATCCCGCTCCCCATCCATTAACTCCAGCGCTCATGTCCCTGCAGCCTGGAGCTCCCAGCCCTGCAGTCACTCCACTGCTCAGGGATGATGAGGTGCTGCAGCTCCAGGCTGGCTCTGCCTTGACAGGGATCCATTTGAGATGATGCCAGGATCCCTCTCAGCCTGGAGATGGTTTTATCCCAAACACTCGAGCTGGCGCTGGAGGGTCAGGGCTGCCTGTAGTTGTAGTCGGGCTGTGGAATTGTTCATTTCTCAGGCTCTGGGTCAGGGGTTCTGGCAGAAGGAGGAGGGGACACCCAGGGGATGTTTCAGCCCCTCTGCTTCCTCTCTGGGCTCCCCATGTATCCAAACCTGCCTCTGGCCCTGCTACCTGCTTCCCTGAGAAGCTGCTTTAATAAAAAACTGTCAGTAAATAAATAAATAATTAAATAGGGAATCCACTGCAGAGCCAATTATTCCTCCTTTTATCTCCTTGCACCGGTTTTTTTCCTCCCTTGCTGAAGTGCAGTGCTTTGCACTTGTTATTATTGAATTTTCTATCATTGATTTTGGGCTATTTCTTCAGCACGTGGAGATTATCCTGAATTCTGAGCCTGCTTCTCCCCCTGCAAACCTGCAGCACGCAGACACACGGAATTGTTTAGGCTGGTAAAGGCCTCTGGGACCATTGAGCCCAACCATTCCCCCCATAGTGCCAAGCCCAGCACTAACCCACATCCCCAAGTGCCACATCCACAGAATCCATGCCCAGGCAGTGTCCTCTCCCCTCCACTAGCAAATGACCCTGTTTCACTCTCAGCCACCTTCTGGAGTGCTGATGGTGATGCTGGTCCCTGCCCAAACTGTTCCCTTCAGCAGCTGCAGCCCCAGATCCCAGAAAACTGCCTCCATCAGCCCCCACCTGTCTCTACCAAAGACACCCATGGAAACTTGGTTCTCCAAGGAAACACTTCTCCAAGCAGCAGATGCCTCACTGGAGGAGTGGCAACAGGAGCGTGTGGCAGGAGAGGAAGGCAACAGCAGCCTGATCAGGATGAAAGGCATTTTTATATGTGCTGGTGGAAATGGATTCAATAAATATCTGCCCCACCACAGCTGCCAAAGCCATTGCCCATAACAAAAACCCCCCTCCTCTCCCACTGCCCCCTCCCTGTGCAGGGAGGATGTGGGTGCAGAGATCCACAGCTCTGAAACCTTGGCTGAGGAAGAAAAACACCTGAAGTTACCTTTTGTGATTGTCTGTTAGAGCTCCATCACCCTTCCCCCCCCCCATCCCAAGTAAATCCTGCCAGCTCAACAGAGCTCACCACAGCATGGGAAAGAGGCACGGGAATCATGGACAAAAACACCAGCAGGGACAGAGAGGGGAATGTGTGGGGTGGGTTTGTCTGCCTCATCTCGGATGTCTCCTTTTGGAGAAGGGTAACTGGGCTTGGACCCCAGGCTCTGGACCCAGGGAGCCCTTGCTCTGACAAATCACCAGCAGGACATAGGGCGAGAAAAGGCAAATGGTGCCTCTGGTGTTCAGAGCATCGTTGATCCTGTTGCTTCATGGGGTGGACTCTTCTCCATTGCCTCTTGTACCCTCACCCGCTCCCTGCTTGAAATTCCTCTCTCTCCTTCCTGCTCCCTGTCCCTCTCCCTGCTCCCTGCTCCCTTTTCTTCTCCCTGCTCCCTTTTCTTCTCCCTGCTCCCTTTTCTTCTCCCTGCTCCCTTTTCTTCTTCCTGCTCCCATGCCCTCTCCCTGATGCCCACGGCTCAGGCATCCTTTGCCTGGGAGTCACCATACGCTCTCTCTGCTCCATCTCCCTTTCCATTTCTCTTCCCTCACAGCTCCTACATGGACCCAAACAGTCCCTTGTCATGGTCCAAGTGCAGGATGAAGTGCAGAGGTGTGGTACATGTCAGGCACTTCCCTGGCACCGATGTGCTCATTTCCCACCTCACTGTAGGCACAAGGGGCTCTCCAGGGCCGATTCCCAGGGTGGCAGAGGCAGGACATCACCCCCCAGCCCACTCCTCTTCCTTCCCAGCAGCGCTGATTGACGCCAGGCAAACCCCAGCTCTCATTAGTGGGAATTGCATCACCCCAGCCCTGGGTCAGACGGTGGATTCATCAATTCATCACAACCGGAGGGATGAGCGAGGCAGCCCGAAGGCTCCGGCTCCGCTCAGTCCCGTCCTCTCCAGGGCTGGGACCCAATTAGAGCCAAGTGCCGGGGGCGTCTGTCCACCAGCACCACACTAAATGACTGCTCCTGTTCACATTAGAGCGACTGGAGAGGCGCGGAGTGACAATTACTCCCTCTAATTAATGGCCAGATTAAAACGGGGCTCAGTTCTACCCAGTAATTTGAAAATGAGAGACTCCATAACCATCCCCAGCACATGAGAGCATCATCCTCCTAAAGAGCTTTCAATGAAGATCTTTGAGCTGCTGTTACACAGAGGCCATGAATTACTGGCTGTGTTTAAGACAGACACATTATTTATTGAACTCATGGAATTAAGCCTTTCTAGTCTGTTGGAGACGACCTCGAGCAGACATGATTCACAGCCCGGCGCTCTGGCAGCCCTCGCCGTGGCACGCGGCACGCCGGGGCCAGGCACAGCCAGGCTAATTCACAGCTCCGTGTTGCTGCAGCCTGATACATTATTAATCAGTCCAACTTTGGGAAGTCCAGATTTATACTGGTTTTAATTAGGCTGTTCTCTTTTTAATCTCCGTGTACGCGCAGGACTAATGGCACACGGTGACAGACACCGAGGGGTGTGTGCAGGAGCCCCGTTACCTCCTCCTCGCTCAGACCCACCTCACAGGTTGCAATTAAGATTCACATCCACGAAAACGCCGCCGAGCGCATCCCTCGTTCCTCCCAAGTCATCAGCGGGATCTTTGGAATGATTCTGAGGAGGTAAACCCGAGGCTGTGAGAGAAATGACCTTGAGCTGAACGCATGGGAAGCACCGCAGCACGTTTGGTATGCAGCATCCATTCCGGAGAGGGAACATTCCCGTGCTAGAAAATGAGTCCTGAAGAGGAACGAGGTGCTTGGAATATGTGATCAGCCATTGTCTCCCTCGCAGTAGGGAGGAGGAAGGAGCACAGGCTGGCCCTGTCCCACGGAGTGAGGGAGAGGAGGCCTCTCAGGGGCAGTGAGAGTTGAAGGGATGTCCAGTACACCCACAGCACCCAGGGGCAGGGAATTCAAATGAAATTCTGCAGAAGTAAACAGAGAGTAGTAAAATAGCTCAGCGCAGCATTGGGCTAGTAAATAGAGCAGGAGTGCAAATGGAGGAGCCAGGGAAATGTCCCCATTACATTTTTATCCTTTCCATTTCCAAACCCAATGTGAGATTTCAGCAGCACGCCATGCTGGCTGCTGGGGAAGAAATGAGATTTAAACAGACACACACCACCACAGTGTTTTTTTCTGGGGGAAGAAACAAAAGGGCCCATTCCCACCTTTAGCTCACCATAAAATGTAAGACTTAAATAGCCTCCATCACCAAAGGTGCTCAACCTAAGCAAGCAACAGTGTGACGTGGAAGTGATGCTGACAGGGTGGGGAGGCATCCCCACGACATCCTTGTGGCATTCCCACAGCATCCCCCAGTACAGGGAAGCATGAGCCACATGGTACACAGCACAGGGAAAGAAACCAGAGTGTTGGGAACATGGGGGAGCCATGGAAAGGATGAGCAGGAGCAGCTGCTTTTTTCCCTACATAACATTCCAAGCTTAGTGGGATCTTAGATCCAGATCTGCCAGTGCTGCAGAACACTGTTATGGTACTTCCAAAGATGCTCATATAGAACAAAGTCTTGAAAAATTAGCAGAAACTGCTATCTGCCCATATAATAAAGTTCCCCCCCAGTCCCCAAACACAGGGTGGTGGTTCCCTGCCCTGAGACAGGGAACAACCCCTGAAACAGCCCAACCCAGGCCCGGTGGTCGCAGGCAGCACAGAGAGCTCAACTCAGCCCAGGAGCTAACACCGTGCAGTAAATAACAACAGAACAACCCAGAGTCACCCATGGATCATTCATCACCCTGCATGCACAGGAATTAGGGAGGAAGGAAATCTCATCGGTGCTGGAAGACACCTCTCTGCCGGTGGAAACTGCATGAGCCACATACACACACCTCTGCCGTGTAACCCTGTAGTTTGGATGCTGTGTAACCCTGTAGTTTGGATGCTGTGTAACCCTGTAGTTTGGATGCTGTGTAACCCTGTAGTTTGGATGCTGTGTAACCCTTTAGCGTGGATACACTCAGGTTGCACAAAGGATTTCCTCTCCTCCCTAGTATCCAGCACTGGTACTTTCTGTCATCGCCAACTTTAGGGCACTTCAAGGTTTTGTGCTGGTCTCCTTCCCTGCTCCCCTGGCTGCTGATGAGCAGAGAACCCTGTATCCTGATGCCAGAAACATCCTCAAGAAAGTTAAAAATAAAAAGTCAGAGCTTTATTACAAAACCAGATGAAAAGCTGAAATAAAATGAATATACCTAAGGCAAAAAGAAAACAGTTGAAACCAGAATTCCCCCTTTCTTCCTTTTTTCCCTTGTGTTTGTATCCATATACACATATTTAGAGAACTTCAAACAATTTCTCTTCCATTTCAGCTGATCTTTTAACTCATTTCCAAGCACTTTGTAAAATGAAAAGACGTGGGAACTCCTCCTTCTGGAAATGCCAAGACCCAGTTTCTGCATCAACCATTTCAAACCACTTATCCACTCAGCAGCTTTTCAGATCGAGGAGTCACCGAGGCTGCACATGTATCTGCAGGCAGATGGATTTTTAAATTAAAAAAAAAAAAGGGGGAAAAGCTTAATCCAGGGCTCCCTGAGGGGCTGCCAGTGACAGAGCTGGCTGAGATGTGGCCATGGCATCGGGAAGGGCCAGGCTGGGGTGATGAGCTTTGGTGAGGTCATGGGCTTCCCTTCTCCTGCATCCTTCCCGGTCCCAGTGAACCAGTCCTGGGGTCTCCAGTACACCTGGTCTTAATCCCTTTGGATGGAGAGGGAATTCACCCCTTCAGACCCAGCAGAATCCTTGGGAAAGCAAAAGCCTTTTCCTGACCAAGAAGTCAGGCTCAAAAAAATACTGTGTATGACCCAGAGGGGACACCTCCCAATGAAAAGGGTCTCTGAGGAAAAAACAATGAAGGTAAATTTCATAAACATTATGTTGTGGAGCATCTGAAAGGGTTGGTTCTTTCCTTTCAAAGGAATGATCAGGAAGGTCTGGAGGAGAGCCTACAAGCCCCTGCACTGCCTGGGAAAGAGATCAGGACTTGATACATCTGACACAAGTTAAAAAAGATGCTTGCTACAAGAAATCCCAAAGTATTAAGAACACTCACCTCCGTCCAGCTCTAAAATGTGTGGTGGCAGTGCTGAGTGGGATGGGATGGCGGTGACCTGTGTCCCACCCTGCTGTCACCAATGGGACCCTTGGCAGAGCACCGCAGTGGGAAGGGCTGGCTCCTGGCACGGAGTCTGTCTGGGTCCTGGGAGCGGCTGGGAGCCTTGTCAGGAGTGTCCCCACATCATGGCAGCACCAGCTGTCACCACCACAGCTCATGGGAGGGTGTTCCCCCTCTTCTCCTTTGCCAAAATCCACCGTGAAACAGAGTGAAGGGTAATGCAGTGGGAGGGACGTGTCACTACCTGGCATTGAGGCTGATGATGTAATTCCTCAGGCCCAGCCAGTCTGTCAGGCACAAACAACACTATGACTGCCGGTGGGAAGGCTTCAGCTCCCTGATAACTCCATCTCAGCCCTGTGTCTGGGATCATTTCACGGATATGCAGGTGCCTCTGTGTGCAAATGGACGGATCCCTACTAGACTTGTAAATTTTAACTGGGTTTTGGTTATTTTTTGACACACCCGGGCATAGTTGCGTGATTCAGCAAGGTCAGTGCCCTTGTAGTGATGCCCGTTCATTGCAGACAGGATCATCACTTTGCCAAAATCCACAAACCCTTCCCACTCATGCACCACCAGCTCCTCACTCAGCACAGTAATGCCCTGGGCTTCAGACCAGGTCATGTCCTGGATTTACCAGCAGTTTACAGCATTACCTTCATCTTCGAGGCCAACAGCAATGTCTTATCACACATTTCCCAGCACAAACACAGTATCTTTGGGGCTTGGGTGAGGTGACCTTTAAAGGTCCCTTCCAACCCAAACTATTCCGTGATTCTTTGATCTTTTTCAGTCCACCGGACCTCGAAGGATTGCACTGTGACCAACAGCACTCCACATCAGAGGTGCTCAGCGAGACAGCAGCTTACCAAATCACCCGAAACACTCACTGTGTTCAGCAGCTTGTGCCATGATGGAGAGCCTGACAGGGCAATGGAATTGATGCTGTTAAGCCAGGACTGGTGCTGGGATTATTGCCAAGTGGTGGTGGATATCCCCCGAAGGGCAGAATGTTCATGCTTGAACGGCTTCCCTTTATGAAATACGGAGTAAGTGCAGGTATTAAACCTGCCTCACAGAGCAAAGCCTAAGCTGACCCTGAACATGTCTGGCACCTGGAAGATGAAAATCAGAGCAACTGAAAAATATCATTCAGCAGCAGGTGTTGAATCCACTCCCAGAACACGTCCGCTCGACACCAGCACCAGGTTGTGTGGTAAGTCTTAAATGAGCCAGCACCCACAAATAAATCCTCTGGGGCCCTAGAGGCCACCTCACCTCCAAGAAAACATTGGGTGCAGGTGTCCCATGCCATTGTGGAAGACTTATAACCTCTCCATTTCCATGGGCTCTATGGGAGACCCAAATGCTTCTCGAAAGACAGTGACTGCCAATGAAGACACTCCAGATCATGTCAAACAACATCAAATCTGTACATTCTGATACCCTGGACGTCTGTGGCCAGTGATGGGTTCTGGAAAGGTCCTCTAAGATCCTCACTAACACGCCCATTGCAGGCACCATTGCATGGCCAGGGCAAACTCCAACATGTTGGGCCATGCCCACGAGCCATGTGACATTTCCTGTGAAGGTCTGAACACTCTCTGACTGCCCCATAATGATTTAAGCTGCATGTTTTGCCAATCTTTAAATAAGGTACTGTCACCTAGGCACACAAAGCCCAGAGTGGCTCACCCCCACGTGCTCCAGCGAGGATTGAAGTGCCACGTCCAAGACGTCTGTGAGGGGTGGTCGGATGCACAAGGAGCAAAATAGGACCCCAGACAGACACTTGGGTGCTCTTTCCACCCCGGACAGATGCTCTCCCTGAGCACCCCTGTTCATGAGCTGATTTGGCTCAAAAGAGTCAGGAGTGACAAATTCTGACCGGACACCCAGACCAAGCACGGTGGTCCCAGTGTAGCTCTCCAGGGAAAACTTGGCAGAAATAACCACATTTTAACGTTTTTGTTGGCCTTACATGGGTTTTCCCTTTTCCCCAAAGCTTCCAAGGGTTTAAATCAAGATGACTTGAATGACCAGTTCATCCCCACGGATCTGCAGGAGACACAATTATTATTGATTTTCCAATGAAAACCCAATGATCTGGGCAGTGCCTGCAACAGCCAGAGACAAAAAACCCCATCATGTTCTTGACACATGTGTTTTCAACAATTTCAGCAACATTTTCTCCCCTGCAGCAGCCCCAGCTGACCCCTCCACCCCCATATACACACATCAGGGCAGGGGCAAAGTATTTGTTGTTCAGCCCAACATTTAAACAAGGAAATAAATAAAACTGCTCTGGATTACTCCCAAATGAAAATGTTGCCGTTTTCTTGTTGAACTATTTCATTCTGAGGGGAGTTGTTTCATTTTAATGTAAAAAAAAAACCCAAACCCACATTGCATTTCAGATCATTAATTTGGAAAGAGAAATAAGCTTTTTTTCTTTAAAAAAAAATCTTAGAATTAGACATTTCAACTTCCCCCTAAACAACTACACTCTTCAGTTTACCTTGGATCCGTGAATCACTTCACTCAAAATCCATTTTTCAAGGGATAAGTTGTTTTCCTGCTGCATGCCACCCAGCTCCTTTTACAAGCAGGAGAATCCTGTCTCTGCCAGGCCCTGCTCCAGCAGCTCTTGCCTTGTTGAAATTACAGTCAGAACCAATTACCACAGTCACCAGCCCGGCCTTTCCCTCAGCTGCATTTTCTGTCTGACAGGGTAAGATCCTATTCATGCAGTATTTTGCAACAATTTTCTCTCTGAAAACAATTTCCCCCTTACTACGAGAGACCTGATTTCTAGATCCATTTTCCTCCCACCAGCTTTTTTCTCTTTTCATTTCTTTCTTTTTTTTTTTTTTACCATGTAATTTTAACTGCTGGGAAAAAAATAAATAAAAATTCTATTTACCTTCCTTGCCTTTTCCCAAACAATATCTGATTTCTCAGCACTGACAACTCCAACCTTTCTCTCCCTGCCCCAGGGCTGCAGCCACAGAGGAGGCAGAGGAGGGAATGCAAAGGGGGTTGTTTAAGGTGAGGGGACACTTTCCCATACCATGAAAGGGCTCTGTCACCCCTCGTTATTGGGATGCAGGACAGGAGCATCGCAGCTGCCCCATCTCCTCCCACAAACTCTGGAAGCAGAGCAGAAAAAAAAAGGGATTTACAGCCACTCCTGACGTCTCTGGTGGCTTTGCCTGTGAGCACCTCTCCCAGAGATTCCTTATTCTCCTACCCCCTCCTCCAGCTCCAAGAGGCTCTTTAGGCAGCACCATCATGCTTCAAGTGAACAAATAATAAATCACAGAGTGAGCTCTTCAATTGCATCTCTGCTCCCTCATCTCTAGTCTGGAATTCTCACAGTGCTCCTCTGAGATCTGTGGCTCCCACGGACATGCCCAGTGCTGGGCCATGCTCCTACCAGCACCAGGACACTGGGATCTTGCCAGAGCACCCAACCCAGGGCACCTGGACACCAAGATTTCCATTCACCCTGCAGTTTAACACAGTTTTTAATCCTCCACCAGGCTCCAGCTCCTTCCCTTCATTCTGCTTCAGCTCTTCCTGCTCTGAGCCAGTCCAGGAGCCTCTTCATTGTTGAGTTTCTCTTCCATCAGTAAAGGATGCTGTTGTGTCCCCATGCAGGTGTAACCTTGGAAATAACAGTTGTTTACCTTCCTGGGTTTATGTTGTTTTCACAGTTACTGACCACAGTTTCAGAGACCCTTTACCAAACCTCTGCTTAAATGGAGCAGAGGAGCAGCCAAGTCCATCCACCACCAGCCAGGGGGGCCGAGAGCTTCCATCTGCTGCAGTAGCAGACCCCAGTCATCCATCTGAGATCACCCACCAGCCAGATACACCCCCCCCACCACCCACCTCCCCTCCTGGGACCAAGAGTGCTCAGAGCAGTGAGCCATGGCTGAGACAGGCTGTGGAAAATAAGTGAAATGAAAATAAAAAGTGGAACACTGTGGAAGCTTCCCCATCTGCAGTGGGACAAGTAGTGCCCACTAGACACAGAGGAGAGACCATGGCAGGGGGTGCCAGCTGGGTGCCCTCCTGGCCAGGAGCTGCAGGGGTCCTGGAGACTCTCCACCCTGTGGCACCCTCAGACCTGCTGCCGAGCCAGGGCCAGTGCAGCCCTGTACAACCAAACCAAACCGGGATGGTATCATGTGGAATCTCCATATCCGAACCAGTCCATGAAAGGATCCTGTGGAATCTCTGTACTGCAGCACAGGTTTTATTGCTGATCCCCTCAAGGCACGCCACAGGCCTGGCAGCAGCAAGGGTACCATCAGAGGACCCACAGGAGCTGGTGGCAGGGCTGGAGTGTCACCCACACCAGAGGCATGTGCTGCTCTCTGTGCCACCAGCCAAGGAGCATCATCCTGAATCCCACTGTCCTGGAACACAGGCAAGAGATCAACCCACACCTGATGCACCGTGCGGACACACTCTGCCTTTCCTGGAGCAGAAACCACCTGCAAAGTCACGTCCACTGCATCCACAAGGGAAGAATCCAATCACAGAGACAGAAGGAGCCCCTAGTGCTCCAGCACCAGATCCAGCTAATGCCACACAGGGGTCCCACTGCTCACAGGAAAGAGAGACCCCAGGAGATGAAGATCCCAGTACAACACAGCACCTTGGGTTGTTCCTGGCTGCTGGCTCAGGCACTGCACTTTATCCAGGGGGAGTTCAAGTGCTCCCACACCAAGTAGTTTTTGGGTCACCTCAGCAAAGCTAATGGCAACACTCTTATTTTAAAGCCTTTCTGCTAAGCCAAGGCACTTTCCCTCTCCTCTTGAGCCATTTTTAAGGCAGTTAATGAGGAGCAGAAGCCCTTACTTGGTTTTTTTTCCCCACTGTCATGTATAATAAATGTGGGTTTGATTAAATTTTTACACGTTGCTTAATGCATCAAACAGGAATTTGCTATTCCCCTGGCAGCACAACACAAATCCCTCCTTGGCACAACACTCATTCCCCAGACTGATCTGCACTGTCACTTCCACAGGAAGAAAAGCCAGCAGTGACAGTTTCCTGGGAGATGCCGAGACAACAGCTGCTCCAAGGTTTTCAATAAACATGCCTTCATTTCACAACTCCAGTGCAAACATGGTAATGGTAAATAACCCATCGCAGATGGAGGGAGCCAGGTAACCTTCCCATCTGTGCAAACATACACTTATTCCTGGCAGAAACTTGGAATCTTGTTCATTCAGAGCCCTGTATAACTCAGCAAAAACAAGGATCTGCTTAAAGCAGCCTTATCCAAACTCAAGGCTAATTAAAGAACATTTCAGCTTTGGCTGGGAAACTCTGTTTTAGGGAATGTGGGTGTTTTTCCAAAGGCTGTGTGTGTTCAGCAATATCTCCAGGGTACTTAGGACAGGCTACTGGATAGCCCAGAAAAATCCAGTGGGCATCTCAGCATCCCTGCCCATGGCAGGGGGATTGGAACTAGATGATCTTTGAAATCCCTTCCAAACTTTACCAGGCCACTTACAACTACTTCCTAATTCCCATCAAACAAGCTGCAGGAGCACCTCAGGAAGCAAGTAAAGCCTACATCAGGCAGATGCTTCCAGAGGCTGCATTCCATGGATCCAGCCTTCTGCTCTGTCACCCCCGGAAGGACCCAAGTGCAGCTCTCACCCTGCATATCAAAGCTTCTGGGTCCACTGTGCTGCCACCTCCCTTTCCTGTGCTGGCCCTGGGTCCAGCTGCAGGATGGGATCCTGCTTTCAGCACCATGGGTCTGGGGGCTGAGGGAGGGGACGCACCCACACAGGGAAGAATTTCTTCCCAATATTGCATCTAACCTTGCCCCCGTCAGTGGGAAAACATTCCCCTTTGTCCTGTGACTCCAGGCCCTTGTCCAAAGTCCCTCTGCAGCTCTCTTGGAGTGCCCTTAGGCACTGGAAGGGACTCTCAGGTCTCCCCAGAGCCTTCTCTTCTCCAGGCTAAACAACCCCATCTCTCCCAGCCTGTCTCCAGAACAGAAGTGCTCCAGCCCTCCATTTCTCTGGCAGGAATTATCCCTTTCCCAGCTCTCCCAACCTGCAAGATATCTCTAAACAATAGCAGTGTTTTTTGGGTTAAAGGCAGGAAACTGAAGGTACCAACGTGACAGAGATTACAGCACGCACTTTCATTGGGAGCAGGGGAGGGATTTCCATCAATGAATCACTTGACCGACTTCTATTTCATTTAGGTTTTTATTGCACATCTTTGTTGTAGTGGCTGTGATTAATGTGGATAATTTCCCCTGGCAATAAACACCAGGGCAGTAAATCACCCGTCAGGAAGGAGCCAGCACTGGCCAGAGCCAACAGCTACCATCGCCTGGGTACCAGCACAGGTGGATACCTGGGGTGGAGGCAGTTATGCAGGATTTCCACATCCCTGAAAGTGTTCAAGGCCAGGTTGGATGGGACTTGGAGCAGCCTGGTCTATGGAAGGTGTCCCTGCCCATGGCAGGGGAGATGAAACTGGATAGTCCCTTCCAGCCTAAACCATGTGATTCCATGATTTCTAGGAGCCCTTGGATGGTTCTGCCCTGGGAAGATACAATGTGATGGGCCAGGTTATCTTGGTCTGTTGTGCAGTGGGAAAGGGGACACACAGTGGGAAAGGGAACACACAGCATTTGAAAGAAGTAAGGTTTTTGCTGGGACACTGGGTCCTACCTGGAAAAGGATCAAGCCCCCTCAGAGAAGTCACCCAGCCCTGTAAATGCCTTGAGGTTTGCTCTTGTTGTCCCCGATGTGGTCTCAATGGATGGACCCCATGGTGGGCATCTGGGTGGTCTGAGGATCAGGCTGAGCTGATCCTGGTGATTTTATCACCATCTCACACACTGGAGAGCACGGTTCCACTGATGCTGGAGCAGCCACGAGCACCTCTCAGGTCTCATTAACTTACCTGGAATATATCCATGGAACCAGCATGTGAGGACAAGCCCTGTGGAGAGGGCAGCTTGGGAAAAGAGTGGGAAGGAGGAAAGAGCCCACAGAGTGACTTTGGTATGTGTAGCCAGAGGCTCCATCATACCCAGCCCAACCTCACTGCTGGAGTCATCCCCAGCATTCCACTTTTCCCAGGTTTTGCCCCTACATTCCTGCAGGCACCATTCAGGACTTCTTGTCCCACAACAGCCATGGGATCTCAGGAAGGATCCTGCACCTTTTTCCCATCACTGACTGAGTGGTGCCCAGGAAATACTGATGCCATAGTCCTTGGGCTTGGCCAAGTAAGTTGGGTTCCTCCAGGAGGGGCAGGACCTGCACCAGGCGTGGTTCAGATGCCTGCAGAGTGAGGAGGAATGTCCCTCACTACTCCACATGCCATGGTGCACCATCCAGCTGCCTTTGAAGCTTTCTAATCTGGAGGAAATAACTGATCCAAAGTCAGTGAGAGAAAGCAGCTCTGGTCACCCCCTTCCCTTGGGGCAGGAGTGCCCAGCAGGAGGGTCAGGTGCCCCTGGACTCAGGGAGCCCCACATTGCTCCTGCTGTTGGCAGCACAGGAGGGATTCCTGTACGAGGAAGCTGAGCCGTGGGCAGTTCAGTGGACAGGTCAAATCCATACAAAGTTCCACAGGGTGGGGAGAGTCTCTGGAATTTTCACTCCAGCAGCTTTTCCAGATCCCTGCCGCAGCAGTGAGATAGTTGGGTTGTGAAGGATGCTGAAGGGATACCACCTCGAGCTGCTGACTCTGCATGAGGAGCATGGCAGGCCTGCAGGGAGCCAACAACAGGCACGGCAACACCGGGAGTTGCAGGAGCAGGGCTGGGGAGACGGGGAGCAGAGTGCAAGTTGCCGGGCCAGGTTGGACACTCCAGGCCCTTCCCAGCCCATTTTCATCCTCACGCCTCCCCAGAGCCCTGCTCTTCACCAGAAGCTTTCTCCCAGAGTCCTCTGTGGAAAGCCCAGAGTTCTGCAGCACTGGAGGGGAAGGGATCTGATCCCGGTCGTATTTTGAAATGGTTTTGATTTCCCCGGAGAGGCTGCAGCCGCAGTTCTGAAGGGAGAACAGTTAATGCTCAATTTAGCTCCACATGACCTAATTTGCCACCGCTTATTCAACAAAGGGGAAGCAAGGGAAGAGACATTCTTGCACATGGACCTTGAGAGCCTCCACGTTCCCGGGGTGTGGAGGGAAGGGATGTGCCTGCAGTGGTGTTGGTGCAGGCAGAGGATGCTCAGTGGCAATGATCTGGGAACAAAAAGCTGGTGGTCCCTCTGGGATTCCTGGCCACTTCCAAAGTTGGGCTCCAGTGCTAGAGCCTTCCACCAGAGCCATGGCTAATGTGCATCTTCCTTGGGCCCTCTCCTATGTAGGTTTCTGTGGGGAGCATGGAGGGCTCACCTGCTCCATCCACCTATGGGTTACTGTGTGTTGTCCCATGCTGACACACCTGATGGGAATCACCACCTTTCCCGACCCATGATGACACATCAGCATTTTAAAGCAGATCATGTAATTTGGGAAGGGTTCAAAAGAAGGTTTTCTGTGTTGCACCCCAAGCCCATGAGGAGGCTGAGTTGAGCTGAGCCTGCCTCCAGTTTGACACAGTTTTCTGTCCCTGCAGCCACCAGTGTGAGGACTTGGGGAGTGAGGTCACCAAAGGAGCTGGCCCCTGAGAATGCCTGGGCACTGCAGTAGGGTCTTGGGGTGGGTGACCTCAGGAACTCCATTCTGCAGCATATGCTGCTGTTCCCCCAGCCCCCGTAGCCCAGGGCAGCAGCCTCCTACGTATTTCAGGAGTCAACATTTATTGCAGGGATATTCTCTTTGCTAACTCTCAGTGCCCAGATGGCATCACTGCCCACTGTGTTTTGTCCTTCAGTTTTGTGCATCTTCATGCACCGTTTGCCCTCTGGAAGAGAAATACCTGTGTGTGATGAATTGTCCCTTGGTGCCACCTTCCCATTATTGGAGTGAGGGCTCCTTCTGATCAACAGTGTGTCTGACCACACATGTGCTCTTGGTACACTTTGCAGTGCCTCTGGGTTCAGTCCAAGCTTGGCATTAGATGTAACACCACTTGCTTCCCCATCCCTTTCCTAGTGCTGCTCCTTCTCCACTTCCAAGCTCGACTCTCCCCCAAACGACGTGTATATTTGTGTTTAAAGGCACAGAAGTGCGTCTCTGCAGCCAGAGATCCCACCGCCCATTCCCATCCAAAGGGGCCTGTTTCCAGCAGGCTGTTACTCCAGCACACAATATGCAATATTTTTATTTAAGAAAACAAGGACAAATGTTTGCTGGTAAACATTTCGGGGCGGTGTGCCAGCGAGCAGATCCTTCCATTCCTTGCAGAACTGTAAAACACCAGCCTGCTGCCAGCCGCGGGGACTGCAATGCTTTCCTTTTCATCCATAAAAACGTCTTACTAATGAATCCCCTCCTCGCGGTGGCCAACGCCGAGGCAGCTCTGCCATATGCTGATGCACGCCAGGACCTCGTGGGTTGGGAAATGTTTAATACTAATCAGACACAGGGAATCATGTTCCCTCTCTGCAGAAGTGTTGGATCAGAACGCGGGGCAGTGCATGGCCCCCACGGTGCATCCCCTGCTTTCCGTCCGTCTGCTCCGATGGCACGTTGTCCCTGGCAGGGTGAAGGGCACCCAGCTCCCTCGCTGCCCTGGCTCTGCCTGCAATGCCCAGGCACCACTTGTTATAAATTTGGGACGGTTGCAGTTGCAAATAGCGAAAATCTGAGGTGAACTGACAGGAGTGGCAAACCAGCACCGTGAAGGCTGTGTGACAAGTGCTGCTGCCTCCAGGTTTTCCCAGCACAGAGGGGTTGTGAGGGGACAGGTTACATCTTCTATTGGAATTAGAGAGAGATGAGACTTCCCAGTGGGTTCTAACTCACAAATGTAAGCTTGTGCCCAAAATAAGTCACAGATCCTTGCTGGTCTTGATGCCAGAGCTCCTCCCAAAGTAATGCCCCAAATAAACCTCACCTCCACATCTTGGCTGTGCAAATACCAGTTTAAAAACAGTCCCTTTGGACAGAAGAAATCAAGAGATTACAAGGAAAACCCCCACGGATTTATCAAAGGTAATGTGGGCTCTGTGCAAGGGGAGCAAAAATGTGAGGGGAGATGGAGACAGGCCCCACAGACCCATAGCACTACCTGCCTCCACAGGCATCCCAAGCAGCCAGGACGGAACTGTGGCCCCAAAACTGCTGGGATGGCAAAGAGCAACATGGGATGTGCTGCCTGAGGGCCAGAGCCAGCTGGGTGAGAGATGAGTGGTGCTGCCTACACACCCAGGGGCACAGGGAACCAACCTCAACACAAAACGAACCACCCACAAAAAAAAGAGCATAAAATCAACAGTGACATTTGAGAGCTCCGCGGATAAGCAGGTTGGGGGGTTGGAGGAGAAGCCAGAAGGAGGAGGCTTGGCTGTACCAGTGCTCTGCCTGTCAGACACTGTGTGGTCGGAGCATCCAACGGCATCTGGAGCAAAGAGACCCATGAGTGACACATCTCCTGCCACAGCCGCTCTGAGCTCAGCCCCAAATGGCTGGGGACAGGCAGTCAGCTGGAAATGACCTTCCTGCTTGGAGCTGGGGATGTTTTCCCAGAAAACTCACTGAATTTAAGTGTCCCCCACAGACACGGGGGCTGTGAAACATCTCAAACACCCACATGGGCTGGTGGACACCAAGGAGCTGAGGGGTGCTGGGGGGTAGCACATCAGCAGAAACCCAGCTCAGGGTTTTCTTGCTCTGAGGCTACAGTTTCTAAACCTAAGAGGTCAAGACATCTTGAAGCCATGGGATCTAAAAGAATGTGTATATCAGTGCACACAGGAACCAGCTGGGGGTTGAGGTCCTTGTCTCCTCTAACAGAGCCACTCTTAACGTGCTGAGATAGTTTAGTGGTGGACCTGGCTGGGTGCTGGGTTAATAGTTGGAATTGATGATCCAGGAGGTGTTTTCCAACATAAATGGTTTTGTGATTCTGTGATATTCTGATGGCATCCGAAAGACAAACAAGCTCCATGTCTGGTGTCAGGAAGGGGCTACCCTGGGGTATCAGAAGCAGACTTGCCAGTGTCAGAACCTGGGCCTCAGCACACAGGCCCAAGAGCATCACTCTGCCCATGGCAACCTGTGCCACCCCAAAGTCCCAGTCCTAATCCCAATCCCTCTCCCATAGGAAGAGCACCGAGCCTCCATGGCGGATGCTCAAAGGACCTGGCACACCCACGTGCAGCACCTGGACAAAGGCCATCACATCCAGGAGCTTTAGGAACCCTCACTGACCAAGATACAGGGAACTGGGTGGAGGACACAATGCTCACTGCCCACAGTGTTCCTCGGCCTCGGCTGAATCATCGGGTGTCTACTGTGGCAGCTCCCACTTGTTGCTTCCCCAGCAATGTGCCTGGAGATCACACCCCACTCCAGCAGCCTGATGTAAATCAGGCAGGAGCCTGTAACTGTGACTGTGGCATTTAATGAATGGTGTGGATCACACACCTCACCCGAGGTTTGGATCCTGGGTGTTATTCCTGCATAAATGCCTTAATTGCTGCCTTTTTAATTACACTCATAAAGAAGGGAGGTCCATCACTCACTGATCCTCCATTACAGCGACGCCAAGCACTACAAACAAATCATCAGCAGACATAAAAATGGCAGATAATTAATTTTAGTAAGAGCAGAAACGCTATCAAGTGATTTTATTACCAGCCCAACATTCAAGAGGGGACATCAATAGTCTTAATTCAGCAACATCTTCCCAATTAGTCATTGCCAGGAGGTAGTAGGTGGGTTTTAAGAGCTCGAGGCCAAAATGAGATACCAACATGGGGCTGTCAAAACAGCATCCCATCCCACTCAGGGACATCCTGTACCACACAGGGCATCCTGTCCCACTCAGTGACATCCCAATCTACACAGGACATCCCATGCCACTCAGGGATATCCCATACCATGGGCCAGGGCTGCATGGCTGTTCACACACTGCCCAGGAGTTGGGCACACAATTTACCTCCTGAACTAAAACTTGGCACAGCCAGAGCTGTTCCTTCCTCAGCCACCATGAGATGCTGCCTCAGGAAATCACCTCCCTCTCTTTGGGCCACAGGAATTCAGACTGCCCTGAGTAGTTGTTGGTGGGAGAGAACAGAGATTTCACCTTCATAATCTTGAATCTTCTTTTTCTGGAGCTGGAGGTCATGAGTTCCCACAAGTCCATCCTGCTTAACACTGATGAGTAGCCTTGCATGGGAGCACAGGCACAGCCTGGAGAGCCAGAGCTGCTGCTTCTACTTGGGGGATTAATCCCTCCCTAAAGGCAAAATTGCCCCTATTTGGTTAATTAAGTTGGCACCACGGAAAAAAAAAAAGAAAAACAAAGGCAGAAAAAGACCAAACACATGGAACACAAGGAACACAGAGCCCTTTCAGGGAATAGGGAGAGAGAAGCATCTATTGTGCTAGTCAATTGACTCTGCAGACAAGGTGTTTGGGCACGAACTGACGGGAAGAGGAGACTCCACAACAGCATGAAGAAATGGATAATTACTTCCCCTGCATGGAGAGACACACACGCTAATGAGGAGGAGGACAAAAGGCCTTTTATTTGGGTTTTGGCTGTGGGCTAACGCTGGTGAGTGCTTTCCTGTGTCTCCCTGCTGCTTGCTGAGCCATTCTGGGCTCCTCAGGGCAGCGTCTGCCTCTGCGAGTCCCGGCTGGAGCTGGGACACACTGTGGCTGCAGGTGCCCAGCCTCAGGCAGCGAGGTGATTCCAGCACAGGGCTGGGGTTGGGATGTGAGCCTTCCCCGTGGGGAACAGCTGCTCCACAGCACCCCATCCCTCAGGGCAGCACTGCGCACGTCCAGGCAAAGATTTACAGCTCCCCACCCTCCCCAGCAGACAGCACCTCATTCCAGCCCACAAGATGGTGAAGGAGCAATTCTGGCACCATCAAGCACACCACAGGCATTGCCAGACACCCCAGGCTGGCTGCTGAGGGGTCCTGCAGTCGTACCAGCCAAGCTCCACACCACAGCTCCAGTCCTTGAGGGCAGACAGGGCAGAGTCCCTGGGCTGAGGTGCTCACCAGCCTCCCGTCTAACCACATGTCATCTAACCAAGGACACCTGCACAGGACAATGACCACTCTCTGCCCAGCCCTGCAGGTGGATACCATCCAAGTGGAGAGCCCACAGACCCTGAGGCTCTCCGAGAGGCTGCCAACCTGCCTTGGATGTGCCCCAGGGCTCCAGCCCTGCAGCTGGCACACTTGCAGCTGGAGTGGAAAGTGTGCCAGCTACACCATGGGAACAGAGAAATTGTGGCTGCCCCCTCCCTGGAAGTGTCCAAGGCCAGGCTGGACATATCTTGGAGCAACCTGGTCTAGTGGAAGGTGTCCCTGCCCATGGCAGGGGGGTGGAATGAGATGGGCTTCAAGAACACCCAGGATGTCACTCACATCACACTCCTGCTCTGCTGTCATCACACCAACCCTCCCTCAGCTGGGTGCTTTCCCATCACTGTGGGGGAGACCATGTCCCAGGCTCCCAGGGGTGTGTAGTACGGGGACTGCTATGACTTGTTGCTGTGGGGTTCTTTAGCCCTGTGGCTACTTCAGGGCACTGAGTAGAGAGGTGGCTGTGGAAATCTCACTCCTGAGTGGCAAAAGCACTCCTCTGCAGTGGCCACCCACAGGCAGGGATGCAGCAGCTCTCACAGTGTGGCAGACCCGGAGCCCTAACCCTCACTTGTCAGGGTGGCTCCTAAAGGGCACCCACAGTTCTGATGTGGCCTGTCATCCCCAGCCATGGCATTGCCTCTGTCCTTCAGCCAGCTGAGAGCCCAGGAGAAGCAGAGAACCATCCTCTGCTGGTGGATCCCTGCTCCTCCTCCAGCTACCCAGCAGTCCCTGCATTTCATCATCCTCCTTCTCAACACTGTCCTGGTGCTGGCAGCTCTCCCTGCCCCTCTCTCGTGTGCTGTGCTGGGACATGGCTCATTGGCCAGCCCACCCACTGCACCTTGGCAGCCCCTTGGCAGAACTGCAAACCCAACCACTTCTGGGAACTCCCACCCTCCCAGAGCATCTACCTCATCTGTCAAGGGGCAGGAGGATGGATTAAGGGATAATAAACCTGCTCCTGTGTGCAGGAGCCATGGGATGTGAACCGGTTGGCAGCTCCAGATGTGTGCACACACCCTGGTGTCTGTGTCCATCTCCATAACGAACCTGCTGCTCATCCCGTCCTACACCCATACAAATAAATGATCATGACAAGCATCAACTTGTGAGTGAGCATGAGAGGCAGTGAGGAGAAAATAAAAGCAGTTTGCAGGCAGGAGCATCGACACAATCCTTGTGAGGCCCTGAGCCTGCATAAATCACCTGGTGACTGACGGAGCTGTCACCGGGGCTGACAGGAGCACAGCCCAGGAGCAGTTATCCCGTGCTCAGGTATCAATTACCATTGCTAATTCTGAAACCGAGACCAGTTGATGCTAACAGGGGACCAGGAATTAAACCGTCACAAGTTAAACCATCAAGTGCCTTTTCTGGTTTGTTTTCACCAGGAATGTTGAGTTTAAAATGGCCAAAAGCTCCGGGACATAAACGACATAACTGCTGCGAGGTAAAAGGAGAAATCAAAAACATCAGCTTTTGTCTCGGATGTATCTGCTTGTTAAAGGAAATAGAGACATTTCCATCCCACCCCACATCCCACCCCACCATCAGTGATGAAATGACACTGATGGGCTGCTGTGGATACATCTGACTCCTCACTAAAGGTCCCTCTGGGAAATGGCAGGCCTTCAGCTGGACTCCAGTCTGGTCTGATCCGTACTTCTGGGGAGGGAGATGACTAACGGGGTCAGGGATCATCCAGTTCCTATTTTTAGGTGTTTTCTGGATTCCGGCTTCAGTCGCACTGCAGAGTCCCCAGTTCCCTGAACTCCTCACCTTCCACCTGGATGTCTGAATGGGATGAGATGCCAAAGGAGTGCCAGACCCGCTGATTTATCAATTTCCCGACAAAAGAAATCACAGCTCCATCTGTTCCCTGCCATTGCTTTCCTCCCTCTCCAGCCTCAGCTGCTCCATTCCCTCTGGAGCTGCTGTGACATCCCGGGGCTCAGTGGGGGCGTTTTCTGCCCCTTCTCACTCTGCTGTGGGAGAGGCTTTAGGGGGTATGTGGGCAGTGGGTGGGCAGAGGCTGCATGTGCCCCCAGCGTCTGGGGGTCCGGCAGTTGTGTCTGAGGCAGGAAGAAGGGCCCTGAGCAGTGAGAGGTTTAAGGTGAATTTGCTGGATGAGTTCTTCCTCCGAAACAAGCTTTTTAATCCAAAAGTGAAGTTTCACCTGAAAAGAAACTGGAACAAGTGGCTTTTGAAGGTGTGGCAGGCTCAGAACAGCTGAGTGCGTCAGAGCAGGGATGAAAGGGGATCATAAATAAACCTGCCCCTGCCCTGCCCCACAGTGGGTCCTCTCCTCCGGGTCTCCTTCCCATCAGCTCCGGGACTTTCAGGATTTACCGCAGCCCTTCAGAGCCTCATCAGCTGCCAGGGAGGAGTGGGAGCCTGAGCCAGAGGCAGGAAGGGAGAAGCAGTGGAGTCCAGGGTTTTAGCAGGAGGGGGTGAGCAGCTGGAGAAGAACAGGCCAAGGGGGACCAGTGCCCAAATCCAGAGCTCTTGGCCATCAGCAGTGCTGGCGGCATGTCAGGCCATGAGGAATATTTTCCTTCCCTCTTTTGGGCCAAATCCCCTCCCAGGCAGCAATGCTCAGCAGTTCTACAGCGATTGCACAGTGACACCCACAGGAGAGACCCTGGAAGCTGTCCCCGTTGCACCCAGCTGCCCTGCCAGGACTGAGGTGACAGTGACAAGGACACCAGGGTGGGGATGACAGGGACGTCCATACAGAGGAGCTCTGCAGAACAACTCAAGAGTGAGCTCAGTATCGAATACTCCCTTCCATGGTCTGTGTTGGTGCTGGACACATGCACGTGAGAATTAAATAACGAATTTCTGTTCTAGAAATATGTATTGTGATATCAAAAAGTAACACTATTTATTTCCAGGTAGTCACCCCCCCTGGGCCCTATAAATATTTATTTAAAGCCAGGGAAAAGTATGTTGGTGATTTAATGTGTCTTTAAAATATATGCTGCATGTAAAGCAGCCCATATTTAATTGGATATATTGCTGCACTGCACACGGCTGCAGCTCTGCCCTTCACAGCCACATCATACATTAAAAGTTTGGATTAGGAAAGGACTCAGTGTAAAGTCCAAAACGTAAAGTCACATTTTGGCAGAGAGAGGCTTTGGTCTGGGCCCCCCCAACTCCATGAGGTCACTGCTCCCTGCACTGCTGTGAGTCCAGCTGGGGGAGACAGACACAGGTCCTGCCTGTCTGGGATGAGCCACAGGTCCCTGTCTGAGCTCCTCCTGCTCCACGTGGCCTTTGATCCACAGCGCTTGGTGGGATGTTTTCCCACTTGGAGGATGTTGTGGTTTAGGAATGGCACTCCTCAACTTAGTGCCCCTACTGAGACTCTCCAAACCACATGCTGCTCTCTCACTCCCCACTGCAGTGGGATGGAGAGGAGAATTGGAGGCAGAAAAGGCAAAGATCATAGGTTGAGATAAGAATAATTTACTGGAAAGAGCAATGGGACAGGAAGATGAACAATCACAGCAACAGTACTAATGAGAGGGTACAAGAAAAGAAACTATTCACAACGAAAAAAAACCAATAATGTACAATACCAAACACTCATCTCCACCACATTTTCTCAACCAGAAAAAAACCCTTCTCCCTGGAAGAGAGTCCCTTTCCCCCACAGCAGGCAATGATGTGTGATGTGGAATAACCTCCATGTCCTGACCATGCCCCCTCCTGACTACTGCAAAAAATTAACTCTGTCCTTGACAGAACCAGGACAGGGGAGTTGCTCAGTATGGTCCCCACCCCGCCTCTACCTGTCTGGGCACTGGTGAAAGGTGCTGGGACACTGGTGCCATGCCCAGAGCCCATCCAGCCTAGAGAAGTGGTGCTGTCAGCATGGTAGAATCACAGAATCTTTTAGGTTGGAAAAGACCCTTAAGTCCAACCATTCCCCTGGCACTGCCAAGTTCACCACTAAACCGTGCCCCAGGTGCCATGAATCATGGAATCATGAATCATGACCTTGAACTGGCCATCCAAGAACAGCACCCTGAGCTGTAGGACTCGCTGTCTCCTTACTGATGCACAGTGGCCACGTGTGGCCTCATTGACACTGATGTCAGTGGCAGCACCGCCTGTCCGAGTGCTTCTGGGCTGTGCTGCTCGGGAGGATGACAAAGGAAGATTTTGGAGCCAGATGGACAGCAAAGGGGGCTGGGAGAGAGCAGGAAGATGAGCTTTGGTCTCTGCCATGGTTCTGAGGTTTGGAGTGTTGATCCAGGCAAGGTCCAGCACAGGACTTGGCCAGTGGACGAGACTCAAGAGCCCCGTGCTGCTGCACTCCCTCTCCTCCAGAGCAGAGCTGGCAGCAAAGCAGGAGGAGAATATGATTCCTGAGCACTCAGAGGGCATCCTGACAGGGAGAAGTTCTCACCAGCATTTATTTAACCCACTGAAAGTCCCTTGGTGAATGACAGGATGGTGTGAATGACAGCAGTGATGGTGTTCATCACGCATTTAATCTGTGCAAGCAGCGCGGCCACGCTGGCAGAACCAAGAGAGCAAATTAGGCAGCAGGAGACATTTATTATCATAATTGGAAGTGACAGTGACAGATCAGCCTGAGCGAGACTCCTCTCCCTCCACATCCTGATGGGGAAGAATGAGCTGTGGGCTGGGGCCCTACAATCCCAGGTGGGATGGGGAGATATAACACGTGTACCCCAGTTCTGCCTGGCATGGTCTGAAGGCAGCAGCACAGTCGGCTCCCAGGAGCCAGGACTATGGTGATCCCATGGAGAGGACAGGTCCTGATGTCCTCCTGCAAGGGTGGGCCCTCCTGCATGGGGGTCTCCTCCATGGGGAGCACAGCCCCATGAAAAATGGTCCCTTGTGCTCTGCAGCCATGCGTGATCTGCAGATTGGCAAAATTTCAGAGCCTTTGGAGCAGGAGTGTCCACACACATCATCTCCAACCCTGCACCAGCAGAGCACTGACACTGCCAGGGACAAGAGCAGAGCTGTGCCTACTCTCGTGCCAGTCTCAGGGCCACCTGACACTGGTGTGCTCTGCCCTTTCACAGGTACAGATCAGCTCTGGTTCTCCTGGCGTGCATGTCCTCCCACACCACTGCCAATTCCCTGCCTGTCACGGCCCATGGATTTTAAACGGGTGGAAATCTTGGGAAAAAAAAAATCTATTGGCGCAGGAAAAAATCTCATTTCATGTGTAAGAATAAATTACCCTAAGGATTAAATCAAAAATAAATGAAAATGTCGCTGTGACCTGTCACGTGCTTGGAGCCTCTGCTTCAGAGCAGGGTGAGTACTTCTGAGTACACAGCAGGATCCATCCACAGAGCCTCTGCATGGGTGAGTCTTCATTAGGATCTTTCGACAATCCCAGGTATTCAAACAACATCAAAGTGATGTTTCCTTCCCAATACAAATACCTGTGTTGTGCCAATTAGAAGAACCGTGTCCTCTGCCCTGCAGATGGAATTTTGCCCATGGGTTTTGTCCAATAATCATTATTTTGCAGCAGATTATTTAAACACTTGCTCCCCATGGCCAGCGGGTCCAGTAACGAGCTCTGAGGCCCCAAAGAGGGAAAAACAAAGTGCAGAGGAAGAAACAGAGTGGAGCTTTGTGAAGTTCTCAATTAACATTTGCATACTCTGAGGGATCACCTGGATAGTGGGACTTCTCTGAGGCACAGCTTGAGGTCATATAGGATGATTTTCATTCTTAAGGGTAACTTGAGGCCTCCCAGTTAAGGGAGGTGAGAGAAGCTCCTTGTATCTCTGTAGAAACTCCATGAGCATCCCATTCTGCTGGGAGCAGGATGAGGTGGATGCCACTGGGCTGTACCAAGCCCCCCAGCTCAGGGCCTGGGCTGTTAACAGCCTTGGAAAGAGGGAAATTGCTTTCTTTCCCTGGAAAGACAGGCCACAGCAAGGAGAGGAATTTATAACATCAGCTTTGCCTAGAGTACTGCCCAGAGCTCTGCCGTCCCCTTGCACAGAGGCTGGTGATATGGATGCCACAGAGCCCCCTCCCACCCTCAGTCCCTGGGGTCCCACGGGGACCAACCATGGGCAGCACTGCACGAGCTTGTCCCCAGTACTGAGGCACTGAGGCAGTGGCCTCCTCCATGGGAGGAAACCCCCCAAGAGACCGAGCACTGACCCCCTTGCACCCCTGTTTGTGGCCTCCTGCAGCACCAGGCTTGGGGGTGGCCCAGGGGGTCGTGGCAAAGCAAGGACAGCAAGTGCTGTACTGATCTGCAAGGAAACCTAGGAGTAAACTCAAAAACACATGAAACCTATGAAATCCACAGCAGTGCAGCCCTTCATCCTAAAATTCCTTCCCCAGGAGGGACACAGTGCCAGGGGTCTGCACGTGCACTCGCATGGGACATCAGCAAGTTTGGTGTGTGGGCTGCACGAGCTGAGGCCTGTAGGGAATGAAAACCAATTCGGTGCAAAACTGTGACTCAGCAGGTGTGAAAAAAAGGGAGATGTTAATTGCTGATCTGCTCTAGAAAATTCTTCCCTATGAGGGTGGTGAGGCCCTGGCACAGGTTGCCCAGAGAAGCTGTGGCTGCCCCATCCATGGAAGTGTTCAGGGCCAGGCTGGATGGGACTTGGAGCAACCTGATCTAGTGAAAGGTGTCCCTGTCCATGGCAGGGGGGTGGAATTAGATGAGCTTTAAGGTCCCTTCCAACCCAAACCATTCCATGGTTCTGTGAATGCGCAACCATTACTGCAGCCTCTGCTCTACCTGGCAGCAAGTCACATACCTGGACTCAAAACATCACCAGGGGTTGAAGGAGTTACAGGCCAGCAAGTTTGTGTTTGTTCCTGGAAAACAGCTTTAAATTGTGATTAAAAATAGACTAATGGAGCACAGATGGGATGACACGTATTCTGTGACGGAAAATGTGTCAGTCTTTCCAAAACATCCCTGGTACTGGTACTGCTCCTGCTCCCAATGGGAGTTATGGATGGCTGGGGTAGCCAGAGGGGTGAGCAAGGTGCAACATTGCATACAGGTAAGAGCCAGGAGAACAATGCCAATATGGAAAAAAATTACTTGGACAGAAAACTAAGGGACTTGATATTCAATTTTTCATGAACAATTCCACCATGGATCTCGTCACTGTGCATGTTAATGTTTTCCGCAGCAATCTGGAAAGGAGGAAGAGCTGGAGAGCAGAGCCTGGTTCACAGATGACACAGAGGAGAGTTAATTGAACCCAGAAAACCCATTGCACCTCCAAGCAGCCTGAGCCAGAGAGCTCTTCCAGTTCACAGCTGAACATTCACTTTGACAAACACGTTCTTCAGCACCCACGTTTCGGGAGTGCAAAGCCCGGTCTTGGAAGAATGCACAGAGGGGACTGCTGGAGTGGGAGGGAGTGAATTTGGAGGGAAAAGGAGCTGCTGTAACAATTAGGACCATGTGTGAGCCAAGAACAGGGGATGTTGTAGCCCACTTTGGTAGCGACTGGTATCAGTGGTCAGACCCGGTTGTGGGAGATGCCTTTGGGGTATTGGCTGTGCCAATTAATTTTTAGCAGGAGGGCAGGGACTGGGAAGGTGGTGGGAGCTGGATCCATCGGCCTGGGTGGGGATATTTCACACTCCTTGGATGAAGTTCTGGACAGCTTGCGTGTAGCTCACAAAATAAAGGGGATTGTGTGGGAGAAAAGCCAGACCCCAGGTGCTGTTGTTCCCTGTCCTGACTCAGTGTCCTGGGCCATAGAACTGTGTCCAAGTGGACCCACAGCACCGGCAGCCTGCGTGTCTCTGCTGGGGTCTGCTTGGCACCTTTGCACAGGATGACTGGGGAGACACAAGGGAGAGCAGGGAGGCTGCAGGAATTGTAGGGCTTTGGAGCAGAAGTGGGAAAGGGGCTCCGGAGAGAGACAAGGGGCGGCCTGGGAGGTGCAGCCACACCAGCTCCAAGGCAATGTGCCCTGAGGCTGCATGGAGTGGCACAGCCAAGCTGTGTTTACCCGCGGCTCGGGCACGTGGAGCAGCTTCGGGAATCACTGCCCCGCGGCAAAGCCTGGGAGGGCAACTCAAGAGGGCGGGGTTGGATGGGGGGGCAAAGGGGGCAGGAGCTGGTCCCGGGGCATGTGGCTGCAGTGGGGCCCGCACGGTGCCCGGTGGGGTCCAGTGCTGCCTCCTCGCTGGGGTAGGATTTGACTGGCACATCCCGCCAAAACCGCTCCAGCCTCTCCCTTATTTTTTTCTCACCAAGGGCTGCTCGGAAGCATCCGCGGTGCAAAGCTTGGCAGAGAGCACCCTCCAGTGGGCACTGGGAGGCCAATGGGAGCCACAAGGCAAGGGGGGATCCAGCATCCGGGCAGCATGAGAGAGCCCCCGTGAGGGGTCCTGGGGCAGCCGGAGCAGTGCAGCTCCCATCGGATGCTGCCTGTGAGGAGCCGAGCTTGGCTCGCGTCTGTGGCCGTGGGCTACAGATGAGTGTTGCTCTGGAGCTGGAGGTCCTGGAGAGGTTCTGCAAAAGCAGAGTTTGGCTGTTGGATGCTGAACCCCTCAGGCATTGGTTCAGCCAGTGATGCTGCTCTGGATTTACTGGTGTCCAGGGATGCAATGTGGGACAGACAGTTGTGTGGAGAGCTGATGATCCTCACTCAACTACCAGATGTTCAGTGAGAAGACACAAGACAGAGGCTGTGAGAGTCCTCAGGATAAGTTTGGGAGAAGGTGAGGACCCCCTCCAGGGTCCTGGTACCACCATCCCCTGTCCCTCTCCACCAAGCGAGGCTCACCCAAAGCCCCACCACCCATAAAACCCACCTGAAGTATCCCCTTTGGATACGCCATGTCCCCTCCCTCAGAGGGGATGCTCTCTGCAGGGTGGAGTCAAAGACGGAAAAGCAGTGCCTGAAGCATCTGGTTGTAATCAGTGTTTGCAGAACTGGCTACGCTCCTGCCCGGACAGTGGCCAATGGAGCTGTTTCCCACGGGATCCCAAGCCCATTGCTCCCTGTGCCAGGGTTTCACACATCCCTTACAGCATCCCGGGGCAACCCCTGGATCCTGGCTCTGCCTACATCAAGGGGTCTGGTCCTGAAGAGAAGCAAAACCCTCATGGAGGTACACTGCTCTCTCCCTGAGGCCTGTCCACAGTTCCAGAGCCATCACGGGGCTATGGCTCCTCATTTCTAGCCCTCACACCCTGGCCAGCCCCACTCCTGATCATCAGAATAGTGTGGTGACTTCATGGTGCAGCTTACTTCACATGGAAAGAGTCCTTGTCGTTTTCTCATGCTAAATATTTTGCAGAAGACTTCAGGAAAACACACTCCATTTAAGAAAGAAAAAGTCAGTTTAAGTTGCTAAGCGACCAGATTTTGTGATTTATTGAGGTTGTTGAACTGTGTGATGGCTTTATGAATCCCTTTGGTCCCGGAGTCAGTTTATGATCTGAGGATCTCTGCTTGCACTCGGTGGCAGTGTGTTCACACCTCTCCAGCTGCGGAGAACCTTGTAAATGAGGCTAAAGACACAAAGAAAGCAAAAGGAAAAGCCCTTGGCACTTACCCGGCTTAAAATACTCCTGCTTGCTAAGCCAGCCTCAAGACCTGGGCACTGCTGCCATGACAAACCTGTGTCGTGAGGCAGGACAAGAGGAAACCACCTTGAAACCGGACAAAAACTGGATAAATTCTCATTTTGGCAGGGTTGCCTGCCCTCGCCCTGACCAGCAGAACAGTGCCCAGGCGGGCGTTGCAGCTGATGGGGAGGACAGTTTTAAACCTGGTGCCTGTATTTTGAAACACACAGGTCTGTGTTGGAAAAGCCACAGAAATAGGCACGTGGTCCTTGTGTTCCTTCTTGGCTGGCAGTAGGAGAGGTCAGTGCTGGGAAAGGTGGGTGGGCTGGGAATGGGGAGCAAACAGAGCCCTGATGGGCTCCAGATGCTCTCCTTACCCAGATGATGATTCATGATCGGGGCTGGCCAAGCTAAGAGAATTGTGCTGACTTCACCCTCTTCACCTCCCAGTGGGGTGTGACCCTGTGCCTCAGTTTCCCCATCTGTGCTGGGAACAGAGCCAAGACATCAATGGTCCTCAGCTCCTGCTGCTGCCTGGGTTTCATTCAGGGAGGTGCTGACTGCCACAGTCCCATGAGCGCAGGGAATGACAACACAGGAGAGCTCCAAGACTGTCCTGGAGGAGACATCGTTCAGCTCTCTGCACAGAGAGGAGCTCAGGGCACCTCATGAAGCTGAAATAGGAAAGGGAAAAGGGAGAGGGAGAAGGAAGTTCTCAGTGGTAGCAGCCCCATGGAGCTGGGTTTGGTTGCACAAACATTGACGTGAGCCCAAGCAGTGCAGGAATAGTTCAGGAGTCCAGCAAGGTTCACTGTACAGGGAGAAATGGTATCACAGGAAACTCCCGGTAGGAATTCCAGTCCTGCTCTGTCCCAGGCAACGGGGGCTGCTGGGGATGGAGCGCTGAGCCAGCTAGATTGGGGGGTTACAGCCATCACAGCTGCTCTTCTCTCAACTTTTGCTGCTGCCCCCACTGCTGCCGGGACTCCCCACACGCAGCCAGGTCGGGCAGCCAGGACATCCCCACTGTACCCTGGCGCTGCCCCAGGGGCACCCAAATATTGGCTTTAGTGTGCGCTGGGGCGTGGGGGGGGGGCAGCCGCCGGGGCAGGAACATCCACGGGGAATGCGGGAAAAATGCGGGATTAAAGCCTGTCCTGCTGCGGCTGCTGGGAGCTGCCCACCTCGGGGGGCACCGGAGCCCCGAAGTCCGGGGAGGCTCAGGCAGGTCTCAGGGAGGCCCCACAACCCCCCCGTTCCCAGCACAAGAGGGACGGCTGCAGCTGGAGAGAGCGTCGGAGGGGCCCATGCCTTCGGGAACGGGAACGGGGCGGGGAAGAGCTGGTACCGGGGGGGTACCCGCGCCCTCGGGAATGGCACCAGGAGAGAAGAGTCGGCAGCGGGAGGGATGTCCTTGCCCTCCAGAATGGGCGAGCCAGCACCGAAGGATGCCCGAGCAACGCCAGCGCCGGGGGTGCCGCCAGCCCGTAGTGGCCCCGCAGCTCCTCCCGCCGGGCCCGGTCTCTCCCTCCCGGCTGCCGGGACGCGCCGCCGTGCCCCGCCGCCGGCCAGAGCATCTCCGAGCGGGGCCGCCCCCTCCCTCCCCTTCCTCCTCCTCCTCCTCCTCCCACCGACCGGCCCCGAGCCCCGCCGGCCGGACCCGCACCAGAGCCCTCGCAGCCGCGGGGCTGGACGGGGGGAACCGGGCCGGGCTGGGCTGAACCGAGCAGGGCCAGGGGGTAACCGGACCGGGGAAAACAGAGTCGAGCTGCCCCGAGCCGAGCCGCCCCATGCCGTTCTACCGCCGGTGCGTGGCGGTGCGGGTCCGGCCGACGGGGCCGCTGACCGAGCTGCGGGACACCTGCAGCCTGGCGGCCCTCGCCCTGCTGCGGCAGCTGGCCGAGCTCTGCGGCCACTCGGTCGCCCTCCTCGGGGACATCGAGGGTCACCTGCGGGCGCTGGCCCGCCGCGCCGCCCACCTGCACCGCCGCGCCGCCCGCCTGCAGGCGCTGCTGCGGGGCCGCCCGCTCCGCGCCGCCGCCACAGGTAAGGGGGTCCCCCACCGTGGGACGGCGGGTCCTGCGTGCCTCAGCCCGGGGGGTGCCACCGTTACGGCCGCTTCCCGCTCCGAGGGGTCCTGCTCCCTGCCCCAGTGCCGGAGGGCTGCGCTGCTGCTCCTCCGACGTGGTCCCTCCGCGTCCCCGCCCCGGGCGGGTGATCCACGCCGGCTCCTTCTGTCCAGGCCCATCATCCCTGCTCCATCAGCAGGGAGGTTCTGGGGGAGCGGCGTAGGGGTGGCGATTCCCCCCACCAAGGCCTATGGTGCCAATGGTCAGGGTACTGTGCTGGGCTGGGGCATTAGGGTGAGGCCAGGACAACCCCATACCCTTTCCCTCTGCCCAGCCTTTATTTCCCTGCTCACAGTGGGCATTTTCCAGGCTGCTGTCCAAGCGCATCTTATGCTGCATCCCCAATTACCAGGGGCTGTTTTGGGAAAGCAGGGACACTGGGCTGCCAGAGCTCGTTCTTGCCAACCCTACGCTGTCCCTGCCTTAGGGGCTTCACCCCATTCTGGGGCAGAGGACCAAGGGCCCTGTCCTGTCCAGCACAGGACAGTTTTTGCTCAGGGTATTGTGTGTCCGGCGTACATGCTGGGTTGTTGCTCAGGCATCCTGTCGGCTCATCCCCTCTCCTGGCAGCCAGCAGGGTTCGGGTTCCCTTGGACTGCTTCCACTTCCCATTCCAGGCGTTTTGGTCTGGCACAGGCTGCTGCGCAGGGTCAGGAGCAGGCAGCCCGTTTCAGAAGAGTTTAAAATAAGCTCGTTTTGGATTTGTTTACAGAAGTTTATTTTAAAGGCTTTGCGGGGCGGGAAGGGCAGTGGTGCTCCAGCACGTTCCCCCGAAGCGCCGCGCGTTTCCCAGGCCCTTGGCAGACCGTGCGCCTCCGCTTTCGGCAAACCCCGAGCAAGGGCTCCCTTGCTGCTCCGTCTGCCTGGAGCCATGGGAAATGACTGCCAGACCCTCGCAGCATGAGTCCCGGATGCCGGGAGAGAGCAGAGCACTCAGCTTCGGCCTGGGAGCCACACTGCTCCTGCAAATGCTGTGGATTTGTCATTAGGGTAAGAAGAGACTCCCATTGTCCTGTGAATCAGCCAGGACAAACGAGGGGACAGCAAGGTTTCACCCGAGCTGACCCGTGTACAGCACCAGTGCTGTGCCAAACCTGGCAGCATCATCACTGTATGTGCTGGACCGGTGTCTGCCGGAGGACGAGCTGACCATGCCGGTGACCAGATGGTCCCTCACTGCCTGTGTCTGGCCAGCACATTGGGAATGCTCCAGGTGGCCACAGGAGGGTTGTGTGTGTGCCACCAGGGTGGCAGGGGCACAGCGTGTGGGGACAGCAGGGGGATGGCATGGGAGAGATGGTGTGAGGGACAGTGAGGGAGACGGTGGTGGGGATTGTGTGGGGGACAGTGGGGGGATGGCTGTAGCTGTTGCTGTGAGCAGGTGGGGTGTGTAGCCCCAAGTTTTGCATTCAGCTAATTCCGTCCACCTGGAGTTTCTTGTGGAGCAACACCACAGGTTCCTCCCGTGCTGCAGCTCCTCATTAGATCCATGAATATGCATGTATGCAGATGTGCTGGGCTGGCTCAGAGCCTGGGTCAGAGGTGTGTCACAT
>NW_016690182.1:12708408-12722947 GCF_001604755.1 Lepidothrix coronata
AGCTAATTCCGTCCACCTGGAGTTTCTTGTGGGGCAGCAGCAAAGTGTCCTCCCGTGCTGCAGCTCCTCATTAGATCCATGAATATGCATGTATGCAGATGTGCTGGGCTGGCTCAGAGCCTGGGTCAGAGGTGTGTCACATGATAAAAATGCTGTGCTTTGTCTTGTGGGAAGAGTTGGGGCAGTGTGAAGCAAGAAGAGCTGAGCCCACCACACCTCCCCTTCATCCCTGCTTGGTGGCACAGAGGCTTCGGGGGTTCATTTCACCCCAAACTCTAAGGGGAGCACAGCCCACCCACCTGCCTGCCTTCTCTGCATCCATCCACCACTACTGTTCCACAGCTGGTGGGATGTTGGAGCCTTCAGTGTGACTGAACTCTTTACTTAAGGAAAGAACAGAATTACAACAGGTATTTCAGTGGCTGTTTCTTTTTCTAAGTGACCTGGCATTGGCCCATGGTGGATCACATCTCAGGGAGACGAGAATTCCATGTGAGCCCCCGGCACTGTGGGAGAGCTGACAGTGCCCAGGGCTGTGGGAGAGCACTTCCCACTGAGGTGCAGCACAGCAGGGTCTTGAGAGTGAGGACCAAGTGCTTAACAACACCCCACACTGGGTTTGGGGTTTATTTTCACCTTGTTTTCATTTCCTGAAGAGGATCCAAGAGAGGCAAAAATCACATTTTCCTCTTAAATCAGAATGGAACCCCAGTGTCTTGTACTTGGGAGATGCACGGGAAGATCACCTGGGACCAGTTGTGCCCTGGTGCAGCCTCTGTGCAGCCAGCAGGGTCTGGGTGACTTGTCACAGCCTGCCTGGCCAGCTTGCAAGGACAGGGATGGATCAGGCCAGAGAGCCAGGAAGTGCCATCCCTCCTGGCCAGCGCTGGAGACAACACCAGCCCAGCACCAGCTGCAGCACCTCCTTGCTGCAGACCCAGCACTTGCCTTTTGCTCCTCTGATGCCACGTGATGGGGACCAGAGACTTCTTGGGAAGTGGGAACGCTCCAGGTGTTACCAAAGTCCAGCCATGGGGCAGGCAAGGCACAAGGAGAGGCTGCTCAGCCCCCACAGATGAGCCAGCTCCAGCTCCTATTGGCCCATGGTGGTTTACCCTTCCAAAGGATGGTCCTTGCGCTGCTCCAGCTCCCAGGTTTGGGCATCCTCAGCTGAGTCAGGAGTCTTTGCCTGGCTTTGGATCCTCACAGACAGGTTTAAACACATCCCAAAGCTGCAGGTCCCCTCACCCTGGCTGGGGAGCTCAGGTCACCGCTGTGCAGCAGGAGGTGTCCATTGGTCTTGCCAGAGGCTGTGAGCTGGTGGGAGTTGCCTCATCCTCCTCATCAGGAAGGGGAGATACCAGTGGAGCGGTGTTGCTGCCAGATGAAGGACTCGCACGGCGAAGGGCTGGGAAAACGCTTGTCCGACAAGGCAGAGTGGCTGTTTCCAGTGTGATACAGCAGCCAAAGACTGTTGGATTCCTCTGTTCTTATTCACCAACAGTGGTGGGAGTGGGGAGGATACATGCCTAGCCCCGGGACCTGGGAGAATCCCTCATCCCTTGGTGCAGGGACCTGAGGATGCCACATCCGAGTGTGAGGTCCCACTGCAGCCAGGACAGAGCAGGGACTAGGCTCCCTGTCCCACTCTCCTTGGCACAGCCATGTCCCAGAGGGTGACACACACAGGCATGGCTCAGCCCTCCCCCCTCGGGACCCTGCAGCTCCAGAAATAAATCTCAGCGAAGCAGAGGATGGGGCTGGCGCCGAGAGCTATTCAAGCAGCAGTCCCTGAAGAGCTGCGGGACGGTTCTCTGGAAGGAACCCCGGGCTGTGCTGGCAGGAGCAGCTGTTTACTGCTCCTGCTGAAATGTGCAGTCTTCCCATCCTCTGACCTCCCAGCCTTCCTTGAAATCAGCCGTTGAGATAGACAAAGCCATCAGCAAGCCAAGGCTGCTGCCCCCTGCACCCTCTGCTCAACTCTCCCATTGCTGCGCCGCCACAGACATTTTCCCCCAGATCCTGCCACTGGATTAAAAAAAAAAAAAATGAATGAAAGAAAGAAAGAAAAAAACCTTTGCTGGCATGCTGGAGTTTCCTGCCAGGCTGGAGCGGTTGGTCTGTCCTTTGGTCCCCCAGGACAGGGGACAAGGGTTGCAGCCGTGACTGCAGTCCCAGGGCTTACCCATGTGGACCTGCCTGAGCCTCACTGCTCCATTTTGGGGGCCAGGCTGCTGAGTCCTGCTCCTCTGACTCTGCAGCTGCCCTCATCAGCACCTGTCCAGGGGGTCAGTGCCCTTCAAGTCAGAACAAAGTGCCGGGAGTAGTGCTGGGCTCTCACTGCAGAGCCACAGAAAGGAGATGTCCCAAATCAAGGGGACAAGAAGGGTCAATTTAGAGTGAGATGTGACCTCAGTCCATCCTGATGCTCTCCTCCCCTGCAGCCCTGACTCGCTGTGGCCGTGACCACCACTGGAAAGGGGCATTTGGAGCCTCCTTAGCCACCAGGACGGGTTGTGGCCAGTGTCGGGTGAGGCTTGCTCGCCCCAGAGCAGTTCTGAAGCCCCACAGAGGTGCCGAAGTGGCTTATGGGGGTCTCCCCCCATCCCCCTCCCGGGAGCCCAGCCCTGCTCATCCCAGCCACAACCCACTGCAGCCTCCTCTGCAGGGCAGAGCAGCTCCCAAAACCCTCCCAGACCTCCAAGACGTTTTCTCTTCCTGCATTTCTCCGAGCCAGCGGTGATTTCAGCATCGGAGGGGCGAGCGCAGCTCCCCAGGCTGCTGGCGTGGGCGGGAAGCGGGATGCTGACCAAGGCTGGATGGTTGGCTCGGCTGCCGGAGGAGGGGGAGCGGAACCGCACCCTCCCCTTAACAGGAACCGTCTGCCGAGCGGCTCAGCGAGAGGTGGATGGATGGATAACGCACGGCTCCCACCGGCCCCGCTCTGGCCGACAGCCGTCCTCGGCAGCGGGCTGACAGCCAGTCCCCGAAAATGTGTGCTACAGGCAGCACGGGGGCCAGGACACCCCAACCCTGCTGCCAGTAGCTCCCTTCACTGTTGATGTTCCTGCAAGAAAGGGGCAGCCCTGGCTGGGCTTTGTCACCCTCCGTGGTTGCAGTTCCCCCGCAGCCCCCCTGCCCGTGGGCGTGGGGTCCCTGCAGAGCCTGACCGTGCTCAGGGGGACACGCAGGACATCCTGAGAGCTGACACTGAAGATGGCATCTCCAGTTCGTTGCTGCAACCTCTCTTTCTCCCTCTTGGGGTTTCGTTGGGGCCAGGATTCCTGCTTGAATGGACCCAAATCTTGATTCAAAAAAAAGCATTTTCAGCCTTGGGTGCTGTTTTGGAAGGATTCATGTGAGAGCTGAGCTGGTGACCTTGCTCAGGAGCTGGGCTGTGGCCCTCAGGGGCAGTAGATCCCTTGGGGACAGCAGGTCCTCAGGACCCCCATCACCCAGTAAGAAGTGCATGGAAGCACGAGGGAACACGACTGCTACTGTCCCCTCACAGCCTCACAGACCCCTGATGTTCCTGATTCCTCCTGCCTAGGCCAGTCCCTGCAGAGTGAGCTTAGAAGAAACTCCACAAGTACCAGTGTTCCTGGCTCCTCTTAGGAAGCACTTACAGCATCACATTGGCTGGGAATATGGCAGCACTTACGGACCAGGAACATGGATTGGCTTCAACTATGTGTCTCCTTGGAGCTTGCGTCATCCTAAAGCAGCGTGCGGGATGCGTTCACCTCCATGTGGAAGCAAGAGCTGGAGTGTGCCTTGGCAGCCTGTTCTCCAGCTGCAGGGAGCTCCGTGGTGCTCAGAAGAAGCAGAGGTGGGAGTGCAGGATGGTTCCCCATGGCACCTGCGCAAGTTATCCGTGCAGTGAGGTACCAGTGGCTGGGGGGGGCTGAGCGTTGGAGAGTGGGTGACCGCCAGGGGAGGAAACCAGCAGTCCCTTGGGGACAGGTACCCAGCTCTCAGCACAGTCTGTGCTCACCGGGTGCCCAGTGCCACGCCTGCTGGCCATGCCCATTTCCCCGCGGGCGCTGGCACAGGGCTGGCCGCACGCTGGCCCCTGCGCGTGCACGGGAGCCGCCCGCTGCCAGCACAAAGCCTGGATTGAGCAGGAGCTGGCATGGCGCCGAACGGGCCGAGGATGCTGGCGAGGAGAATCGGCTCTTCTTCTCCTCACCCGTGCCAGCGGGCTCTGCCACTCTCCCCCTGCACTCGTGCCTGGCAGCGAGGCCGGCCGCCCGCCTCGGGCACCGGGATGCTTCTGGCGGGGGATCAGGCTGGCACCTCGGGCAGTGGTGAACGCGTGGCTCTGGGTGAGTACCTGCCAGCACGCAGGGTGACCGTCCCCTGCCTGTCCACCAGAGCCTGACCCGATGCAGATGCCAGCCTGGCACAGTGCAGTGTCTGGCAGTGGTCACAGCTCCGGGAGCCAATGTGGAGCTGCATGGCATGGGGAGACCGAGCGTGGTGGGCAGTACGGAGAGCGGGAGAGGGTCATTACTCCTTGAGTTGATTAATGGCAGCAGATCAAAGCAGCCAGGGAACAAGGTAATTCCCCCCGTTACCCAGACAGTGGCTGTGGGCAGCCATTTCCCTCCCTTCCTGGCACCTCGAGTCACCAGCTGCATCCATATGGAGCAGCATGGCCATGCTGTGAGCTCGGATCCTGGCTCAGTGTCCCCATGGCCAGGCAGGAGGATGGGAACAGGGGGGCACACCACATCCCCAGTGCAGGGCAAACCCCACTCACACACCTGTGCTTGTGTATCCATATGTGTCTGAGTGTGCATACACATGCCTGTTGCAGAGGTGGGGACTCCTGGGCATGCTGAGGGTGCTGCCAGGGTCTGTGCTGTCAGAGCTCCCAGAGGGGTGTTCCTGGGTTGTCTTGTGCTTGCTCCGTGCACCATGGAACCAGGGGATCTCTGCTGCTATGGGGTCAACCCTGAGAGCCACCTGCCCCTGTGGCAAGATTCTGCTCCGATGCTTTCCCATCCCTCACAGCTGGCTGCTGCAGCCATGGCTGCCTGATGCCAGCACCTCTCCACTGGACAGGGCTTGTCCGTCACCATCTCACCATTGCCACCTGGGGGGTTTTCACGTGGCTCCGTCCTACAAGCAGGGGGAGCAGATCCCCCTTTGCAGACCCAGCGTGGGGGTGCACCCTTGTCCAGATCACGACGAGGTTCCGGCTGGCCCCCGGGTGTTCTCCTCCCCGCAGCTGCAGCCGGCAGCCTCCCGGGTGGTCCCGGCTGTCAGGCAGCGTGTGGGCTGTCGAGGCCACCTGCAAGGGGCTGCCTGTGTGGGACCAGCTCCCTTCCTGCCGCGCTGGGACCCCGGCCAAGGGCGGAGGGGGATGGACAGCTGCCCTCCCTGGCGGCCATGGGGTGCTGCCAGCCTCGGGAGCCCTTCACCTGGCTCCCTGATCCCTGTTAATTACAAGAGGGGCAGTTCACACTGCCCACAGCAGCCACACGGGCTGGCACAGCCCACAGCACAGGTGGCAGTGCCATCTCCTCCCCAGGGGTCCCACCAATCGCATCCCTTTCGCGGCTCCCGGACCCGCTGGAAGGATGCCAGCTGGCAGGATGCTCCGTCGCCGCTCCATCTCCATGGCTCCGGCACCCGCAGCAGGGACGTGTAGCTATATCTTTAAGAAGGGCCTGGGCTGGGGTGGGAGAAGCGTTTCCATCCAGCCTTTCTCCAGAAACCTGGATCGAGTTAGCGCAAGCGAGCGATTGCCGGAGTTGGCGCTGTGGCCGTTCCCCGCTCCGGCCGGGGCAGACGCCAGTCCGCCCCGTGGGCAGCCATAGGGACTCAGAGCAGCGGGTGAGGTGCAGGGCAGCTGCCGTTCCCCATGGCCTCGGGCCCTGCGGGGAGAAGAAGAGGAGGAGGCAGAGTTAGGTAAGTAGAAGTTTTTTTCCTCTCCCGCCTGTGGGACTCGCTGCCCTGCTCCGGGAGGGCCTGGCCGGGAGTGGTGGGTGCATGACATACGAAGGGCACCCACTGGAGGTGGGTGCAGGCAGCAGGCAGCCCCAGGGCTGGCAGAGCTGCCTGCTCAGCTCCTGGCTCCTGCCACATGCAGTGGGGATGGTGGGATGGGGACAGCTGGGTGCCCATCACCCCTCGTGTGAGGGCTTACAGACGGAACACACCGATGGTGGCAGCAGGCAGAGCCCCAGAGGGGGGGTAGGGGTGCAGTGCCCTCTGCCCCCTGGCAGTGCCCGTGCCCAGCCCAAGGACTGGATGTGTCCCTCCTCTTTCCTCTCCCCCCCCACCCCGACTTGGGCTGGGGCAGGAATCATCCCCAGAGAATATCCTCAGGGACCCCACTGTGAGGAAAGTGCCTGGTCTGCCCCTGCACTGCTGAGGGCACAGGGGCTGAGGGATCCAGTGGTCTTGGAGGGAGATGCCAGTGTCACCCCTGGCATCCCACATCTCCCATGAGTGGCTCATAAATGACACGAACTAGCGAAGGCACCACGGCAGGGGGTGGCAGCCTGGCTCCCTGCTGTTCTCTGGCACGGCTGTTTTGGGGGGCGTTCAGAGGAAGCTCTGCATGGCTGGGGGCGTGGAGGCAGGTTGAGGAGTGGTCAGGGCTGCAGGGTCCCTGTGTCCGCTGAGCCTGACCCCACAAATGGCTTCACGCCAAGCTCTCACACTGCCGGGGAGGTAGCAGAGCCAGGTGACTGCATTCTCCAGCACTGGGCACACTGGGAGCATGGAGGGCAACACTGGCAGTGCCCATCCTGAGCATGGGCAGGACAGTCAGGCCCCAGTGCAGCTCCCGGGACACAGAGCAAGGAAATATGTTGGTGCACTGAAGGAATCCCAGGAATGCAGAGCCTGGAGGGGACTGGAGGTGGCACAAAGGTGTCACGGCAGCTCCAGCCCAGTTTTTCAGTCCTGCACTCAGATCCGCTGCCAGCACCAGGTCTCGAGGGGCAGCTTGGGGGTCACCTTCAGAGGGGCAAGCCAAGGGGTTGTACAGCTCAGTGTCCCAGCTCTGCCCTGCAGCTCAGCTGGGACCCCTCTGGTGGCTGTACTCCTTCTGCTGGAATGACGACACAGCCCTGGGAGTGACGGTGCGGGGCTGAGAGCCTCAACCCTGCTCCCTGGCCCTGGCCTGGCCAGCCCCGAGCCATTCTTCTCCAATGAGCTCATCTGTCTCACTGGTTGTGAGCTTTAACATGGTCTCTTGGACAGAAAATAACCAGCTCGGCCACTTAGTGGCTGTTTATGGCTTCTTCATAGCTGGGTTCTCTGCCAGGAGAGGGGCTGCTCTGGGAACAGAGAGTGAAGCCACGCCTGTGCTTGGGCCAGACAGTGCCATGGCGCTGGCACTTCCCTGCTCAGTGCCTGCAGCTGGGTCAGGGACGTGGGGTGCGCTCGGCCACTTGCACCCTCCTGCCCTTTGGGCCTGGCACAGTGAGCCCAGTGTCCTGGATGGGCAACAGATGGAGCTGTATGGGCTCCCAGGAACCGCGTGGCCAGGACAGTGCAAGCAGCCACATGTACCCACGGGGCTCAAGGAGGACCTGGGGTCTGGGGCTGCCCCGCACCAGGTGAAAAGTCCCGAGTGATGGGGACTTGCCCAGCTCCCCGGGGCAGGGTGCAGAACAAAGGTCCCACTGTTGAATTGTGGCCCCATGACCCACGAGTGGAGCTGTTTGCAGAGGGGCTGCTGCCTGGGCACCATGTGTCTGGGCTTGGCATGGGCTTGGGGGAGCAGCAGAAAGTATTTTCTTGATGGAATTTCTGCAAACCGCCCCCGGCTCGCCCCGGTCCTTCGCCTTCCCAGGGAGCGTGGAGGCTGGGTGAGGTGGGTGGGAGCCAGCCTGCACTGCCCACAGCCCCAGGACCACCCAGGTCCCTCTGAGCCGTGCAGCCCAGCCCTGGCATGGGGGCACGGCGCGGGCACCGGGGTGCCACCACAGGGCCCCCCGCACTGCTGCGGCTGTCACACCCACCTGCTCCCACATCAGTCACACAAACCGCTCCTTGCGCCAAGTACTGATCCAATTTGTGGCTGTTTCCATAACAACCTCCCAGCACTTTCTGGTCCTTTCTGTTGCTACACAGATGCCGAGATCCAGTGTGTCAGGGATGCTCCGTCCCAGGACACAGTTGCTGGGCTGAGCCATCCCAATCCCTCATGGCTCCCGGGGCTGAAGGGCTGCGAGTGCAGGAGGCCTGGGTATGCTGGGCAGGTTTCCCCACCCTGGGAAAGGCTTTTTTTCCCCATCAGAAGGATATGGTGAGGGGAAGGAGCCTAAGGGCAGTAGCTGATCCAGTGTCCAGCCCTATCCTGGTGGGGGCCCCTGCGTGCAACTCAGCCTTGTGCAGTCATGGCACTGTCTAGGACACTCAATGCCAGGAATGGGGACCTTGGAGGTGCTGGGAGATAAGGCACTCCCCTGGTTTTCCTACCTGATACCTTGTCAGCCCCATGCCTGGCTCTTGCAGTGTCCTGTGGCTCTCACACAGGGTTCCTGATGGGACCCAGCTCCAAAGCTCTCCCCCCCCACCTCCTGTCTCCCACTGTGCACAGCTCCAGCTGCTCTCAGAGGTGGCCTCTACCTCCTGGCAGAGGTCTCTGACCCCTTGCCTCCATCCATCCCCTGCTCAGCCACCCACCCCACAGGGCCAGCATTGGGACCCCCACCCAGCCCCAGCCCCAGCCCCAACACCCTGGGATGCCCAGCCCCAGGACCTCCCACACAGCCCCATCGCCCCGGGGGCTGCCCAGCCCTAGGACTCCCAACCCAGCGCAGTCACCCTGATATCCCCACACTATTGCTCCGAGGGTGCCCAGTCCTGGTACCTTCCCACCGTCACCCTGGTATCCCACATCCCCATCTCTCCGGGGCTTGCCCAGCCCCAGTGTCACCCCCATCCCCATTGCCCCAGGGGGTGCCCAGCGCCGGTACCTCCCATCCCCATCACCCTGGTCCTCCGCAGCCCCAAAAGCCCCCACATCACTCCGGGGGCACCCAGCCCCTCTGCACCCCATCACCCCGGTACTCCCCATCCCCGCGCCGCCCACGCCCGGCCCCCGCAGCCGCCGCCATTGGGCGCCCGTTCGGCTCCGAGGGGGCGGCGAGGCGGGGGCCGCAGCGGGTGCCGGTGCCGCCCGGCTCGGCTCGGCTCAGCTCGGCTCAGCTCGGCTCGGAGCGGCGCGGAGCGGAGCGATGCGGCCCGGCCCGGCCCGGCCCCGCGGCTCCTCCCCGCGCGGCGCGGCGGGCCCGGCGGGGGGCGGCCGGGGGGCGGCCCGGGGGCGGCGGCGCGCGGAGCCCGGGCCGGGCGGCGGCGGAGGATGGGCAACGCGCAGCGGAAGGGGCCGCGCAGCCAGCGGCGGGGCAGGATGCGCTCGGCAACAGGTACCGGCACGGGCGGGGCGGGACCGGACCCGCGCCCCCCGCCGCCCCCCACCATGAGCACCGCGACCCGCGGACTGCGGCGGCGGGGAGGGGGCGGCTCAGGCTTGGCTCGGGCTGGGGCTCGGCACCCCTCGCTCTCCTGCTCCCGCGCTCTCCGGTGGGTCGCTTGGAGGACACGGGCAGAGGTCACCCCGGCCGAGGCTTGGCCTCCTGGCGGGAACGGCGTGGGATGGGGGCTGGCGGTGGGGCACCACCGCGGTCCCCCGGCGTGCGGGACAGGTGCTCCCCGAGGAGCCGGCCGCGGGTTGCGGGGAGCCAGCCCCTAGCAGTGGGCAACCAGCTATAACGACAGGGAGCCAACCCTAGGCAGCGGGGAGCCAGCTCTGAGCAGTGGGGAAACAGCCCCAAGGTGTGGAGGCTCCCCCCAGGCAATGGTGAGCCACCCCTGGGCACGGGCATCCAGCCCCAGGGCATGGGGTGCCAGCCCTGGCAACGGGGAGCTCCTGCACTTGCTGTCCCGGAGCTGCCCCCCCTCAGGCAGCAAGCCCAGTGCCTGTGTAGCCCCCGCACCCCAGCTCCCTTCTCCCACGCATCGAGAGGTAGTGGGTGTCTGGGGGTTCTCATACCACAAACGATCTCGGGGAGGCGGACAGCCTTTCAGCTCCACAGGGAGTATGTTGTGGGGGAAGCAAAGGGTACAGAGGGTTTGCTCGGAGCTGGGAGTGGGCAGCAAGGGCAGGTGCCCTCTGAAGAAGCTGGGTCAGACAAGCAGGACCTGTCTGGTCACTCCTTTGTCCCCACCTAGCTAGCCCAGGCAGTTCAGCAACCCTTCCCAGACACTCTCCAGCTCTCCTCTCAGCCCAGCTCCTTGGAATGCCAGAAGAGCCGGGAGCTGGGGTCTGCCCTGGCTCCTGGCGCCAGGCCCGTCAGAGTCCTGGAGCCCTGGAGTGCAGCTTGCCAGGCCCTGCTGGCTCTAGCTCCTGCTGCCCTTTCCCTGCCTGCTGGCCTGGGAGCAGGACACAGTGGAATGGGCAAAGACAGGGAGCTGCCAGTCCTGGGAGAGACCTCAGGAAGATTGCTTAGAAACTGCAGGAAAATGAGGACTGGTTGTCACAGCGCAAGTGACTGTCACAGCTTAATAATCAGCGGGCAGAGGGGGTGGCAGCACAGCCTGACGCTGTCTAATTTTGCAACCGCTGTTGTAGCGGTGGGTGCGAAGCTCTGAAACGGGGCACAGGAGCTGCGGGTTGCACAGAAGGGGATCAGGAGGGATGCTGAGCCGTGGGTTGGAGGAGTGAGGGATGCTGAGCTGGGAGGAATGAGGGATGTGGTACCTGGACCACGGGATGCTGGCCTGCTCCCTGCCTGTCCCTCCCACCCAGTGCTGCTGTAGCTCCGAGGGGGACTGGAGCTAATCGTACCGGAGCTAATCACACTTCATTATCATCAAAGGAATTCTTGGAGCTGTGGGAAGGGCCCAAGGGGGGTTGCGGGACCAGCCCCTGCACCTGAGCTGGTTCATCTCTGTCCTCAGGCGCAGGTCACCCTGGAGATCTCAGGCAGATCTCCCTCTGGTGCCTGGCCTCTCTGGGAAGACCTGTGTCTGGCTGTTGGAAGCAGGAAGGAATGGGATTTGGCACTGGATAGCTTGAAACTCGTCTTTTGTAAAGCTGGGGCAAATGCTTGGGCGCTGCTGGGGCTTCTGGGACCTCAGTGGCTGGGGCATTCCTGAGCAGCTCCATGCAGGCTTCTTTGCTGAGAGGCGGTGGCAGGTCCGGGCTGGAGCTTATCTGCCAAGGGGAGGGAACTGAGGCTCTATAAGGAGCAGCCCTGTGGTGGGTCTGAGTCACTGGTGGGGTGGGATGTGCCAGCAGAAGAGCAGGGCCAGGACCCACCGTACTGGGATGCACCTTATCTAACCTCAGGCAGGGTCATCCTTCTGTCCTGTGCACAGGAGAGTGTGCAGAGGGGCCTTACTCTGCATTGGGGATCCAGAATCCAGACTTCCTCATGGCCTGTGAGGCTGGGAATGGCTGGATCAGTCTGGGGCAAGTGACCCCTCGCTCTGCCCTCTTGGCCAGTATTCATCTCTGCAGCTCCTGTGGCACTGGTGGGGGCTCACAGCCACCTGCACCCTTTCTTCATGTGCCAGAGGAACCAAGTGGGCCGAGCCACACTAGCTTGTGTGCACAGTAGCGTTTGGAGGGGCCTCTTGGAGCAGGCAGCATGCTCGTGGGCTGCTGACACTACTGTGATGAATTTTTGGGTCTCTGCCTCGTGGGCTGGTGGGCTGGGAGGCAGCTCTCCAGTTACTGCATCTGTCTTTACTGGCGCTACATCTGTGGGATGGGGTCCCAGAGAAGCCATGGCCGTGGAGGCAGGTCTCCTTGTCCCCCCATCCATCATAGCCATGTGCCTGGTTTGCCAGTGGGAAATGAGCTCTGCTGGTATCTGCCATCCGTCACCCATCCCGACATTTCGGTCTGCGGCATCGCTGGGTGCCTGGCACAGGATGGGTGGCACCAGCCCCTGGCAAGGCACATGCTCCACATGCTGCTCCTATGGCTCCAAAGCCTCTTCCTGCAGGAAACCAGGGCTTGGGGCTGCATTCCTGGGTCTGCCACAGCCCTGGCTCCCAGGGGCCTTCATCCTCTGGGAGAAGCCAGCTCAGTTTTACAAAGCCCTGGGGCACCGGGAAAGTGGTCCCCGAGGAGCCTTTGCTCCAGGCTTTGGAAGGCACCGAAGTGAGAGGAAGCTCTGGCAGCTCCCAGGGCAAAGCCAGTTGGATTCGGAAGGGCCCCTGTGTTTGTTAGCTGTAAGGACTGGGAGGCTGGGGGGCAGTGGCTCAGCTGGGCCAGGGGGCAGCATCAGGCTCCTGGTGCTGGTTTCCAGGTGAGGATGCTTGCAGCTGCTCCATGTAGGAACGACTGCGCTCTGTCAGGAGGACAAGCCCCCGTGCACTGTGTCCCCCCAGGGACCCACCACCTCTTTTGGATGGTGCCGGTTGCTGCTCCAGCCATGGCTGGAGATGTTTAGTCTCTGTGACGGTGACGGGCTGTGCAGAGCCACGGTCCCTCTGCCATCCCTCCCCGGGGAAGGAAGAGGGGCCGGGGCCGGGACAATGGGTTGTGGCGCTGACTCAAACAACCAGTTCCTGGTCGCTTCCTTTCCCCGCCGGAGCTGGGGCGGCGGGGACGCAGGGGAAGCTCAGTGCTCTCGGACTGGTTTTGAGGCAGCAGCTCCCGGGCGGACGGAGGGAGCAGCCTCCCCTGGCGCCCGCAGCCATGGCCAAGGTGGAGTGGCTCCTGGCACCCTGGCACCGGGCAGGTAAGGTGGGCAGCAGGGCAGGGCTGGGGCGGGCAGTGGGGCGGTGGGGTCGGCAGGCACTGCTCGCTCTGCAGGGTAGGACCCGGGGCTGGGGGCAGCCGTTGGGCACAAATCCTCTAGATGCCATGCAATAGCCCCAGGGTCAGTGCTGCCCAGCAGTATCAGTCTTGTCCCGCCTTCCCCAGCCTGACCTGGAGTATGTTCCTGTCCCTTTTAAATCTTTCTGCTGTTCCCCACCCAGCCTGGTGGGGTGTCTTTGCTCTGACAAAGCAAGAGAAAGATGGAGACTCTTAGCCCGCGTGTCCCACTGACCACTCCTCAGTCCTGTGGGGATAGATCCTGCCTGTCTCTGTGGCACTGTGCCCTCCTGGCAGCTCCCACATGCTGGTGGCAGCAGGAGTGAGGACTGTGGGTCAACACAAACATCACAGCCACCCAGGACCCTCAATTCTGTGACTGCTATCTCTCATGCTGTGGCTGATTTCAGGTCTCGGGCCCCTTTGTCCCGGGGCCTCTGGCCACATTCCCCTCTCAGGCGACTTCCTCGCATTGTCCCAGTCCTGCAGAGTGTAAAACCAGCCAGGCACAGGGGAAGCGGCGCTTTCCTGGAAGCACCCCTCTGGAAGCAGCCTCTCTGGCACAGGCAGCCTGCCCGCCAGGCAGAGTGGTGAGCACTGCCTGGGCATCCATGTGCCACCAAATAGTCCTGGCCAGGCTGGAGACATCACTGTAGGAAGGCTGGCGGGCAGCTGGCCATGGCCACCCTGTGCCTGGCAGTGCCCTTGGCTGTGATGCAGTGATGCCGGGGTGCCAGGACTGGCTGGGGCTGACAGGTTGTCTTGTCAGGTTTCCTGAGGCTCTCAGGAAAGATTTGTGCCTGGATTTTTGCTGGGAAGCATGAGAGAGTGAGGGTCACAGTATGAGGGGGATGCCAGGCTGCCAGGGAGGTGTGGCAGGACTGGAAGAGGGCTGGTCTTGCTGCCCATAGTGGAGGGCTTGGTGCAGAGATCTGGGTCCAGCCAGGCTCTGGAGCTCCAGCCCCCACCCCAGTGCTGCTGCTCCACCCTCGGGAGCAGTGGATCTTAGCGCCTTGGCAGGGAGCAACCTGAGTCCACCTTGGCCAGTCACGGTCCCAGGCCAAGCCCTGCTGCCAGCGCGGCTGCAGGCAGTTCCCATCCCCACGGCACAGGTGGATGGCACACCAAGCTCCTCCTGGACAAGCCTCATCAGCCAAATCTTCCTGCAGCACATGCACCTCCCCTCCTGCCAAAACTCCCTGACCGGGGCCCATCTTGCGCTGCTGGGACCAAATGTACCCAGGGCAGAGTGTCCTAGCACACTGTTAACTCCGAGCCCTACTGATGCACAGTGATGTTATCAACTGTTTTGCTGCTGTTGGTTTTCATAGAAACCTCTCACATAATCCAATATTCTCCCCATGAGCTGAGGGACCCCCACAGCTGCCAAACCCACCCCTCTGCTGCCAGCAACTTCTGCAGCACCCTTATCTCCCATCAATACAAAAATCAGCTGATTTCATGTTAAACAGGGAGCATGGAAGAGCCAAAAGCCTTCAGCAGATCTGGTGTGTCAAGACAGTGTCATTCCTCAGTGCCTGCAGTCCTGCTGGGCACCTCTGCAGGAGCACATGGATGTGCTGAGCAGGGCAACACCGGGGTCCCAGCAATGCCACCCTGGAGGGTTGGGCATGGGCACCCCAGAAAGGCTTCTAGTTCTTCTGGGCTCAACCACCAGTGGGTCAGACACCTGTGCAGGTGGCTCTGCCTCACCAGGGGCTTGGAGCTGTGCCACCAGAGATG
>NW_016690182.1:12723115-12737018 GCF_001604755.1 Lepidothrix coronata
GGAGGGACAGTGTCCTGGGGAGGGTTGGATTTGGACAGGGCACAGTCTGTTGGCTGTCCCAACAAGGGCTCGTCCTGAGCACGGTGTGTGTGAGCACTTGCCTGGTGAGCACTACTGCCTTGTGGCACCAGGCCTGGGGGTGTCAGTGGGGTGTCACTCTGGGACATCATTCAGACCTGGGTGGGCATCCGGCCCCGGAGCTACCGTGCACACGGATGCCGCTCCACATCCCGCAGGGAGCTGGCCCGGCGGGTCCGGTTCGGTGGGGGGTGAGCTTGGGACAGGAGGCGTTTCTGCGTCCGCTGCCAGCTCCCACTGTTTGCTCTTTTCCCTTCCTCTCCGCTCGCCGTGGAGCAGCACGAGTTTGGCTGCATACCACGGGAATGTCACCAAGCCGCACGCGTTGGCAGTGAGCAGTCTGGTGCTGGCGGCGGGTCGCGGCGCTTGCTTGTAGCCAGCGGTACAAGGTACCGGCACTGTGGCACAGCGGCTCCGGACGGTGGGTTGAGGAGCTGTCAGGATCAGTCTCGGCCCCCAAGTTCACCACCCTCGCCCTCTGGCGTGCTCGGTGCTCCGGACCGGCGGCGGTTGCCGCTGTGCCCGTATCCGTTGCCATGGCTGCTCTGCTGATGGCGCATCGCCCGCTGCTGCCATTACATCATTCCTGCCATAGCTCCGCGCTGGCAGAGAGGGTCCGAGCAGCTCCAGCCGCGTCCCCAGACTCTCCTGTGCGTGGGGAGCGAGCCTGAGAGGGAAAAGTTTGGTGGTGAATTTAAGCGAGAGGCGCCGTCTCACGGGAGCTTCAGCCTGGATTGAAACAGCTCCGATGGCACTGTCAAATATCTCCCTGTGGATTCGGGATGCCTGGGCTGTGGGTGAGTAGGGATGCTGGTGTGGAGCGGCGGTGACTCGGGAAGTGCTGAGGGGCTGGGGGTCCTGCAGGGACACTTTTTCTGCAGGAGAGGGTGGAGTTCAGCTTCCCTTGAAGCAAACTCCCCTGGAATTCAGCCCTGGTCCTTGCGTACCTGCCATGGCCACAACACCCCAAGCCTGGACACTGGCTCACACTGAGCAGGACTCTGAGGCTGCAGTGTCCGTTGCAGCTGATGGTGCTGGCTCTCTGGGAACATCCCAGATGGATGCTGTCTGTGCCCATGTCCATCTGCAGGCAGAGCAGGGGATGCTGCCTGCTCCTCTGCACAAGCCCTGGGGTCAGAAGGGGGACCTAGTGCCAGCAGGGAGCAAGGTGAACCTCCCTACCAGCCATGCCTCAGTTTCCCTCAACAGTGAGACTGGGCAGACTCAGGTCAAGACTGAGGGTGGTGGGATGGAGCTGGTCTCTCTGGCTCTGCTCTCCTGGGATGCCATTCACCTCCCACAGGCATTTGCCACAGGGATGGGACTCCTCAGAGGAATTTTGTGTTCTGAGCCTGCCACCGATAAGTGTGGCAGGACATCGGCTCAGCTCAGCTGGACCATTCCCACCAGTGTCCTACCACTGGACACTCCTGCTTGGCTGAGGCGTCCCATGTCTGTGGATGGGGGTGGCAGATGGGCTTCCATGGACACTCCAAACCTGCCCTTGTGCTGATCCTGCACCAGGCTGCTCTCAAGTACTGCCCATCCCTTGGGAGCATTGGTGACAGCGCTGCTGGATCAGGGCTGCTGGCTCCTCGCTCCCCATTGCTGAGCTGCTGCGTGGTGCTGGGCTCTGAGTGCTGCTTCCAAAACACCCTCGGAGTGGCTGCTCCCAAAACACCTTTGGAGCGGCTGCTCCCAGGGAGCCAAAGCCAAAGCCTCAGTGCTATTCACTCTGGCATGGAGCTGCCCTTGCAGTGCAAGTTTTGGGCACCTGGGTGCCAGGACAATGCTTGGCTCAACCATCCTTGCCCCCACCTCTTCTCCTCCCCAGCTGGGGAGATGGACCCCATGATGCCCACGCCTCAGCAATGCCAGCACCTCAGCAACGCCTGCACCGCTGGCTGTGCCAGCTCAGGGCTGCGCTGCCTCACTCACGGTCCCAAACTAGTGCGTGTTGGCAAAGAGGGGGAAGCTCTGTGGGACAGGAACCCCTGTCGCTGCCCGTTCCCCCTTCACCTGGCCGAGGCTGCCCTCGCTGCAGGGCAGGGTGCTGGGCCCCTCTCTGGGTGCTGCCACACTTCCGCCACACCCAGGGCGGCCCCCAGTTTCGGCACTGCGGTTTGCCCACGTGGTCGGCACGCGGGGGTGGGTGCCGGGGGTGCCCCAGCAGCAGGGCCGAGGTGCGGAGGTGAGCTCCTGTACTCTGGGGAGGGCGGCGGGAGCTCGGGCACGTGGAGGGGGCAGCGGCGGGGGGCTGTGCTTTGCGTGTCCCCAAGTCCTGGTGGGACGCCATGTAACTGTTTTGGGGGTGGCAGGGGTAGTGGGGGTGGCTGTGGGGGGTGTGTAGGCAGAAGGTGAGGAGCATCAGCTGTGCCAAGGCTGGGGCTGTGCGAGCTGGGCAGAGGGGTGCAGCAAGCCAGGATGTGGGGTGCACCCTTGGGGTGCGCTCAGAAATAGGGGGGCAGAAGTGGATCCCCAACCTTGCCAAAGACAGCAGATTGAGGGGCTGGGGTCTTCAGAGGTGAAGGTGTGGTCCCTGCCCCCGGCCATGTGGGTCAGGTTTTTGGGGAGATGCCCAACCCTGCCTTGTGCCCAGCACACACATGCACACATGCGCCCCAACACCTCTTGGTTGATATGGAAACGAGTCAAATTATTTAGAGGAGAAAGAAGGAAAGAAAAAAAAAAGGAAAAAAACCTGGTGTTAAGGCCCGTCGTTATGGAAACACAAATTATAAAAGTAACTAGGCTGGGGACGTGGCACCTTGCTTCGGGGTGCCGGGTGTTGTGCGGGTTCCATCAGCTGGGGGAAGGGTGGGCAAGAGGGCACCCAGGGGCAGGAGGGTACTGTAGACAGGAGGGCATCTAGGGGTAGGATGGTACCATGGCCAAGAGGGCCCAGTAGGCAGAAGGGCATCTGGGGGCAGGAGGGCACTGTGGGCAGGAGGGCATCCAGGGACAGCAGGGGGGATGCTCGTGATGCAGTGCAGGTGAGCTGGGGGCATGGCAGCCCGACCACCACAGGCAGAGGGGAACGTGGCTTGTGCTGGGGGTCCCAGCCCCTGGGAAGGGCTGTTCCCCTTCCCAGATGAGTGGGATCGCTGGTACTGCCTTGGCTGGGATCTGGCACAGAGCAGGGTTTGGCAGCGGGGCAGTAGCATGTTCCTGGGGATGGGCATTCTGCAGCACCACGCTGTGGGTGGCAGAGGAGAACTGTTGGTCATATGCTGGTAATTGGAGCACCTCAACTTGATGGAGATGGGGCCAGGGACCAGGCAGCACAGGATAAGCCCTAAATCCCCAGGGATGAGACTGTGGCCATCCATATCCCTGTGTAAAGCTCACAGAGACTCACTCTGTGCCTGGGCGGGGCGTGGATGTCCTCAGAGGCAGCGTGCCAGTGGTGGCACTCCCTTAGCTCTGTGCTGGGTAGCAAACCCACATCCGCTCAGAGTGGCAGTGCTGGGGCTGCAGCGTTCCCATGGCAAAGCCTGTTTGCTGGAGCAGCGCTCAGCTCCCCACTGGGCCAGCTCACCAGCAAGCCCAGATCCTTCTCCCAGGAACTTTTCCACCGATAAGGGTGTTTCAGAGGGTCTGGGCAGTCCCATGGAGCTTTCCTTCCGTGGAGAGGTTGAGGGGTGTCCACACGGGGACAGGGCACATGACCCCTGAGCTCCCTGAACCCAGGGCAATGGAAGCGATAGGTCCCCTTGATCCCCCATTTCAGTTGCAACTTCTGCTCCTCTACAGCCGGGATGTTGCTCCACCAGAGTATGCAGCGTTTCCTGTGCCCGGGTGCGGCTGGGCATGGGTGGCAGGGCTGGCTTCCTTCCCCAATTTTACCCAGCTCCCTTCTTGGTAGCCCAACAGGGCAGTGTCCAGCCCCCAAATTGGTAGCAGTGATGGGGGTTGGTCCCAGTGGGCAGCAGCCTGCCAGGGTGGGACACAGCCAGATCCCAGTCCCTGTGTTCCTGCAGAGGTAGGGTGGGATGAGCGCTGTGCCGGTGCGGTGTTATCCAGTGCCAGCACCTGCAGGGAAGCTGCCCACCTGCCTGCCTCTGACCCTGCTCTTTCTCCCCTGCAGCCACTTCTAACCTGGACCTTGAGAGCAAGAAAGCCGCCCCTGGCAAGCTGCCATGGCAGCAGCCTGTGAACGTCTTCCTGGCGGCCGGGCGCCCACCGGGCATGGAGCAGCTGCACCAGGAGGCCCAGCTCAACCTCCAGAGCTTGCTGCAAGGTAGCGGGGAGAGGGGCCAGGGTGGGCTGGGTGAGGGTGGTGCATGGGTGCTGCCCTGGCTACATGATTGCCACGAAACAGTGAGCTTATCTCCCATGCCCGTGTCCGAGCCGCTCCTCGCACCTCACTGGGCTGCAGAACCCAAGGGTTCCCAGCCTCCAGTAGCTCCTTACTGTTCTCTGCTCCCAAATCACTACTGCAAGTGCCAAAGCAACTGAGGCCAGGACTACCCGCTGGGGCTACTGAGGCCACGGGAGTCACCAGGTCACCCACAAGCCCAACCACAGCGCAGTTCTGCTCACGAGGGCCTCAGGGACCTGCCACCAATCTGCCTAACTGGATCGACGTGGCCAGTGGTTTTGTTTTCTTCCAATCTCTGGCCCAGGCCGTCACGCGGCCCTGGCTCCGATGCTCCGCAGGCATCGATGAGATCAGCAGCCCAGCCATCCCCCAGCTTGTAATCTCATTAAGTCAGCCTGAGCAGCCCTGCTTTCCACCAGTCCACAGCCACTAGCATTAATTAGCTCAACAATTACAGGATGAGGACACACTGAGTTCCTGGCTGTCCCCAGTGGGGCTCTGCTTCCCAGCAGGACCCACCACATCCCCTGGCAGGCCCCTGGGAGGAGTGGGGCCAGCTGCTAGAATCTTTGTGTTGCTTCAGCCTCCCCCCAGACCCTCCTTGGGATCTCCCTTCCCCAGCTTCTGAGCTGCCTGTCCTGAGCAGGGATGGCCAGCCAGGCTGGGGACAGCCAGAGGGGCCAGTTGCCCCTCTCTTTGCGTGCCCCCTGCCACAGAAGCCGATAGCCAGAGCAGGGTCCCAGCTGTCGTTTTTCTTGCAGAGGAGTATGAGGAGCAGTACACCGAGAGCAGGGTCACTGGGCAGACCTTCCGCACCGCTGGTCACCCCGACACCCCCCCTGAACCGTCACCCCGACCCCCACCTGCCAAGCGTCTTGAGTTCGTGCTTATGGTGAGTGCTGGGGTATGGGGGTGGGCAGCGAGCCCCCATTTGTGTCCCATCCTTGTCCCTTTGGTGCCTGACGTGCCTTTCTCTCCCTTTTCCCCTGCAGCCCCCGAGCCGGCGAACTGCTGAAGAGGAGAGCACCAGTAGCACCCCCCTCAGCGCTCGCCCCCCTGACGCCTCCCTGAGCCTCCCCACCAGCCCGGACAAGCAGCCCCCCTGGCCCAGGGCCTTTCCCCTGCCCCCCGTGGAGGAGAAGCAGTGGCACCAGCCTGGCTCCATCCAGACCAACATTGTCCCCATTAATGTCTCGGGTAGGGTAGCACCCCTTGGCACAGCAGGGGGGACGCAGGGTGAGGGCAGAGATGTGCCCCACCAGCCTGCTGGGGTGGGGTAGGGGGTGGTGGGAGGGGGCTGGGATTGTGAGCTGTGTCCCTGTGGGTCAGGTGGGCACGAGGGCAGAGAGGGGACAGCAGGACCATGATGGCACCCATCATTCCCAGACATCTCTCATGCCATCCACAACTTTGTGCGTCTGGCCCACTGGCCATGCTTCTGGCAGATCTCATATCCCTCTTGTGCTGCCCAGCCAGCCAGGTCCATTGTCACCTGGGCTCTTGTCACACACCATGCACCCAGCCTGTCTCACCCTTGTCACCTGTCTGTCCGTCTGTTCGTCCTCTTGGGGCTGCAGCTCCCAGCAGTGCAGTCCTGCCTGGTCCTTGCAGACACAGCTGCCATGCTCTGCCCCAGGTCAGACTCTGGGGCTGGTGGCTGGGTGAGGTGCCCCTTCTGAAGGGCAGAGGTGTCTGTCCGCCCTTTACCTCCATCATGAAGAGCTGTGCTGGGGCCACACTGGTCCCTTTCCTCTCTGTGCTTCATGCCCACATGCCCAGTGTGGCTCAGCACTGTGGTGCAGGGTCCAGCTTCACCAGTGCCTGTCATGCAGCAAGGGTCCAGTCTCAGCAGCTCTCCATCCATCCCCCCTGCATCTGCAGCATCTCCTGCCATGCCTCCATCTCCCCCGCACTCACCTCACACGGCTCACACCATCCTCCTGCCATCCCACGCTCCAGCCTGTGTCACCATCCCAGGCTGGGGACACGCAGGGGACATGGGTGATGGAGGGGGCAGAGCCCCCGCCCTGGCAGCGGCTCCCAGCACCGCGGTGTACCGCTGTTTGTTTTGGCTACAGGGCAGCACTTTGCTAGGCTCGCGAGTGCTCGTCACTCCCTGTTTAACACAGAGACCGCGATGAACCCAAAGTCCACCCTGCGGCGTAGACGGACCATTATTGGATTCCCTAACCTGTCCCTGCGAGACCAAGGTGACGGCAAGAACCACGCAGGCAGCACCCAGGCAGGGCTGGCACCCCCCAGAGCTGCCCTGATGGGGGGGCAGAGTCGCTGGCATGGCACTGGGGACAGCCCCTTCACCCCGAGTCATAATCCTGAGACAGGAGTCACCCAGCCTTGGCCTCAGCAGCTCTGGCCCTGCACCCACCTTCCCCTGTGTGGGCAGACCCTGTGCACAGGGTGCCAGGGCTGTGGGGTGCACCCCTGCCCAGGTCTTTGCTGGGGCTGGCGAGCTGGCTGCACCAGTGCTGAGGGTGTGTGTGGCTGAGGGAGCCTGCAGTGCTCCTGGGCTGGCGTTGGACCCATTGGGACAGCAGCCACCGTGGCTCAGGGGCTCTGTCCTGCTGTCCCCTATGGAAGGTGTAGAAAAATCAGAGCCAGCCTCTCCTTGGAGGCAACTAGGGACAGGGGTGAACCATGGCACCAGCTGCTCCAAGGCAGTTATCACCGAGTAGGAGGAAGGTTTCTCCCCATGACAGCAGTCAGACAATCAACAGGTTGTCACGGCTCCTCCCTTGGAGTCAGTTAGGCTCAGCCCACCACAACCTTGAGAATCCTGGTCTGCTGGGGGTACTTGGAGCAGGGTCCCCATCTCCTTCCCCATCCCAGCTGTGCTGAGGTAGCACTGAGAGCCACCCCAGAGTTCCTGGGTCCTTCCCCATCCCAGGTGTGCTGTGATGGTGTGGCACTGTGAGCCACCATGTCCCTCCCTGTCCCAGCTGGCAATGCCTGGCCTGGCTCCTCTTGGTCTCCATCTGTGTCCCCACCATCGAGCAGCACTGCAGCAGCACTTTGGTTGCTGTGGGGCTGATGATCCCATGGGTAGAGCCTCCTGCCACGGCTGCTGAGTTGTCCATGGCACATCCAAGATAACAGATCCCAGCTCGAGGTTTAGCCCTGCTGGGTTATGGCCATGCTGATATAGATGGGAGGAGAGAACCTGGTAACAGGGTGACAACATCTTCCCCCCACCTGCCCAAACATGTTTCATGCCTAGGCAGAGATGCAGCCCTGAGACTGGCCACAGGACCAGTCCTGGCCCCTGGCATGCAGGGCAGGATTGTGACCCTGAGAGTGAGGCAGGACGATGCTCACCAGGCTGTGTCTCTCCTCACAGGCAGTGCCAACGGCCCCACATCCAGCAAACACGCGCCCATCGCCGAGTCCCTCTCCTGCAGCTTTGTGCCTGAAGCCACAAGCGGGGGGACGGCACCCCAGGAGATCGGCTCCCGCCAGCCCCTCTCGGCCCCACTGAGGAAGACCTTCAGTGACCTCGGGGCCCGCTGCTGCCAGCCGCCTGCTGCCATGGATGGGGCGGCCACCCCCTGTGCCAGCACCTGCAATGGGATGCAGGGCACCCCTTTCTCCCCACCCTGGAGCGCCCTGGGCTACGGGAGCCCCCCCAGCCCCCCCACCGGCCTGGGAAAGGGGCCCACCTGCACCTCACCAGGTGGCTCCATCCCATCGCCCGGCCCAGGCTCACCCGCTGCTGCCACCCCCTCCTTCTTCATCGCCACGGAAGAACGCATGGGCAGCAACGGGCCCAGCTTCTTCTCCGGCCCAGTGCCTGCATCCCCCCTCACCTCTGGGTGCGTCCAAGAAGCCAAGGGGAACTTCTTGCCGGGAAGCCGAGAGGAGCTGGCGCCGGCGGCAGGGCCGATGCGGCTGGAGGTGGAGCGGGCAGGGTGCCGGTTCCGCGAGCGGTCACTGTCGGTGCCCACGGACTCGGGGTCCCTCTGCTCCATGGACATCGCGTACGCTGAGACCCGGCGGGGCAGCGCCAACTACGCCCTGGGCTACCCCAGCGCCAGCTCCGAGGGCAGCACCAGCACTGACAACATCTCACTGGGGCTGGAGCCCGAGGGCCAGCGGCGGCGGCGCTCCAAGAGCATCTCCCTGAAGAAGGCCAAGAAGAAGCCCTCGCCGCCCACGCGCAGCGTGTCCCTGATCAAAGAGGGGCAGGACGATGACACGGGGCTCGCTGCGGCGCTGCCCAAGGATCAGCGGCCCAAGAGCCTGTGCATCCCACCAGAGCTCCAGGGCCACCGTTTGGTGCATGCTGACCCTCAGGGGAGTGCGGGGAGGGAGCCTGACAGCACAGCTGCCCCCCACCAGTGGCATCTCGCAGACTGGAAGGGTGGCAGTGATCCCTACCGATCCCTCTCCAGCTCAAGCACAACCACGGGGACCACAGCCATCGAGTGCGCCAAGACACGGGGCAGCTCTGAGTCCCTTGTGTCCCCTTCCGTCTCCAGGGCCACAACACCCTCCCAGCTCTCTGCCGAGGCAGACATGAAGACCTCCTCTCCAGGCAGGCCCACGGGACTGATGTCCCCATCCAGTGGGTACTCCAGTCAGTCAGAGACCCCAACCCCCACCGTCCCCACCTCTGCCATACTCGGGCACTCCCCGCACCAGGTGCGGGTGAGGCCACTGGTCCCTGAAAGGAAGTCCTCACTGCCCCCCATATCCCCCATGGAGAGGAGCCCCAAGGGCAGGCTGTCCTTTGACCTCCCCATGACTCCACCTGCCCACCTCGACCTCTCAGGGCTGAAGATCTCCCTAAAGGGGAAGACGAAGGTCAGCAGGCACCACTCCGACTCCACCTTTGGCACCAAGCTGGCCCAGAAGACCAGTCCCATCATGCCCATTATGCCAGTGGTGACACAATCTGACCTCCAGTCTGTCCGCCTCCGCTCCATCAGCCGCTCGGAGCCAGAGGACAATGCCGACGGCCCGGAGCATGTGGAGGAGCCAGCACGTGGCCCCTGCCCGGGGCCAGAGAGGAAGGTGAAGCCGCCTGTGGCAGAGAAGCCGCCTCTGGCCAAGCGCCCTCCATGCATCCTGCCCAAACCCCCAGCTCTGCGGGAGGAGGGTCCCCTGTCCTCCATGTCCCCACCAGGCACTGCTGCAAAGGAGAAGGTGCTGCCACAGGACGGCTTCGTGGTGCTGCGGAGAGGGGAGCTGAGGAGGGGTCTGGGGGAGCCCCCCTTGTCCCTGACCCCGGCAGGACCCCGGCGGCTCTCACAGGGCAGCCTGGAGGAGCTGCAGCCAGAGCGGAGCGGTGCCGCCAACAGGGAGAGGAGGAAGGCCAAGGTGCCACCACCGGTGCCCAAAAAGCCCAGCGTGCTGTACCTGCCTCTCATGCCAGCCCCAGCACAGCTGGGAGCCAGCATGGGGGACCCACCACCCACCCCCAGCCCCATCATCACCCTGGACGCTGACCCCACCTGCTGCGACCCCGACGCTGAGGATCCGCCGTCCCCCAAGGTTGTGGGCACCGTGCAAGCCAGCGACCCTGCCTCGGAGCAAGGTGAGGGTCTCCCCATCCCTATGGTGGGATCGCCCTGGGGACAGGGGTGTCCCTCCGTGCTGCAAAGGGGCTCACTGCCATCTTCTCCTGCCCGCCCACAGGCAGCTCAGCAGAGGCCAGCACAGAGGAGAAGAGCTTTGCCAGCGACAAGACAGCCGAGTCCATTGTGGAGGAGGATGATGAGGTGTTCACAACATCCCGCACCACAGAGGATCTCTTCACAGTGATCCACAGGTAAGGCTGGTGCATGGCACTGGGGGGGCACAGCCCCTGTACCCACTGCATCCTGCCACAGTCACAGCACCAGGCGCAGCGTTCCCCCCACCACAACACCTCAATTTTCCTTGATGGGCTGATGCTTACACTTGGGGCAGCCCAGCTGGTACTGTCTTGAGTGCTTCACAGCACAGCCAGGCTGGGTCACCAGTTTGCAGGGGTGGGTCCAGGTTGGTCCTGCCATGAGCATGACCTGCGAGGCTTGCGTTGTCACCTTGCCCCAGTGAAGCAGGCACAGGCAGCTCTGGGCACCGCTGTGCCCCTTGCTGTGGGACTTCACCCCAGTCCAAGGCTGCTCCCACCCATGTCCCTTTGGTGCCTAGGTCAAAGAGGAAGGTCTTGGGCAGGAAAGAACCTGGTGATACCTTCAGCAGCCGACCCACCTCCCACTCACCTGTAAAGACTTCAGGCTCCCCGACCAGTGAGTCCCCAGCAGCAGCGGGCAGCAGCGGGAAGTCTTCCAGCAGGAATGAGGATTTTAAAGCCCTGCTTCAAAAGAAGAGCAGCAAAACCAGCCCCGGTACCCGGCCATCTGCCGCTGAACTGCTCAAGACCACAAACCCACTGGCCCGGAGGGTCATCACAGAGTTCGCCCCCGAGCTGGACAGTGCAAACAGCCCCAGAAGCCAGCCCTGACCACGCAGGGGCCCCTCCAGCTGGAGGGGTGGCGATGGCTGTGGAGGGAGTGCTGTGAGGGGCTGTTCTGGCTGCCAGGGGCCCCTGTGTCCTGCCAGGGGTTCTGCTTCTGTTTCTTACTTGGAGAGCTGCTGGCAGAGAGGCAGCAGCTAGAGCCCAAGCCCCCATGTCTCTGGGCCCTTCCCAGAAGGGAAGAGGCATCACGGTGGCTGGGACTGGCCCCAGCTGAGCCAGCTCCTGGGACTGAAGATGCCCACCCAGGAAGCAGAGTGGGACCACAGCCCCTGGCGTCACCCCGTGCCTGCAGCAAAGCAGCTTGAGACTTTGGTCCCTTCGGCATGTGGTACTTTAAACAGCTTTTCTAATGCACAGTGGTGGTGATGTTTGATTCTCTTCCCTTTGACATTGTACCTTGAGTTTCCCATGCAGAGATCCGCTGGTTGAGTTCGGCTGGACACACGGATGCACTTTGGAAAGACGCCAGGGGTTCAGCTGGATCTGCGGTTGCTTTTGAAGAGTCACAGGAGGTTCACCCTCATCTCCCCAAGCACCCTCCCTGCCACACGGGGAACTGGCACCCGGCGTCTGCGGCCAGCGCCACCACCTCAAGCCAAAACCCCACCCCTCGAAAGCCCCCAAAATGCTGCATTTTGGAGCTCCTCAGCTCTCAGTCCAAAAGCAAACCCCGGGGTCACCCCCACTGCCAGCCCCACCAGCTGCACCATACAGAGGTTCCAGCAGTTGCCCCACTCCCCACCAGCTCCCTGCACCGGGGGCCCTGCACCTGGCTGCTGACTGCAGGTGACAGGAGTGCGGGGGGCCTTGCACCACAGGAAGGCAAAGGGAAGGAAGTTCATCCCCAGCTCTGCCACCCTAAACCTAATGGACCCTGCAACAGCTTCTGCTGCCCCAGCTACCGGAGATCCTGGGATGCTACTGAGGTGGTGGCTTGAATCCAGGCGGTTGTCACCTGAGCCACCTCCCCAGTGACTCCTGGAGTTCCCTTCAGGGTTGCCCACTGCTCACCACCTGCCCAGTGATCCCCGGGTTCCTCCAGGATTGCCCACTGCTCACCTTGCCCGCCAGCTGCTGGGGAGCTAAGCGAGGCCAAGCAGGACACACACCACCAGGGCACGTGCACAGGAGGGTTTGCACGTCCCTGGATGGGATTTGTCCCACTCACCACCAGCTGCTTCTTCTTGGCCTGGCTCCAGCATGGGAGCTTCAGCTGCCAGTGACAGAGGCCGTGGTGAGGGGCAGCAGGGCAGGGACAGCCACTGGGACCAGGGCAGGGTGGGGAGCAAAAGCCAGCTCCAAACATGAGCACGGCCACGCGCCCGGAGCAACAGGAAGGGCCAGGCTGTGGCTGACAAGGAAATGGGGTGTTTAGGGAAATTTCCGCTTTATTTCTGCACACTCCAGCCCTTCTGTGCTGGGGGAGCGGTGTGGTAGGTCTGGGTGGCAGTGAGGCACCATGGCAGCCCTTCAGCTGCTGCTCTGAGGGGCCAGGCTCTGGACCCCGGGGAGCACAGCCTGGGCAAACACCTCCCTGTGCTCACCCTCACACTGGATCTGACCACACAAGGGCTCCAGTTGGTTCCCCTCCCCTCCCTCCCAGTACTTGCCCATTACTTCCTTCCCTCTCCCATGGCTGCAGATTTAAGCCTGTAATTAAGATCCAGGCTGAGAAACTCAGGAAAAAAAAAAGAAAAAGCCCACAAAAAAAAGCTCTAATGAATGTCCACACTTTGCCCCCATCCCGTGGCCCCGCCCGGTGGCACAGCTCTGACACGGGATGGGGCCGGAGCAGGGATTGGGAAGCTCTGGGGACGGGTACATTTTGCACATGACTGCTCAGGAAACCAGGGATGGAGCCGGCAAAGGGGGCTGGGGGCAAGCATGGGGCAGGGACCCCCCTGCAATACCCCCAGCACTGCTGGCAGCCGGAGTGGCTGATGCTGCTGCGGAGAAATGTCTGGATGGGCCAGGGTGGATCTTGGCTGCTGGGCCAGGGGTCGACTGTGGAACAGAGACTGGCCATGGAATGGACACAGGCTGTTGGATGGAGATCAGCCATGGGATGGAAAATGGCCATGGGATGGAGATCCTCATTTTCGTGGCCAGAGGAATGGGCTTTTCCTGGCTGAGTGCTCGTCCCTGGCCGCTCGCTCCCTGCTCCCTCTGGCTGCGGCTGTCCCACTGGGAAGGCAGTGGGGTCCCGGGAAGAGCCCGGCCGACGGGACAGCCCTGCCCCGGGGCAGGGGCCGCCAAGGTGCCAACTATGGAATGTTGTACTTTTTATCTCGCCAGCTTGGTAAAGTGCTCCCTGCTGCCTGTGTGTGCCTGTGCTTCCTGGGGCTGCCGAGGGACAGGGATGGGTGCGGGGTGGGGAAAGGGGGGGTAACGCCATGAACACCCCTCGGGTGGCCCGAGGGGACACCGGCCCCACCCGCGGGGTCTCTCACGGTGTCTGCAACACACTCGTGTGTCCCCAGTGGTTTTGCGGGGGGGGGGGGCGCGGGGACACTGTAGGGTGCTGGGGACAGGCCACGGTGGGGGCTGGGGATGGTGTGAGGGGCTGGGGATGGACTTTTTTTTCCCAGGGGGCAGGTGGGATGGGTGAGGGGACAGCTCAGTGTGCCAGGGACAGCCCCGGCATTGGGGGTCTGGGGACACGCCAGGGTGGGTGCTGGGAACGGCGAGGGTGGTGGCGGGGGTGGACTTGGGGCTCTGGGGGCCACCCTGGGCGGTAGGGACAGCCCGGAGCGCGCACGGGAGACATGCCAGGGTGGGCGCCGGGGACGGCGACGTGAGCGGCCGTAGGGGCGCGGGCAGGGCGGGGCCCTGGCGGAGGGGCGGGGCCCTGGCGGAGGGGCGGGGCCCTGGCGGAGGGGCGGGGCCCTGGCGGAGGGGCGGGGCCCTGGCGGAGAGGCGGTGCCTGGCGGAGGGGCGGGGCCCTGGCGGAGGGGCGGGGCCCTGGCGGAGGGGCGGGGCCCTGGCGGAGGGGCGGGGCCCTGGCGGAGGGGCGGGGCCCTGGCGGA
>NW_016690182.1:12737432-12807312 GCF_001604755.1 Lepidothrix coronata
GCGCTCCATTCACAGGCGGCGACAGCGGCGGCAGCAGCAGCGAGGGCAAAGCGCAGGGCCCGAAGGGAGGCGGCAGCGCCGTGAAGGTGAGCGCGGGGGCCGGGCGATACGGGGGTGTTTTCCCCGCTCCTCCCCAGCACCCGGGCGCTCGCCCCGCTCGCCACAACCCCGCTCCGCTCTCCCTCCCAGGTCCGGCACATCCTGTGCGAGAAGCACGGCCGGGCCATGGAGGCCATGGAGAAGCTGAAGTCCGGGCAGCGCTTCAGCGAGGTGGCGGCGCAGTACAGCGAGGACAAGGCCAGGCAAGGGGTGGGTGCCGCGCCCGGGGCAGGGCAGTGTGGCCGGGCCGCGCCTGCGGGAGCCCGGGCCCTGCTCGTCACCGCTGCCAGCACAGACAGCTGTCCTGTCCCACGGCCACGTCGCCCACCCTCCCTGCACTGAGAGTCTCAAAGCTTAACCCCGGTGGTTCCTTCCTGCAGGGGGACCTGGGCTGGATGAGCAGAGGCTCCATGGTGGGACCATTCCAGGAGGCAGCGTTTGCCCTGCCTGTGAGCAGCATGGACAAGCCTGTGTACACAGACCCTCCGGTCAAGACCAAGTTCGGGTACCACATTATCATGGTGGAAGGCAAGAAATAAAATGTGAATGACCGTGACCTTGTTGACTGCTTGAATCCCGAGAGCTTGCCAGACACCTTGGCCTTGGAGCAAGTCGGGCACAACCAGCAGCATGCCTGGAGGCTGTCCCTGCCGCCGTGCTGGCAGAGCAGGGCCCTGCCTAGAGAGGTAAAGTGTCCCTGGAAAGGGTGAAACAAGAGCCTTTTGCAGTTGTTGAAGTCTGTGTTGTGTGGCAGGCTGGCCTCGTGTTTCTCCCATTGTGGAGACAGTGGTCTGTTAGCAGAAAAGCTCAGGCTTTTATCTTACAACAGAAATGATGCAGAAAGGGACAGAGGGGTCCCCAGGGCTTGGTCTCCATCCTTGTCCTCTCCAGGAGGGTCCAGACAGCTCCCATGGTACAGCTTGTGCTCCAGGGCTGGGGGACAGTCCCTCTGACAGAGGCTGCGTGACACCAGGGCTGGCCCCAGGCAGTGGGTCAGGCCAGGCAGCAGCAGGGAAGAGAGCTGAGAGAAGGAGGGAAGGAGGAGCTCTCCTGAGCACAGACTGACCTGTGCCTAAAGCTACACCTTGCTCACTCAAAGCTGGGGAAAGAAATTGAATGACTCAGGTTTGAATAAGAAAAAAGCCACTCAGTGCTTGTGTCCCACTTCCTGCGCTCCCCTACACTGGGCATGGGGTGCAGGTGGGGCAGCCCAGCAGGTTCCTGCCATGTCAGGGATATAGCCCAGTGCCATGATCCCCTTCCTCCCCACAGAGCCCCCAAAGCAGCCACAGCTCCAGCAACAGGCACTGGCTTTGTTCACAGGTGAGCACTGTGCACAGAGCTCGGAGATGAGGAGGAAACATCAGAGAGAACAAAAGGCTCTTCCCAAGATCCCACAGAAGGAAGAGGTGAGGTGAAACCCAGGCAGGTCCTTCTCCCCTTTCAGGGTGTTGGTTTTGCTCAGAGCATGGAAAGCTCAGAGGCCAACGAGTGACTGCAAAGCTGCACTTCATTATTATTTTGGTATGAATGCTGCCCAGAGCAGAAATGGCCCCATTTAATGGTGCTCCATTAATAAACCACTTGTTTCCAGGTTGCTAGAGCTTTGTTCTCTCTGTTAGCAAAAGCACATTGGCACAGCTTCTGCACCAGCAGGATTAGTTTTGTGTTTGTTGTGGCTCCTGATACAAAGGATTCCTCTCCCAAAACTGCACAGCTCAGCCAGGTGTGAAGTGTCCTGTGCTATCACACGGTGCCACAGCAGGCAGCTGTGCCAGCCACTAAACATGCATGTGGCACAAGGAAACATCCAAATCCACTGCTATGTTGTCACCAGGTGAGACTGGCAGGAGTCAATCCCCGTGATGTGCACACCAGGCCCAGGTTCTGTCAGTGAGGGGCAGGGGGGCAGAGCGTCGCTGAAAGCCAGAACCGGGGGGTTCTGAGCTGCTGGTTCATGGGATCAAGGTACCCTCAGCCAGTTCGCTGACAACACCGAGCTGTGTGGTGCAGTCACGTGCTGAAGGGGAGGGATGGATCCAGAGGGACCTGGACATGCTGGAGAAGTGGGACTGTGCAAACCTCATGAGGTTCAACAAAGCGAAGTACAGTGCAGTCCCAGGCACACCTGCAGGTTGGGCAGAGAAGGGCTTGAGAGCAGCCCTGGGAGGAGGGCTTGGGGGTGATGTTTGATGAAAAACTCACCCTGAGCCAGCAGTGAGTGCTCACAGCCCAGAAACCCCCCATGCCCTGGGAACACATCCAAAGGAGAGTAGGCAGCAGGTGAAGCAGAGGATTCTCCCTCTCTGCTCTACTCTCCTGAGACCTCACCTGGAATACTGTGTCCAGTTCTGGTGCCCCCAACATAAGAAGGATGTGGAACTGTTGGAACAAGTGCAGAGGAGGCCACAAAGCTGGTAAGAGGAGTGGACCACCTGCCCTATGGAGACAGGCTGAGAGAGTTGGGACTGTTCAGCCTGGAGAAGAGACGGTTGTGTAGAGACCTCAGCACCTTCCAGTCTGTGAAGGGGCCTACAGAGAAGCTGGAGAGGGACTCTGCCTCAGGAACTGGAGTGACAGGACAAGCAGAAATGTGTTCAGACTGACAGATGGCAGGGTTAGATGGGATATTAGGGATAAATTCTTCCCTGTTAGGGTGGTGAGGCCATGGCAGAGGTTGCCCAGAGAAGCTGTGGCTGCTCCATCCCTGGAAGTGTTCAAGGCCAGGTTGGATGGGGCTTGGAGCAACCTGGGATAGTGGGAGGTGTCCCTGCCCATGGCAGGGCACTGGAAGGTCTTTAAGGTCCCTCCCAACCCAAACCATTCTATGACCCTGTGATTCTGTGAACTACAAACCCTCTTCATAGCTTCATCGTGCCTACAGGACCTGAGAGATACTTCACCTAACAGAGTTAAGCTGTGTGTGGGGAGAGGGTTAGAGGATTTCCTTACCAAAAAAAGCAGTTAAATCCAGTATCCCCTCCTGCTGTCTTTGGAGTTCTAGCCCCACAGCCCCCCCACACACATACACACCTCTCAGGGGGTTCAGAAGGGCTCCTGCACTACCACACTGGGTGTTACACCTGGTGCCAAGCAGATGCTGTGCTGGCCTCCTCTGCTCCACTTCCTCCACTGTTTGGAGAAATTAGAGCAGCGAACAGTTTTTAAATCTTTTTAACTCCTCCACAGCCAATCCATTCTCAGACCACCTTACAACCAGGCTGCAAGAGCTGTTCTCTCCTTCGCACCAGCATCCAGCTCACACAAATGGTGGGTGACATTCAGGCACCCAAGTTGGCTTATTTCAAGACAAGAAGGAGGGAGCAATCACATCAGCCTGAGGCTGGGCTGTGCAGTGGCCATGGAACCACACTGCCCCCATCCTCTCAGGGGAGAGGAGTGACAGAACCTGGAGGGGCAAAGGGTGAAGCCAGAGCTGCCAGCTTAGAGAGGGGTTTAGACATCAACAACATCTTTTTATTAAATAACCAGACAGAAACATGAGCTATTTTCACCTTTGTGAGCTGACTCCACAGTGAAGTTCCCTCCCCAGCATCCAACACCTGGATTCTTGGACTGTTTCCTCACAGAGGAGATGCTGAGTTTGCTCAGTCATGTGAGTGAATGGGAGGCACCAGCCTGGAGCTGGCTCAGGGATCCTGGTGCCATGGTGCAGACACGTGTTAATGAGGAACAGCTAGACTGTGCTCACACCCTTCACTTCTGTGACAGCTGTCTGTACAAGTTTAGAGTGAGAAGCATAACTTCAGGATCTCCACTTTTTATGTCAAGAGCTTGCAGGAAGCAGTCCAATGCCTCCTGGAGTTTCCCATCATTCTGAAGTTTCTTCCCACTGTACACCAAGGTGTCGTAATCCCCCACAGCAGGAGAGGAATTCTGACCAACGTCCTTTTCGGACCTGCTTTCCTGGGTGAAGTAGTCAATCTGCTCACCCGACTGGAGCTCAGGGTCACCAGTGGATTCCTCCTGAGATGACTCCGTCTCCTCCGCCTCGGACTGCTCAGATTCCTCACTATCTACATGGGAGGACTCTTCACCTGTATAAAGTGTTTCTCCAGTAGGTTCTTCTTCAGTCTCAGCAGATTCCCCAGTACACTCCTCAGCTTCTTCTTCCACAAGCTTGTCTTGCTCCTCATCAGTGTCATCATCACCTTCTTCACCGGTGGTTTCCATGATTTCCCCAATATCCTCCACCTCATCTACTACTTTGTTGATGAATGAGCGCCTGGAAGCATTAGACCTGCTACCACTGTTACTTAGTTGAGGAGAAAAGATGGCTCTAGCCCTGCTTCTGTCACATTTAGGGGTGGACGCGCTAATTCCTTCCAGAAGTTGGTGCCCAAGGCTGTCCAGGGGAGAGGAGGGCATTTGTTCAGGCTGCTCTTCACTCTCGCTGTCTGAAGCAATTCTGTTTAAGCATTTCCTCCTATTAAAAGTAAAGAGACCACTGCTTTCCTCCAATGCTTCACTCCCTTGCAGGGAGGCATTTGGCTCTTCCTCATCTGCGGGACAGGGTTTGCCACAGTTACTGTTCTCACTCAGCTGACTTTTTTTTGGAGATTCTTTGGTTGGAGATTGACACAAACTTTCTGCCTGGCGTTGGAAGCTCTCGTTGGGGTGTTCCACTGACCCTTCCCTATTTGAGGCATCCTTCCATCCCTCTTCAGACTCTTCCAAGACCAGATTGAAGTCAACTTGATCCTGGAGAGAAAGCACAGATGTGTCCTCCAAGTTGTCTTCCAGCACACGAGACTTGCAGAGCCCACCATGGATTTCTGGTGTGACATGTGATAAGCTCAGCACTGCGGAAGTGGAAGCTGCCTCAGGAACGTCCTTCTGCTCTGTCCCCAGGGCAATGTGCGGGTCAAGTACCTGAACTGACATTTCTGCAACCCTTTCAGGATTGTCAGCTATGCGAGACTCGTTGGAGGAATGGTGATGATGCCCGGACAGGTCATTCCCTGCCTTAGCCAAGCTGTCTGAATGTACATGGGAATGCTGTTTCCCTTGGAGGCTCCGACTCTCTTTCTCAAGTGCAGGGGATGATGGTATAATGCTGGATTCGAGATTTTGCTCAGATTCTTGTATATCACCTTGTTCTGCTGCCTTGCTGGTATTAAGCAGCTCTGTCTCTATAGTTGACATATCTTGTGGCAGTTTCTGCTCACTCGAGTCATCAATAGTTAGAATTGTCATTTTGGAGCTGACATCAAGTACCTGGACCTCCTCATCCTCTGTAAAGTCAATAAATTTGTCTTTTTCATGTGCATCAGCTACTGGTGGTGAAATAAAGTGATTTTTGTCATTCACCACCGGAGACAACTTCTTGGGTCCAGAAACCAATCCTGGTGGTCTTTGCCACTCCTCTTCACAGGCACTTCTGATCTCCTCCATCCTCTGGTCTCTGAGCTGGGACTCCAGCTGGACCAGCTCATGGGCTTTCTGTACCCTCCGCTGGATGTACTCATGGGCTTCCTCGCTCTCCACTTGCTCCTCGTGAGCAGTGTCCTTCGTGTAGATCAAGTCGTGGTCAGAAATGCCAAACATCGCCAGCGAGTGCAGGTAAGCAATGTGCTCATCCAGCTGCGTGTCGGACTTCCTCTGCATGGCGTGCAGGGACTGCAGCTGGATCTGAGTCACAGACGTCCGAGTATCTTCCAGCGTGAAGAGCTCCCTTAGTTCCTGTTTGGAGAAATAGCGGAATGGGTTCTTTTTGTCACCAGTGGTCTGTCTGATTAATGAATCCTTAAACACCTGCCGCCTGTATATCTTCTCTTCCACGGTGCCACAGGTGATCAGCCTGTAAATCACTACATTCTCTTTTTGCCCGATCCTGTAAGCTCTGTCCACAGCCTGAGCGTCGGTCGCTGGATTCCAGCTGGGATCAAAGATCACCACTCGGCTGGCTGCTGTCAAGGTTATGCCGACGCCCCCAACCTGCGTGGTGAGCAGGAAGACAGAGTAGTCCGTGTTGCTCTGGAAGGCATTGATGCGCTTCTCCCGCTCCGTCAGGTGGGTCACCGTGCCATCAATGCGCAGGATCCGGAATTGTCGGTGAGACAGGACGAGCTCTATGATATCCAGCATCTTCCTCGACTGTGAGAACACCAGGGTTCGGTGTCCCTCTGCTCGCAGTCGTTCGAGCAGTCCCACGAGGAACTGCATCTTCCCAGACTCCTGGATCATGGTCTCATCAGAGAGATGATCTATTTTATTCGCACCTGAAAGCATATCTGCTTCGCTCCTATGATCCTGCTCAAAATACTCCTGCTCTTCCAAGCCCAGCTGGATACAGGCTCTTGCAGACAGAAGCCTGGGGTGGTCACAGAGCTTCTTCAGGACTGTCAGCTCAGCCAAAGGTGATCGGGTTGTCATCAGCACTTCCTTCACGTGATCCAGGCAGAGAAAGTTCCTGTATATTTCTTCCTGTACCGGTGCCAGATACACCCACACAACAAAGTCATTTTTCCTAGTGAGAGATGGCATGACAGGAGCCTTGTTCTCACTTGGATCCTCAGGAAGAGGAGCATCTGCTTTATCAGCAGAATAGCTTTTGATGTCTTCCTTAGTCCTTCTGAGGAAATAGGGCTTTATAATGGCCATGAGATTCTCTGATATCTTTAGCCCCAGCACTTTCTCACCTGGAGTTGCATCCTTCTCCCTCGCCCTGGTAATGGGATTCTCGTATTCCATTTTAAAAGTTTTGGCTGTTCCCAAGAGGGAGCCTTGGCAGGCAAAGTCAAACAAGGACCACATTTCCCGCAGGTTGTTCTGCACGGGGGTGCCCGTGAGCAGGACGCGGTGCCGGGCTGGGATCGCGTATGCGCACTTCGTCGTCTTGTTTGATGAGCACTTGATCTTATGTGCTTCGTCAAGAATGACGTAGTCCCAGACAAACTCCTCCTCGTGGCGACTGGCCAGCTGCTTCCAGTTGTTAATGAGCATATTGTAGCTCGTAATGACGATGCCATTCTTCCTCTGGACCCTCTCCAGGTTCCTGGTGCGCTCCGCCTTGCTGGTGCCGTGGAACTCCTTGACACGCAAGCCGGGGGTCCAGCGAGCGAACTCGGCCAGCCAGCTGCTGACCAGGGTAGTGGGCATGATGAGCAGGACATGCTGGATGAGCTCGGCGTCGAACATACCCGAGAGGAAGGCGATGACCTGGATGGTCTTGCCCAGGCCCATGTCATCTGCCAGAATGCCACCTGGCCTGCCCTCCCGGTGCAGGCGGTACAGGAATGCAACACCTTCCCGCTGGTGCTGGAACAGCTTCTCGTGCATCTCCCCGTAGATCAGCAGGCCGCTGCCGCACACATCCACGAAGCCTTCAACCTCCTCCTCCTCCTGCTCGGCCGCCGCCGCTGCCAGCGCCTCCTCCACCCGCTGCATGCGGCCCCGCAGCTTCTCGCTGGGGCGGATGGCGGCTGCCAGCCGGAACAGCCGCAGCGCCTCTTCCAGGTCCCCATCGCCCGCCGCTGCCTTCGCGCTGGTCACGAACCTGCGGAAGTCACCGTGAGCACCGCGCGCCCGGGCCCGGCCCGCAACCGGGGGAGGTTGGCCCGTCACCGCCACCCCCGCTCTGGGGCCGCCTCTGCCCGCCCCGGAGCCCCTCGCCCCCGCCGCTCAGTCCCCGCACACCGCCCGGCCTGGCCCCGCCCCGCTCACCCCCGGTACCGCTGCTCCTCGTCCGCCGCCTGCCCCGGGGCCGAGGCCGCCATGGCGCTTCAAACCCGGTTCCTCCCGTCCTGCACCGCGTCACATGCAAATCACCTCGGCTCGCAGCCAATCAGCACGGGGCGGGAGCAAAGGGGCGTGGCTGCACGCTGCCCCGGGAGGACGGGGGACTCGGGGACCGGTGCCGGTCCCGTGCTGTCCCTGCCGTGCGGGAGGCGAGGCGAGGTGCGGGGCACCCGGCGGGAGTCCGGAGGACTCGCAACTGCCCTCGTCCCCGGTGCGCTCCCGCTTCCCGCCCCGCTGCGGGTGCAGCCCCGGGGCCCTCCGCCTCGGTCAACGGGCGGTGGGGTCCGCCCGCCGGCAGGGGGCGCGGGGGGCGGCGGCGGGCGGCGCTCTGCCCCGCTCTGCCCCGCGCCCGTGACCGGCGCGGAGTCGCCGGGAGACCGAGCGCCGCCATGGAGGCGCGCGCCGCGGGCCGCGGCCTGCTCGTATCCACCGGGAGCGGCGGGGCCGGGCGGGCGGGCGGGGCGGGGCGCGGTGCGGAGGTTTCCTTAGCTGCGGCGCAGAGCGTTGCCGGCGCGGAGGTGCGGGCCGGGCGGCGGGAGCCGTGTGTGCTCGGCCTGGCGCGGCGGGGCGGCCGCTACGGGTGAGTGCGGGCCGGGCGGGGATGGGGCGCGGGGGTTCGGCCCGGCCCGGCTCGGTCGGTGCCACGGCCGCCGTGACTCTCGGGAGCCGAGCGTGCCTCCGGCGGTCTCCACTCATCCTCCGGCCGTGCCTTGCCGGGGCTCCTCCGGCCGCCGGAGCCGCAGGGTTGGAGTTTGTGTGGTTCTGGATCTGCCCCGTGCCAGGCAGAGTTGAACAGCTCTTAACTTCTCCCCACGGGCACCCACGTCCTGCGCGGTCCCACCTGTGTTGCTTTTTCCTTGTTCCTTCCCCATCAGTACAGCGATAGCAATCAAACACCGTGTCTGTGTACACACGGCTCCCGCGGCTGTTTGTGTGTGTATGTGAGAGAACAGGGCGTTGCTGCCGGGTTTTTCCAAGTCTTTTTTTTTTTTTTTCTGTCTGCAGGATCATCATCCACTCACAGGACAAAGAAAACTCCGATCCGGATTATATTCCCATCAACAGCCGCTTTAAGTGTGTGCAAGGTACTGACTGCTAGGGGGAGGGTGGGAATCCACTGCTGTTCGTCCACAAACTCAAATTTGGTGGTGTTTCCTGACCTGCCTCCTGTGGGTTGTATGCTTCCCCGTGAGACTGCAACTCACAGTTTATGGAATCCCCTTGTTCCTCATCCAAGTGGTTTGTCATTCCATGTCAGCATGTAGTTGTGAGGAACTTGGCTGGCCCCCGTGCGTGGTGGGCTTGCAGGGGCTGGAATTTGGTGCCTAGTGGTGTCTGTCTCTCTGGCTTCTCTGTCGTGTCGAGAGTTGGGAACTTTTGCCTGATTTCTGCATGTTCAGATCTAAATTTCCATAAGGTCTGGCAAGCTCTCAGCTCCCAGCAGTTGGATCGAGAAGGGCTTTAGGCCTTGGCTTGGAAGGACTTAAATAGCTGCAAGTGTCCTTGGGGCAAATCCTTGTCAGGAATAAAAGCAACTTTAGCCAGATAGGCTCATTCCCTTCTGTGCAGCTCAGTGAGGTTCTACCCCTGGTCTTGCACTGTAGAGAAGCTCTGAAGTTCCTTGTCAGGTTGGTCTTTCCCAAAGTAGCTGCACTGATGGGGAAAAACATCCAAGTGTGTGAGAACTCTGTGTGCTGGGAATCTCCCTGGGACACTTGGTAGGAGGTGACTGTCTAGGTTCTCTGTGCCAGAACTGTTAGGAATGTACGTAAATTAGTGCTGTTTGTTCCTCTTTCAGGACTCTTTGTGGTTTGTAGCAAGCAATGTGATTATTTAAGTCCTCAGTTACTGCAGCATCCAGCATGAGCTCTCCTGATCCTGTTTTTCTCTTTTCCAGAGGCAGAAGAAACTCTGCTGATTGATATAGCTGCAAACAGTAAGTTTTATAAGGGCAGTGGTGTGGCTGACCTGTCAGGGAACAGCTGCCTGGTGCTTGTTTCACCTTCCCAGTCTTCCCCCAGGCTCTGTGTTTGTCCTCTGCTCAAGCCAGGATTGTTTTCCCTCTGATGTCATCTGGCTCTGCCAATAACTACTCAGTTATTGCAACGGACAGGGCCTGAAATGCAAATGATTGAAACATTTGCAGTTTTCCATACTGCTTTTAGAGCTCCTCTCTGATAGATTGCAGTAGGGAGAAGGATTCCTAAAGCCAGAAGAACCTGCCGAGGATACCCCAAGCAGGGGGGGGGGATTTGAGAAGCGCAGGGAGAGTAACTTAGGTGCGGGTTTCCATCAGAAACAACATCTGGAAGTTGTGTGTAAAGCCTGGTGAGTGACTGTGAGCCGGCCTGGGCTGACTCTGTGAGTGTGTTTGAAGCAGGCTGCAAGGTCCGGATACAGGGCGACGAGACACCGGAGCGGCTCTTTGAGATCCCCGATGAGGAGCGCTGCTTGGGATTCCTGTCCGAAGTGCAGAGCATCCAGGAGGGTGAGCAGAGCTGCACCTCTGTGTGTGTGAAATCCTCTGACTTGTCAGCAGTTTCTGACAGGGTGGGGTTTGTTCCAGCCCACCTGAAAGCTTCTCCTGAACCCAAGGACGGAGCCATCTGGCATCAGGTGGAGAAGAGCCTCCCGGGTCTGTTGCAGGCCTCTCCTCCAGGTACAGTTGGCTTTGCTCAGGGGCATGTGCAGTGCTGGGGTGCTTGGGGTGGGACCTGGATCTGATCCTGCCCTTGGCAGCCTGGCCTCTGCTCCCTAGTCTGTTCATTCCTTCCTGAGTGCTCTTTTCTGCCTTAGTTTGTGTGTAGTAAGCTCCCTGCTGCCTTGACTTGTGATTAGTGCCCCTTTCTCCCATTCCCTGAGTCACACAGTTGATAAATTCCTGTTATCATTTGGGTTTTTTTTGCTTTCTGTGGAGTTACATTTTTTCCATCTTGATCAGAGCTGTTTCAGATTGTTTCTCAGGGTACTGTGCTTGGATTTTTCATTACAGGAGCTCTGGGGTTTGAGGATGACTTCAGCACTCTGAGCCTAGAAGAGAAAAGGAATATGCAAAACCACCAAGCGGGATCTCGGCGGGAGCCCCCACCTCCTCCTGTTCCTCAGAACAGACAGTAAGTAACACAGGGCATCTGTTCCCTTTTTTACTTCTCTTCCTAGACAGCAGAACAAGTTCTAGTGCTGGTTTTGCCTCCTTCCTAGATTTCCCCGAGAGAGAGAAGGTACATCCAGAGACCAGCCCAAAGTGACCAACACGATGCGCAAGATGTTTTTGCCCAGCACGCAGTCGGGGCAGAGAGAGGGTCTCATCAAACACGTGCTGGCCAAGAGGGAGAAGGCCTACATCAACTGGCACAATTTCAGGTGAGAGTGGGGAGGAGGGGACAGAGCTGTGGGATCTCTGCTGTGAGCTCAGATCTCACCCAGGTTTATATCCTGGCAGCTGCTGATGGATGGCAGCTCAAGTGGCCAGTGAGGATGGTACAGCCTGAAAGTCACCAAGTGCCCATGGTGCAGCTGCTCCTATTGTGTCTTCTCCCTGTGTGTGTCAGATCTCCTGAGCCTCAATGAGGCTGGAGCAGCTGGGCAGAAAGGGTGAAGGTAGATGTCCCACCATGCTGTCCTGATTTTGCCCTACATGACATGGTGCTAAAAGACCCAGATGTTTGCTGGTGGAATGTCTTAGTCCAGGAGGAGTGTCACTGGGAGTGACTCACACCTGGGAGAATTTTTTAGGGAGAGGCTGGATAGCCTCAGCCTGGAGAAAAGGAGGCTCAGGGGAGACCTCACTCTATACAACTCCCTGCCAGGAGGGTGGAGCCAGGGGGAGTCTGGCTCTGCTCCCAGGTAACAAGTGACAGGACAAGAGGAAACGGCCTCAAGCAGTGCCAGGGGAGGTTCAGGTTGGACATTAGGAAGAATTTCTTCACAGAGAGGGCTGTCAGACATTGGAAGGGGCTGCCCAGGGAGGCAGTGCAGTCCCCATCCCTGGAGGTGTTCAAGGAACAACTGGATGTGGCACTCAGTGCTCTGGGCGGGGTGACAAGGAGGGGGTTGATCACAGGTTAGACTCGATGATCTTGGCAGTCTTTTCCAACCTCAGGGATTCTGGGATCCTGTGAATTTCAGTTCCCCCCTGGCTGGCACAGCCCCACGCAGGGGCAGCTCACAGTGTGTCAGTGTGTGCTCACAGTGTCTGCTCCCAGCCTGGACACTGCTGTGCTGCTGTGGTTTTCACTGTGTTTTCTGACGGTTCAGCTGCTTTTGTGTTGTAGGTTTTTTGTGGGAACGTGGAATGTGAACGGGCAGTCTCCTGACAGCTTCTTGGAGCCGTGGCTGGTGTGTGACACGGAGCCTCCCGACTTCTACTGTGTTGGGTGAGTGGCAGCAACCTAGACTTACTAACAGGACTGGTTCTTTGTTGCTCTTGCTGGGATCCTGGAGGGCTATGTTTGGTTTAGGTTCTTGTCATGCTCCCAGAGGCTGCACAGAGCTGAGTTGTGTTGCACAGGAGCTGTCTGAGGGCAGAGGGCTGTCGGATGAGGCAGAGGATTGGGTTAAACAAGGCTGGCGTGACATAACCGATTTTCCTGGAGGCATCTGCAGAGCTCCCTGGTTGTCCTCTGCCTAAAGGGGTGCTTCCCAGGGGAGAGGGTTGCTAGGGGGTTATGGGTAGGGTCTCAGAAGGCACCATGGGGAAATTGTGCTGCTTTATTTAGCAAGTGGCCATAAGGAGCTGCTCCTCCAAGGGCTGTTGCTGGAGGTTTCGCATTCCTGTAGGAAGAGGGGGATGTGCATGAGGGCTGAAGGTGCTAAGCTCTTGGGTTTCCAGGTTCCAGGAGCTGGACCTCAGCACAGAGGCTTTCTTCTACTTTGATTCTACGAAGGAGCAGGAGTGGCTGGCTGCTGTGGAGAGGGCCCTGCATCCTCAGGCCAAGTACAAGAAAGTGAGTTCTGCCCAGTGGTGTGTCTTGTCATGGAGCTGGCATGATGGGAAGGAAAAGGGAAAGGGGCTTTCCCTTTCCTCACCTACCCAAGGAGCAGGGCTTGGAGAAACCAAGGGTGGTACTGGGCATGTGTCAAGTGTGCCAAGTTAAATCTGGAGTGTGTATTTCTGCCCCACAGCTGTGGGGGAATATTGTGCTTCAAAGCAGAAATTTATAAAGGTGGGGATCACAAACCTTTATCAAATAGGAAGGTGGTGCCAGGGAAGCAACAGGTTCAAATCCTCTACCTGTGTTACCATCTCACCCTGTAGTATAGAAGCCAGGTGTGTCCTGAGCTGGTAAATCAAATGAATAACTTTTTCCTGAAAGAATGGGATGATTTATGAAAAAAAGAATCTTCCAGAGGCTGTTGCCTTGGGACAGAATTGCTTCAGCTGTGGCAGGACTTTGTTCTGGCTGGTTAAGAGCAAGCCATTGGTTTTATGTCTGCTGTAGCAAACCTTTCTACTGCAGGGACCAGTCCTAAATATATGAATGGGTTTCCCTGTCCTCCATAGCCCGCGTGTTCAATGTCACACCCTGTCCTGCTTGCTCTGAGCTGAGCTCAGGGGCAGGTGTTACAGGGAGTGAAGCAAGGAACAGAGCACCTTGCTGAGCTGAGACCCGTCGAGGGGAGTCAGGAGTCATGGCCTGCAGTGCAGAGAGGCCCTTTTCTTTACTTCAGTTTTGGGTGAATTCCTCCCACCCTGGTGAAAGAGAGAGCACAGGATACGGCTGCAGGAGGGGGAAGTGGCTGAAGTTGTAGATAAGACTTGTGGTCGCTTGTAAATTCCACTTCTGCAGAGCAGACTGGGTGCTGGGCTCTTCCAGCTCTCAGCTTCTTCCCTCACTCCCTAGACTTAATCCCAACACATCTGAGAGTTTCTGTGAGGGTGCAGACTGCACTCAAGAAGGTGAGGCCTTGTCACTGTTTCAGAGTGGTGACCCCACTGTTTTGGAGGTTCAGGAAGATCACAGACTGGGCAGGCGTTGGCTTAGCACGTGTAAAAGATCAGCAGCAAACCCAGGATCCCCACTGGGACACAGCACATGAGCACGGTGTTAAGCCCTGGGGGCTGAATTCTGCAGCAGAGAACAACTCAGCTCCAGAGAGAGGCCCTTTGCTTTAGGGAACGAGTGTTTCCTGAAAACCAATTGACCTGTACAGCTCAGAGATGCCTTTTGATACCCCATGCACGTCTGCCTCGGGGAAATAAGAACATCTTTGTCCATTCCCCTTGGCATGTGCCACTGGCTCTGCTGGAGTTAAGAGTAAGCCAAGGTGAGCCCTGACTCCCAGCTGCACCTGCAGCCTCAGCACAGCCACAGCTTTACACCAGAACTGGCTGGAGCACTCAGGGTCTTCTCTGGTTGTGCTGACAAAGGCTGAGACCTCACCAACAGACCTGCTGCGTATTTATTCAGTTTCTCTTACCTCATCCTGTTGTAGAGAAGCACCACCGTGGGGAATGCAGTGAGCTCAGCACAGCTCACAACTCTGGGGAGTGACAGATTGACCCCCAGAACCTTCCTGTGGGACAGGAGGCCCTTTCAGCAATGTTATTAAATTTAGGGATTGAGTACAGAACATGATGAGGAATGGGGGGAGCCAGAGCAGCAGAGCATCAGGCAGAGCAGGCAGATCAGAGCTGCATTCCCCCTGCCTCTCTGGGAACTCAGCATCCCGTTTATCTTCACAGGTGCAAATGGTCCGTCTGGTTGGGATGATGTTGCTCGTATTTGCTAAGAAGGATCATCTGAGCAATATCAGAGAGATCGTGACGGAGTCTGTGGGCACGGGAGTCATGGGAAAGATGGTGAGTCACCGAGGCCAGCTTGTTGCTTCCCTGTATCCATGCGAGAAGCAGCACAGCTTGTTTTTGTTTACCTGTGCCATCCCTGTCCCCTCCCTGTGCCACACCTGACTCCTGCTCTAACCCCACTGGTACCTGCTGTTCCCAGGGCAACAAGGGCGGTGTGGCCGTGAGGTTTGTGTTCCACAACACCACCTTCTGCGTCGTCAACTCCCACCTGGCTGCCCACGTGGAGGACTTCGAGCGCCGAAACCAGGATTATAAGGACATCTGTGCCCGGATGAGCTTTGAGACCCCCGATGACAGCCTGCCTCAGCTCAACATCATGAAACACGAGTGAGTTGTGTTGATGTTTTCCCTTTTGAAGCAGTGTTGGTTTACCCAAATCGAGCCAGAATTGCAGCAACAGGAGGTTTCATGCAGATAAGTTTTCTGGCTTGATAAAATAACCAGAAGTGCCAAGGGCTGTGCTGTTCTGCAGCTCCTGCAGACAAACTGTGGTCACCTCCTCATTGCCGCTGTCCCCAGCATCCCTCTCCTTGCATTTGTGTGTAACTCTTCAGCAGGCCTAAACAGAATACAAACGACTTGTAGTTCTGTAGTTAATATTTAAACCATTTAAAAAAAACAAAAATAAAATGTAGAGTGGATTAGTACAGAAAATACTTCAACTATTAGATTATCCTTGATAATCCACTAGTGCAAATGTTGAGGTTTGACTATGAACAGGAAGAGTTCTGGTACTAGAGGGGGGGCTAAATTTTAATCTTTAAATGAACCCTTTGTGGAGTAAAGAGTGGGTCCCAAGAGTGTTTCTTTAGCTGCTGGTAATGACAAGGCTGTAGGTCCCTTTGGAAACCAAGAGAGGAGCAGGGCAGGAGCGGGTGCTGGTGAGGTGTGGCTAATGGCTGAGATGGGAAACAACATCCAGAAAGTTGTAAACTCCACAGGAATCTAACTCTGCTCCTGCCAATTCTGCATCAGTTGGTCTTTGTTGGGCAGATGGTGCAGCAGTAACCTGCTCTGGTTGAATGGAAGGCAGTGAAAAACCAACAGGTAAAACCGGGATGTCACACAGGGTGTGACCCTGCAGATACAGGTGCCTCTCCTGCCCAGCTGGCTGACAGGCAGGCTCTACTTACTGAGCTCCATCACTTCCCTCTTCTGAACATGTGAAGAGCCTGAATACCAGCTAGATTTTGTGTGAAGCTTGGTGGGATACACTGGTTTCACTTCATTAGAGGGTCAGTGCTGTTCTCTAGCTTTTTTTGGGCTGAGGCAAACTCATTATCTCCCAGTAAACTAAGTCTTCAATCCTTGGAAGATTCCACAGGAGGTGGACTTAGTCCTGTAGGATCTGCTGCCACTAGAAATTTCTGCTTTTGGACTCGATCTTTCGTGTCTTCTTTTTTGTCTTCCACATGTCTCAACCACAATATGATTTTAAAAAGGGAGATGTTAATTGCTGATCTGCTCTGAAATTCTTCCCTGTGAGGGTGGTGAGGCCATGGCAGAGGTTGCCCAGAGAAGCTGTGGCTGCCCCTGGATACCTGGAAGTGTCGAAGGCCAGGTTGGACGGGGCTTGGAGCAACCTGGGATAGTGGAAGGTGTCCCTGCCCATGGCAGGGAGGTGGAACAAGATGAGCTTTAAGGTCCCTTCCAACCCAAACCATTCCATGATTCTATATGTCTTTGTTTCCAGTGTTGTCATCTGGCTGGGAGACTTGAACTACAGGCTGTGTCTACCAGATGCCAGTGAAGTGAAGAGTCTCATCAGCAAGAACGAGCTTCAGAAGCTGCTGACATATGACCAGGTCAGTGAACTCACTCACATTTGCCCCATCCTTGAGGGGTTGTCTTGGTTTAGGATATGCCTGTGCTTGGAAGGAGCTGGCAAACGTGGAGCTGGGGAAGGGGCTGGAGCACAGGTTTGATGAGGAGCAGCTGAGGGAGCTGGGGGAGCTCAGCCTGGAGAAAAGGAGGCTCAGGAGAGACCTTCTCACTCTCTGCAGCACCTTGACAGGAGGGTAGATCCAGGTGGGGATCAGGCTCTGCTCCCAGGGAACAAGGGACAGGAGGAAACGGCCTCAAGTTGCACCAGGGGAGGTTTAGGTTGGATATTAGGGAAAATTTCTTTCTGGAATGCGCTGAACAACCCTGGCACAGACTGCACAGGGCAGTGGTGGAGTCCCCAGTCCTGAGAGGATTTAACAGACGTGTAGATGTGGCACTTGGGGGCATGGGTTAGTGGTGGCTTGGCAATGCTGCAGGAACAATGGAACTCAGTGGTCTTGGAGGGATTTTCCAATCTAAGTAATTCCATGACACTCTGTAAGAAGGGTCTATAGACACAGACACTGGACCCTGACAGAGCTCTGGGTGCACTGGTGGCAACAACCCCCTGAACAAAACCAGATTGTCCATACTGGATTAACTGGGTGACTCAGGCATTTACCATGAAGGTGTGTCTCTGTCTCAGTGAAGGAGTTCTCTCTTATGTACAAACTACAAGCTGAACACAGGAATTTGTAACAGCAACAAAAGCTGCTGTGATCAGTGTTGTGGAAGAGGTATTGATTTGGAGCCCAAATCTGCTCAGCTAGCTTGACCTGAATTCTGTGCTGTCGCCTTCCCCGCTCGGCACTTCTCTGCAGCACCCTGAAACCCAGGGCAGGTACCTTTCAGGTGAAGGATTGCTCCTGTGAAACCCAACTGCAGTTGTGCAATATCACCTCTGACACAGTTTAACAGTGAATCTCATTCTGCTCTGTAGCTCGTTTCTGTTGTGCTGCAGAGCTTCGTGCAGGAAACAGCTGTGGCTTAGGTTTCAGTGAGGAAAACAACCAGGAGGTTTTTCAGAAGAGGAAACGAGCAAAGGAAGGTGGTGTCAGGTTATCAACCGAGTGCAGTCCTAGAGGCTCTTGCTAAAATGGTTGGCAGGGAAAGTTTAATAATGGTGACCTTGAGCCTGAAAAACTGATGAAGGCATTCAGCACAAGCAGAGCAGTTAGTATTTCACTTAACTCTTATTTGATGCTGCCTGCATGGCTTGGTGCCCATTGGTACTCGGTCTGTTTGGAAAACATTCTACTGACAAGTTGAATTTTTGCCTCTCTTAAAGGTGTGAGGTCTGAGAGGCAATTTGGGGATGTCTGTGAATTCCATGGCCACAGGTCGCGGTTGCTCTGCCTGTAGATCTGCTCTCTGACACTGCTGTGTGGGGGAGGGTTTATTTGATTTGGTTTGGTTTTTTTCTTTTTAAAGCTTTCTTTTTTTGCTTTAGCTGAATATTCAGCGCACTCAGAAGAAAGCATTTGCAGATTTCATGGAGGGAGAGATTAAATTCATCCCCACGTATAAATATGACTCTAAAACAGATCGCTGGGACTCCAGGTACACTGGCTGCCACTGGGCTTATTTACTTATGACATAAAAAGCATTTTCTCCCAAAACTTGACTTCCTGCTTCCTAGAGCTGGAAGTACCTGTCAGTGTTGTGTTTGCCCTCCTTTCTTTCCCCTATTTTCTGCAATAAGCAGCCCCTGTGTATGATGAATGGGCGCATCCCTTAAACCGCAGTTGCTGCCGATCCTGCTGGATGAAGGCAGGTGAAGCATGAGCTCAGGGGGCCCTGCACTGGGGGCTTTCTCTTTTACCAGGGACAGGCAAACACATAAAAAGGAATTGCAGAGATAAGGAAACAGGCTCTCTGAGTCACCCTGTCCCCTGACTTGCACACCCACGGGTGGCTGTGCTGTGATAGCAGCCGTGGTTCCTGCTTGATGCCTCCCCCAGACACGGCTGCATCTGCTGCAGGGGCTGCTCCAAAGGGAGAAACTCCCAAGAAGGAGTTTCAGACCATATAGTGATTGGATTTGACTCTGCCTGTGATTATGAATCAGCACAGTAGTTAATCTGAAGAAGGATAACCTAGGATTCAGGCTTCATAACGTGATAGTAATCGCTGAGTAGACTTTCCATAGTGGAAACAATAAGTGATGGATCCAGTTGTGGGCAGAAAGATCTGGCGGCAAAAGAAAGTCATGCAGCTTGGGTCACAGCACACATGGCTTCAGGCTGTGGAAGTGGGCTTGACTGAGTCGTTTTGTTTTCCTGATGCTGGAAGGGACAGGAATTTTAGCTGCTGCGTCAGAGAAGGGGTAGAGAGCAGAAGAAATAACAGAGAATTCAAGTTGGGGGAAGTGATAGGGTTCATCCCATCACTGCTGTGATGGTGGGGGTGGAGGGAGCTGGCTGACTAGGAAAAGGAACAGCTTAGTTGGTTTGTTAGGATCGTTGGATTTCCCTGGTAACCTCTTTTTCTTTGTAGTGGGAAGTGTCGTGTGCCGGCGTGGTGTGATCGGATCCTTTGGAGAGGAGGGAACATCAATCAGCTCCGGTACTGCAGTCACATGGACCTGAAGACCAGTGACCACAAGCCTGTCAGCGCGCTTTTCAGCATTGGGGTAGGTTTATCCATGTGCTGGGGCAGGATCCCAGCAATTCCAGGCATTCCTTCAGGAGTCAGGACACCTCTGCTAAGGCTGTTGCAAGAGGACAGATGAACCCAGCTGAGGTGTGGCTGCTGTGGGGGTGCTGCCTCTGGCAGTACTGGAATGGGGGAGCCCCTGCGTTCTCCCCACCGCATGGAGACACAGCAGTAGCCTGTGTCTGGTTGTACCTGTGCTGCCCCAGATGTGTCAACAGACTGTCACTGGTTCACACCTGAATGTCTTTGGTGGTGAATGGCTGGCAGGACATTTGGGATTCCTGGCTTAGTGAATGGGGACAGTCCATGTCCATTTTTGCTGCCTCCTGCTCTCCCAGAAGGGGTCAGGTCAGAAGGGACCACAGTGGGGCGTCTGGTCAAACCTCCCTGCTCAAGCAGGGAGCACATGGCAGAGGATTGCATCCAGATGGTTCTGGAATATCTCCAGTGAGGGAGATTCCACACCCTTTCTGGGCAATCTGTTCCAGTGCTCAGTCACTGCACAGGGAAGAATTTCTTCCTCATGTTCAGGTGGAACTTCCTGAGCCCCAGTTTCTGCCTGTGGCCTCCTGTCCTATTGCCTGGCACCACTGATGCCTGGTCCATCCTCTGCCCCCTCCCTGCAGTTACTGACAGACATTGATGAGACCCCCTCTTAGTGTCTCTTCCTGAGGCTGAACAGGCCCAGCTCTCTCAGCCTTTCTTGGTCCCAGAGATGCTTCAGCTTCAGCATCTCTGTAGCCTCTGCTGGACCCACTGCAGGAGCTCCATGTTCCTCTTGTACTGAGAAGCCCAGAACTGGACACAGCACTGCAGATGTGCCTCACAAGGAATAGGATGAGTGCCTCACAAGTGGAATAGGCTGAGTCTTCTCAAAAGAGATTTCCCGGTAGTGTGACCAGTGGCCAGACAGACCCTGGTAACATCTGCAGGGGTGAAATGTGTAAGGTTGCAGATGCTGCTTAGGAGTGCACCCAGGCACGTGAACCCTCTCAGTCTTTCAGCTGCACAAGCAAGTGCTCAGAGAAATAGTTCACTTCTGCAGTTTGGTCATGACCAAGAGAGTTCCTGTGAAGCCGATCAGAAGCTTTGCTGAGCGTTTTCTGTCTCCCACAGGTGAAGATTGTGGATGAGCAGAAGTACCGGAAGCTGTTCGAAGACATCGTTCGTATAATGGACAGGATGGAGAATGACTTTCTTCCTTCACTGGAGCTGAGCAGGAGAGAGGTGAGGATGAGACCAGAATCACTGTCACTTCCCAAACGCAGCAGCCTTAGAAGTGCCAGAACTGCTTTTAAAGACTTTGGTTCAATGAACTCGATTGTAGGAAACTGAACTCTTTTGGTGTGCTCCTCTCAGCCATGGGGGAACACAGCAACGTCTGGGGGCCACTGCAGTGTCTGGGGGAGTCTGGATGTGTGCCCCATTGTGGCCACTAACGTCACTTGTGTTTTCTCTTTGCAGTTTGAGTTTGAGAACGTGAAATTCCGTCAGCTGCAGAAGCAGAAGTTTAAGATTACCAATAATGGGCAGGTCACCTGTCACTTCTCCTTCATCCCAAAGCTCAACGACAGCCACTACTGCAAGCCATGGCTTCGGGCCGAGCCCTGTGAAGGTTACCTGGAACCAGGTGAGTTGTGTATTGGTGTAGGCTCCTATCCCATCTCCATTCAGTCCCTCCCGTCTCTCCCGTGTCCCATGTTTCTTGCCATCAGCCTTGTCTGTTTGTCTTCTCTTTTGTGGCCTTTGTCCTTGCCATTGTATATTTGTCCCTGTCATCCCTTTTTGAGAGTGTCCATGTATTCTTGAGATCTCCTGTGTGTTGCAGATGAGAGCACAGATATCTCCCTGGACGTGTACGTCAGCAAGGACTCGGTCACCCTCCTGAACTCCGGCGAGGATAAAATTGAGGATATTCTTGTCCTGCACTTGGACCGAGGGAAGGACTATTTCCTGACCATCAGTGGGACCTACCTGCCCAGCTGCTTTGGCACCTCCCTCGAGGCTTTGTGCCGAATGAAGCGACCGATCCGAGAAGTTCCAGTCACCAAACTCATAGACCTGGTGAGTAGCAGTGTTCTGGAGGAGCTCCTTTAACAGGGAGAGACCTGACTCCTTTCTGATTACTCCCAAAAGCAGGAGTGCCTGCAGCTCAGATTGGCCGTGCTGGCCCTGAGCTGAGTGACTTTTCACAGAGCTTGAGGTGCTCTTTTATTCTTCCCCTCCACCACAGCCAGTGGCTTTGGACAGCCTATGCTTTATCCCTTTTGTCTGAGTAGACTCTAAACATTGTTTGATGGGACAAAAAAGTGATCCCAGCACCTCATGTTGGTGTTAGTGGTGCTGGCAGGCTCAGCTGGGTGGCACTGTGTGTCATAAGAGGTGTGATTGAGGTCCTGTCCTCCCAGGTGCCAGGGCTTCTTCTGCTGTGCCAAGTGCTCCAGGAGCCTTTTCCTTCTGGATGCATTCCCACTGCTCAGGGCAAAGGAGCAAGCAGAAGCAGGAGGACTGAAGGAGGGACTGTGGTGTTGGGTGTGGTGTGCTGATGGGCACAGCTCAGCAAATGGGCCATGTCATGGCCTCTCTGGCCATTTTCTCCCACACCAACCACAGTGAGAGATAAGGCCTCAGTGAGAGATAATTCATCACTGAGAGATACTTTATCACTGAGAGATGTCTCTGTGGTGCAGAGAACTGTTCCTCTCCTCAGCATTCACCAGCTCCAAATATTCCTCCTCCTGAAGCCTATCGTGTGCACGTGAGGGGGTGCAGTTCTGCCCTAGTCACCTTTTGTCCTTTGGGTGTCTCTAATGGCCATTTCTGGGATTAAGCCCCATGTTGGGGATGTAATTCTGATTTCCAGGCTGGTTTCATTTGTCTCTCCTGATGGCCTTATCTGGCCCTGTCCCAGTGAGGTGCAGCAGCTCCTGAGTTCTAGTCCATGTCCCCATTCTTGTTCAGCCAGGAAAGCCATTTCTTTCTGTTCACCTGTAAGCTCAGCCCTGTTTGAATCTCTGTGCCACGTGATACCTTCTCTCTTCTCTGATTTCTCACAGTCTCACCCTTCCATGAGGGTTTTTTCGTCCAGTGGGCTGCTGCTTTTCCACCTCTGTAGATTTGCCAGCTTCCACTCCCATTGCTTCCACATTTTCCCTTCAGCAGTTGCCCCATGCTTCTTGTTGCCTCTTCCAGTTCCCACCTTTTGTTGTAGGTCTCTACTTTACTTTTCTGACAAGTCCAATACACGGAAAGGTCATTCTTATACTAGAATTTTGACTTTGTAACACACAATCAGGCTAAGCAGGATCCAGGTAGCAGTATACATTTGCCTCCTCAGGTCAAGCAGCTGATCCAGGCTTCAGGCTCTTCAGACTTCTCAGGATTTGATTGAAAGTCAGTCTTGTTCTAGAACTGGATCTGGAGTGTTTCATTGGCCTTGGTGGCTTTTCCACCTGCTTTTTCCTGCTCAGCACTGAGTGCTCTACAAAGCACCTCTTGCTTGATAGAGAGAAACTTGGGCCCAGACTCTGTCCTCACAGTTACACACTGTTACTTTTCTAAGAGTACTTTGAGGCTTCTTCTCCTTCCTTTACCTGTAGATTTCCTTCTCCTGTCACTCACTGAAACATCTAGAAATATAGGAAGCAATCAGCAAAGAGCACCTCCCCCAGTGTCTGCAGCACGGACACATCCCCCGTGTCCAAGGGGAGAGCTGTTTTAGGTGTTTTGGTTCTGATCTTACCTGTGAGCTGAGAAATTCTTGGAGACAGACCAAGCTGAGCACTTCCTGCCCCAGGGCAATGGTGCAGGTGCTGCCTGCTCTGCAGCCCAGAGTGTTTGGGTGCAGTTCCCTGTGTTTAGGTACTGCTCAGGCTGTGTAAGGCCAGCAGTGTCTGTGCCTTAAGAACCACTTTCCCTCCTTCACTTGTGTGGTGTTAGGGCTTGTCCTTCCCTGCATCCAGCGTTTTCCTCAGCCTGGCTGGGCTGTGTTTGGAGGTCTGGAGATGCAGGTCAGTAAGGGGCTGAGGCAGGTGGGTGTTGGGTAGCGCAGTATAGATGGGAGTTTGTCTGGAAATGGTTCTCCTGGTTCTCCCAGGAGGGAGACACTGGCACTGCTGCTGACACTTGAGCACCTCTCCTTTGGGATTTCAGTATTAGTGTCTCATCCTGTTTTTTCTTGGGATCCTACTGCAGGCTTTAAAAAGCCTCTTGAAGAACCTCTGTCAGGAACAGGTGAGTCTCACAGAATAGAGCATTCAGTGCTGAAGGCTCAACATTAGGGAGCAATTCTCCCCTGTGAGGGTGGGGAGGCCCTGGCACAGGTTGCCCAGAGAAACTGTGGCTGCCCCATCCCTGGAAGTCTCCAAAGCCAGGTTGGACGGGGCTTGGAGCAACCTGGGCTAGTGGAAGGTGTCCCTGCCCATGTCAGGGGGTGGAACGGGGTGAGCTTTAAGGTCCCTTCCAACCCAGACCATTCCATGACTCTATGAAGAGGTGAGCAGCCAGGCACAGGCAGGTCGGGGGTGGTGAGGCTGGAGATGACTCACCCACTACAAAATGAGCCTGTGCAGGTGGCTGTGTGCCCTCCCAAACCTGTGACTGTGTCCCTCCTCCTGTGCCTCAGAAGAGGAACGTGTGCCAGCTCCTGTTTGGAGCAAGCTGTTCCCAGGAAGAGGCCAGTCTGTTGGTGCTGTGTTAGAACTCAGGGAGCCTCCAAGTGAAGCAGGCACTGCAGAGGCCACAGAGGACCCTGAGATGCTGCTCCCTCCCCGTGTGCCCTGTGCCATGGAAGCTGCAATTGCTCCCAGCTCGGCCTGGGAGTTTGTTTGGGCTGTTCCCAGCCTGAAAGGTTGATCTGCCAAGACTCAGCTTGGACAACCTGCTTCTGTTCCCTCCTGCAGGCTCCGTGAGCAGTGTCCAGCCTGCCCTGGCTGGTACAGGGTTGGCTGTTTGGGGATGCTGAGGGCTTGGCACGCTCCTCCCCGCCCTGTGCTAATGCTCTTAGGCTGCGGCAGCAGCAGCCGGGGTTTGAGCACAAACCCTCATTTCCCTGACAGTACCCAAAGCTGCTTAGGGGCCCTGCAAGCTCCACAGCTGCCACACACTCAGAAACACAGATTTAGCCCCGGGAATATTTTATCTCCAGCCCGGTCACAAGGGAAGATGGCTAAAATAACACAGGGACATTGATTCTGACCAGTGGAACTTCTTCCTGATGGACACGTTTCACCTGCCCATGGCCCAGCCGTTGGCCAGTGCACAGCACCGTCCAAGCCCCTTGGAGGGTTTTCCAGAAATCCTGACGAGGTTGTGCGTCATGTGAGCAGGATTGTTGCTAATTGGCAGGCAAATCTCTCACCACAGGTTTAACTTTGGCCTTGTCAGCAAAATGTGTGAAGGACCCGGTGTTCAGTGGGTTCTTGTAATGCAAATTAAGCTTCTGCTTAATCGGAAGAGTTAATCCAAGAGTGCTTTCTCCTTAACCACACTTTTTTCCTCTTCTCTCTTTCCCTCTGCTCTCAGGGAGAAGACAGCTTCTTAGAAAAGGTAACACAAGCAATTGCAGTGTGGCAGTGTGCTTCTCAGTGGTGTGTTTGTAAAGAATGAGAGCTTTTCCCTTGTTTTCTGTGGCAGAGGGAAGGGGAGGGGGCACAGAGGGGACACGGCTGCCAGCAAAGCCTCTTAGCACAGCTGTGGGCTGGATGAGAACGTGGAGGAGCACACAGATCCAAGCCCAACTGAGATGTTAAAGCTCACCAGATTTGCTTTGGGGGAAAAAACTTACTCTTCTGATCCTGGCAGCAATTCTGGATGTTCCCAGAAAAGACTGGCAGCCTTTGGCACACCATGCTTGTAAGGTGGGGTTTACCACAGCACCTTCTCAGACCTGTGGGGAGAGGGCTGGAGCAGGAAACTGAGGTCTTTTGCTCCTTCCATCTTGTGTCCCTGTGGAGGCCGAAGGAGGGCCTTTGCAGGAGGTGGATGTTGCTGCACCTCCTCAAGCAGTGTTGCTGGGGCTGCCAGCTCCAATGGCCATGATGCCCAAGCAAGATCACTGCTTCCCTTGGCACCCGTGCTCTGTGCTGGAGCCAAGCAAGGAAAACATGTCCTTGGGAGAGCAAGTGGGAGATGCCGGGGGTGTTCCCACCCTCCCTACGTGGGCTCTGGCATTTGTAACTTGTTTGAGCTGGCTCTGCGCTGCCTTCCCAGGCTGGGTGAGTTGTTCCTCCCCAGGCTGTCGGTGCAGTGACAGGGTAAAACAGGAGAGGGAAGGGATGTCCCCTCTCTAAGAGGGGATTGAACTCGGGTGTTAAACCAGATGAAGCTCCCAGACTCCCTCCTGGCAGAGGAGAAGGGAGGAATTTGTGCCTGCCTTCTGGGAACATCCTTCTGTGGGAGGATCTTCCCGTGGGAAAGACACGGCCATGCGTCCCTTCCTCGCACGCGGCAGGAGAGGGCGCTCAGGGCCCAGCCAACTCACACGACGCCTCCTCCTCCTCTGTCTCCTCCTCCTCTTCCTTCTCCCCCGCCTTGAGGCGCCCTGAGCCTTCTCCTCCTCCTCCTTCTCCTCTTCCGTGAGCTGCTGGGATCTCCTTCTTGGAGGTCTCCGCAGTTCTCCCAGTCATGCCAAGGGCTGCTCCAACACTCAGCTCCAGCGATGCGCTGGCACAGGGAGTTTCTGTAGAAGAGCCCACAGCCCTGGGAGAGGGTCTGTACTCTCCCCTGTTGCCTTTTAGGGGAATTCTGTGGTGCTCTTGTTTGACACGCTGCTTCCCAGCCTTCCTAGTGCACGTGGCTGAGCGAGGCAGCCGTGCAGCCATGACCACACATCTGCTGGCTGGGTCGGACCTGGCGGTGTGCAGGGCAGAGCTGTGCTGTGCCTTTTGGCAGCTGGGGCTACTGCCTGTGCCACTGGGCTTGTGACAACCCAGGGTGTCTCTGGGTGCGGTGTGGAAGCTGACCCTGGCCCTGGCTGCTGCCAGGGTGTGCTACAGGGACAGCCATGGCAGTTGTCACCTCAGCTGCCAGCTGGAGTGAGGCGCTTTGTGTGTGGCTTGTGGGCTCCTCTGCTGGTGGCCAGGGTTGTGTTCTTGCTTGTGCCGGTCTCTGGGTGCTTTGGGAGTGCTGGGCATGGCTTTCTCTTTGGAAGGAATGTGAGTGATCATGAAGCGAAAGTAAAATCAAGCCAAGAATATTGATCCAGTTAAAGCTCGATGTGATGGAGATGTCTGAGCTGTGGAGCTCGTCAGCTGCTCCACATGAGTAAGCGGGAACCATGGCAGTGGTTCTGTGTGCTCAGTGAGACTCTCCTTGGGAAAATCAGGGAAGAAGCTCCAGAAATCGGGACTGCTTCAGAGCCCTGAGGGTAACCGTGCCTGGAGCACAGCGGAGCTGGGGCAGACATGGCATCAGTGGGATGAGTGGGCCCAGGGGCTGGATCTAACCCAGGGTGGGAGCTCACGCAGCACAAGGACTTGCTGGGTCCCAGCCTCTGTCAGCTGCAGGGTGGGAGCTGGGATGGGGATGGGCCACCCTGGGAGGCCAGAGCCCCCTCCTGTGGGGCTGGGAGGGCTGGGGCTGTCAGGGGGTTGTTCCTGGGGGCAGCAGGAAGGGGAAGAGCCAGGACCTACAGAGCAATGTCTGGTGCTGTGGAAGTGAGTCAGGGCCAGAGCAGTGCAGGGTCCTGCTGCCTCCCCTCTCCCACCTTTCCCTACAAGGGAGTAGGAAATGGACTGAGGGACTGAGACAGAGGGACTGAGATTTCCCTGAACTCTCGTGCTCTTTGTTCCCAGGAGAAATCCGTCCTGCAGATGGGCTCCCTGGACAGTGAGGAGGCAGGTGAGGTGCCGCTACAGGTGCCGAAGGAGATCTGGCTCTTGGTTGACCACCTGTTCAAGCACGCCTGCCACCAGGTGAGAGGGCCTCTGCCATGGTAGCTTTTTCCTGGTGACCTGGTTCCTCATAAGCACTTGAAGATCAGATCCCATTTGGTGTTTACAGGGCAGGACTTTTCTGTGTGCTTGAGGCACTGGCTGGGGGTCCCAGGGTTCACCCCACAGTCACCGTGTGCCTCAGCCTTTATGGGGAAGATGACTTTGTCCATCCCTGTGCTGTTTTTGGCAGGAGGACCTGTTCCAGACTCCAGGCATGCAAGGAGAGTTGGAGCAGATCATTGACTGCCTGGACACCAGCATTCCTGAGACAATCCGTATCCTTGCCTGATGGATCTCAGTTCTGCTGGGAGAGCTTGCTCTGAGGAGAGCTTGTCTGTCACCTCTACCTGGCAAGGGTCCATGATGGGTGTGGGCTCCTCTCAGTCCCCGCACAACCTCTCTGGAAGCTGTGTGTGTGCTGGCCAAAGCAGCCAGGGGGCTCTGGAAGCTTTCTCAGGGCTCTGCCAAGCGCAGGGATACTGGGGAGCATGGTCTGGAGAAGGGGCTAATGGAGCAGAGAGCTTCTGTGTGGCCACAGGGTGGGGAAATGCAGTGTAGGGTGCATGGAGCAGTGTTTCGTATGGATGGGGGGCAGCAGAGGAGGAGAAGGAGGAGCAGTTAGGCAGGCAGGAAGCTTGCACGACCTCCAGGGAGGAAGCAGAGGTGAGCACCTGGGGAGGAGGAGAGGGATGGAGTATCTGGGGAGGGAGGGGATCTCTCTGCTCAGCACAGCCCTTGATTCCCATGGGTCCAGCGGGCAGTAATCACTCCGTGGCTGAAGCTCTCCTCATCTTCTTGGAGGCTCTGCCAGAGCCTGTGATCTGCTACGAGCTGTACCAGCGGTGCCTGGACTGGTCACACAACAGCCGGCTGTGCCGACAGGTGAGGGGCTCCTGCTGGCTGGGGGCTCTGCCATGGCCCTGTGCCTTCCTGGGTCCTGCTCCCTTCCAGGGTGCTGGCAAGTGGCTCTGGGAGCAGGCAGCTCTTCTAAAGACACCCCAAGTGAGCCTTGTGTCACCCCGAGCACATGGGGAATAGCAGCCCAGGGGAGGGGACAAGCCACCTCTAGTCCTTAAGGGCTTGAGCACCTGCTCACAGCTACAATTCTTGTCCTTCCTCAGAGGACTGTGAGTGGCTCTTTATAGCTGGTGGGGCAGTAAGCCAGGTCAAGCGTGTCCTTGGGCAGAGGGGGAAGTTTTGGGGCAGTGAGAACTTGTTTGGGGCACTTGTGGGCTGTGGCTCCTGGTGACACTGCTTCTAGGAAAACTTTCACCAGGAAAAAGCCCACAAGTGCCATGGGCACTGGGCTGCAGCTGGGGGCCATTGCTCTGGAGTCCACAGTGCCACATGTGCCCAGGCTACAGTGATGGAAGCTGAGAGAGCTTCCTGACGCCATTTCCTTGCAGGTGATCCTTCAGCTGCCAAGCTGCCACCGCAATGTGTTTCGGTACCTAATGTCCTTCCTCCGGGAGCTGCTCAGGTACTCGGAGGACAACAACGTCAGTGTCGCCATGATCGGTGAGTGGTGTTGCTCTGCTCCTCTTCTGCCGCCCTTGCTGTGTCCCAGCCCTTTTCTGCACCTTCCAAGGTCTCCCTGTCTCACCAGTGGCTGATTTTGCCTGCCTCCACAGCTGCCCTGTTCTCCAGCCTCCTCCTGCGCCCTCCACCCAACCTGATGGCCAAGCAGACCCAGCAGGACCGCCAGCGTGCCATCAACTTCCTCTACAGCTTCCTGCTCGCCGGGGACGAGGAGTGACTCCTGCCGCGTGCCAAAGCCGGGGCCCGCGCTCCAGCCGGGCCTCTCACAGCTCCGAGGGGTAAAGGCTCAAAGCTCTCCAAGTGCCATGTTTACAGTTGGAAGGGATGTGTTCCCCCTCCTTCTCACGCTGTGCCCCAGAGGACCTGCATGCTCACTGCACTGCCATCCACCACTGGAGCCTCCGGCTTCTCCGCAGGAGCCGGGTGGATCTGTTGATACCCGAGCACTGTGCCAGCACCTGTCGTCCTGTGGCTGTGTCACCCGAGTCACGCTTCCCCGTGTCACCCCCATCTCCCCGGAGCCGCTGTGGAGAAGGGTGGGGACGGCTGGTGCTCCCAGAGACCGTGGCACACTGCGTGCCTCCGGTGCCAGGTATGCCTGCTGGTGTGTACAGCACCCCAGACTGGTGTGGGACTTGTGTCACCCTCTGCCACACAGCTGGCCCAGCCAGCCCCGATGCCGTCACTGTGCTATGGATCGTGCTGTCCCAGGAAGGTTGTTCGGACGTTCGGCCTCCCTCCTTCGGCAGGGCCTTCCCCTCTCCCCTCCCTCCCAGGGCCCCAGCACACAGGTCTGTCCCTGCACCTCACATTGTTCCCTCACTCTCCCTTCCCCTGCGCTCAGCATCCCTTGGGGACACAGAAGGGCAGGTAGCTTGGAGTGGCCGGGGTCAGGCAGGGCCATGAGCTGCCCTCTGCTTCTCCCAGGCTGTCCTGTGCCTAGCACAGAGCAGGAGGTGGCTTCTGTCCCTCCATCCTGGCTTGCAGGACACGCTGGGTGACCAGGTGCCAGTGGATGGGCTCCATCCCCTCCTCCCCAGGAGGTGCAGGCTTTGGGGGGGTGAAAGGAGCCAGAAATGCACCTCAGGAGCCAGAGGAGCAGCTGTGGGGGCTGTGCTGGGGGGCTGCAGTGCTAGGGTCACACACAACTGGGGAGGGGACACCCCTGGAACTGGTGACTGAGGGTACAAGAGGGTGGCTTGTCCTACTCAAACACTAAGAGGCCTGTGGGGCCACATGGCCTTGGCTGAGGGAGGCCAGAGACACGAGGGGAGTGGGCAGTGGGCTGTTGTCGCAGAGCCTCTGCCAGCGCCTGGGCCCAGCCTAGGGTGTCATGTGTCTCCGTGGTCCCTTTGCACTGGCTGAGCTACCACGGGCTCCCCTCCCTTCTGCCTATTTTTTTTTTCTTTTCCTTAAAATTTTTAAATTACATAATTTATTGGGAAACCGTTCGTTCCAAATAAACCTCCGTTGTGCAAGGCCTGGGGGCTGCGCCGGGCGCGCCTGCCCTCCCTCACGTAGCTCTGCACCGTTGGGGTGACACACAGCCCTGCCTGGGGCTCCAGGCTTACTCTGGGGGCAGCCGAGGGCTGGGCTCTCCCCCTGCCATCCCAGCAGCGTGCTGGGAAGAGCTGGGGACAGCAGCAGAGGGTCCCATGCCCCCAGTACCTGCTGATTGAGCTCCTGGGTTGCGTGGACAACTTGCACCCAGCGCCGGTGCCCCGACCAGCAGGGGCCTGGCAGGTGCCACACCGGGATGCAGTTGGCACGGGGTAACCCTGGGCAGTGGGCACAGCAGGGTGCTGGTGCCTGTGTGTGGCACATGGCTTTGGCAGCCCTGAGCAGCGGTGCCTGTGGTCCTCAAGGCCCTGCTGGCCCGCCAAGGGGAGCAGTGGTGGAGAAAGCCTGCGTGTCCTGCCGCAGGAAATGATGGCTGGTGTCATCTCCATCTGCTTCCTGCCGGCTCCTTGGGAGCAGGGCTGTGCCCGGGCAGCTGCTCCTGTGCTGTCACGGAGGGGACCGGCGCAAGGTGCCGGCATTGTTCCCACAGCCACCACATTCCTGCCACTGCCGGCGGAAATGCCGGAGCGAGAGCAAAGGCCTGATGCTGCTCCCCAGGGATGGAATGAAGCCTGGGCCTGCCCATCCTCCCCCTCATCCATGGGGAAGACCTTGGAGGCTGTTGGGGTGCAGCTCTGGGGGCTCACACGTGCATCAACCCACCATGAACACCATGACTGGGTGGTGCCCAGGTGGTGGGGCTGGGGAAGCTGGTGGTGTCCCAGCAGTGGGGCTCAGCTTGTGGTGTGGCACAGCCAGTGTCCCACGGCTGCACTGGACATCCCTCGCTGTCAGTGAGCCCTTCCTGTCCCCCCCCAGGGGCAGCCAGAGGTCCCCAGGGACCGCAGGGCTCACGTGACTGCTCAGCCCATTCCCAGCCCCTCTCCCAGTATATCCATCATCTTTATTCCCTGCTCAATGAGCCAGGACTTGGCAGACCCCATCCTTGGCATGCCAGGACAGACTCCTGCTCACACACCCAGGGACAAGGACTGCCCTGTGCCCCAGCACTGCCCCTGTGCCCACCGCCTGCTTTTCCCTGGCTCCTTGCTGTGTGCAAGGGGCTCCCACACCGCTGTGTCACAGGGGGCAGAGGGAGCATGGCCAAGCCCAGCAGCTCCCACCTGCCTGCGGGCAGCAGGCCAGGCCAGGAAGAGCCAGAGATTCCTTAGGTCTCCTGGCCCAGGAGCCTTTTCCTCCTTCGAGGCTGGCCACAGCCCAAACGGGGGGAGTCCTCCCTGGCCTCCTCCTTCCAGGCTGGTGCAGGAGGGCTGGGGTCAGGGCTCAGCTGTGCAGCCCCTGGCTGCAGCCCAAGCACTCAGGGCTGGGTGGTGCCTGGGGGACATGGGGCAGCGCTGCCTCGCCTGGCACGGCCACAGCAGTCGCTCTGGGGGTCTTCTGGGCCACCCTGCTGCCCAGGCAGGGACCCAGCAGGAGCTCTTGGGCAAAATGTCGTCTGGGGGGCAAACTGCAGGTGCTGGGGGTGGTTTGAGGTGAAGAAGAGCCCTCCGAGTTCAAACCAGTAGCAGCAGCACCTTAGGTTGGCAGTGGAGGAAATGATACCCCCCCCCAGCACCCCAGAGCTGGAGCTGGGGTCAGCTGGGGGGGCTGTGGCCAGGGTACCACATCCTGCCCCACCGCAGCTCCAGTGCCAATGCCACCACCAGGAGGGGTCTGGAAGACAGGGTGTGAGGGTCTGGGTTGGACTGGGCAGTGAGCAGGCAACCCTTGCCCGCCCACCCAGACCACCACGGGGGCCCCAAGGGTGGCTCCTGGGGGCTCGTGGGGCAGCTGGTGGTGGCAAAGTGGGGTGGTGGTGGCTCATGGGGTGAGGTGAAGTGGGGTGGCAGTGATGGCTCATGAGGTGGCAGAGGCTGGGGGGGCAGCGGTGGCCGGTGGAGTGGCCCCGAACCAGGGCGGAGGTGGCTCTCGGGGGCTCGCGGGGTGTCGGTGGCTCACGTGGCGGCGGTGGCTCGCGGGCGGGCGTGGGTGGCGGCGTGGCGGGAGCGTGCTGGCGTGTGGCCGGGCAGCACATCCCTCCCGGTCCCAGCGGATGAGCTAATGGAGGCCAGCTGGGCCCGGACGCTTCCCCAGGCCCCGCTCCCAGCCCGCAGCTGCAGCCCTTCCGCTCCTCCGCAGCCCCTTAACCCCCTCCCCGCCGGCACTGCCGACCCCCGCCCATGTCCCCCTGCCCACCCCCCGGTGGCCACACGCCCCTACCCACAGCCCCACGCCCGGGACGTCCCTCGTGGGCAGACCCCTGCAAACAGCGTGGGGTTTGGAACCCCTGCGCGAGCCTCACTTGGAGGGTCCCGGCTGGGGCTGGGGGAATCCTGTCCCGGGGGGTCCCGTCCCCTTGCAGGGCCCGCCCAGCCCCTCCTCCCTGCCTGCAGGGTCCTGCAAGGACCCCCAGTCCCCTGAGCCTGCCCACTGCCCCTCCCACATGAGTCCTGCTCGAACACAGCCCCATGGGGTGGGAGCACCAAGGAAGGGGATGCCAGGAGGGGGATACCCGTGACAGGGATGTTAGGATGGGGACACGGAGGAGAGGGATGACAGGGACACCGGAGACAGGGATGCTGGGTACCCAGCACCAACAGCTGCCCCTGTGTACAGGGCTGTGGAGCAGCTGCCCAGGGCCAGTGAGGTCAGGCTGGGGCAAAGGGAGGACCCAGCAGCCACTGGGGCTGCTCCACTGACAGCAGCAGAGTCAGATGGAACCAGTGAGAGCCATGTCCAGGACTGTGCCACCATCCCTGCCACTGGGATGACTGTCTGTCCTACAACAGGGCTGGAGAACCCCAGCAAGGTGCGGAGCAGTGTCAGAGACAGCTCCAGCAGCCTCCTCTGGCTTCCTGCACATCTCACTGGCCTCTTCCTTCTCCCACCAGGGACAGGCCAGGCCCAAACCCTCCTCCCAAAAATAAACCCCAGAATGGGCTAAAGGCTCAGGGCAGCACTTGCAGTCAGGGTCTTTGCTCTGCAGCCTGAGGGTCCCCCAGCCCCTCTACCCTCGCTGTCCAGCTGGGACCAACATCCCTGTGCCCTTCCAGCATCCCCTCCTCCATCTCCCAGGCCCTCTGACCCGTGTTTTCACACTCTCCTCCCCAGTTCCACAGGCTCAGTAGCTGGTTTCTCTCCCTTTTGAGCACCTTCTCTGCCAGCACCAGGCTGTGAAAGGGGCTGCCATGGTGCAAGCCATGACTGTCAGCACCAGGCAGCTCCAGGAGGGACCAGAGGGTCCTGAGATCCCTGCCCAGCAGCAGGCAAGTAACCCCTGACTACCCCTCCAGAAATCAGCATTTACTGTCATCATAACTCTTTATTATAAAGATGTATTTACACGGAATAAATCTTTACAGACATGGGAGACAATCAACAGGGCCCAGCTCAGAGCCAGAGCCCCTCCTTTGGTGCATGGCAGTGCTTGACAGATACCCCAGTGCCCCCCTGCTCCTGCTGTCCCACGGTGTGGAGCAGGCACAGGGGCCCAGAGCCCCACGCTGTGTCCTGGGTGGGCACCCCACACCTCGGGGGTCCCCAGGAGGTGGGTCTGCCAGCGGGAAAAGGACCCCATGCTCACCGGGGAGGGCAGTTCACCCAGGTGAGCACCACGGGAATAAATAGATCCGGGACAAGCTGTGTGCTCTCCCTGGCATGGGGGTGATGGGCAGGGCTGGGGCGGGGCCCCGAGGGAGCTCGCAGACCCCTGCGGAGAAGCTGCTCCGCCTGACAAAGTGCTTTGCGCAAAGCCCGTGGTCCCGGCGAGCCTTTGCCCAGGGCAGCCTGCCCTGTGCCCACCGGGACAGGCAGCCCTGGCCCCTCTGCAGGCAACCTGCTGCCGGCCGGCGCCGGGAGGCGGCAGTGGGGGGCAGGAGGCACCCACGGTGCCAAACACGGCGCCGAGGCCACCAAGGACAACCGCAGGGAGGAGGTGATGCCAGCCGAGGGCTCACGGGTGGGACCGCACGCTCGGGGCCGGAGGATGAGCGGAGCGGGCGAGGACACGGCGCAGGCGATGGGAGCCGTGTCCATGGAAGGCTGGTGGCAGCCCTGCAAGGAGAGCAAAGCCAGGTTATATGCGAGTTCCCTCCCGGCACCGTCACACGTCTCCCCGTGTCCCCCATGCCCCCCTGCATCTCACCTGGCTCAGAAGGGCATGGGGCCCTTGTGGGAGAGCCGGGGCCGGGGCCGCCGGTACCTCCGCCAGCCCGCCGGGCGCTGCCCGGTCCCGCGCCGGGCACCCCGCGGCCGCACCACCCTTCGGACGAGGCCTCTCTTCGCATCCTTCCCGTCCGGCGCCTCACACACCTGCCCTGGGGACGGCAGGAACAGCGTTAGCTGGGTGTCCCCCCACGCGGGACAGGGACAACGGTGCCGCGGGAGCTGCCTGGCCCCGGGCCGGCCGGTTTCCTGGATTGTACCCAACGGGAGCCATCGCCGCTAAGTGCTTCCTGTGGCGTGGTGGCCCGGCCACCTGTGCCCAGCATGGCCACCTCGTGTGGCCATGGCCACCGGCCTCACCGTGGGGACTGGGGCTGCCCAGTCTCCACTTTTGGCCTCAGCGCTCCCCACGGCCACACACCGTGCTCCCCTCTCTGCCGAGGCCACCAAGACCTTCAGCCTCTCGCCCTGAGTCACTCCCCCGCATCCCCGGGGTGCCTGGTGGTGATGCTCTGGTCCCAGCTCCAGTCTCAGCACTGGTCCCGCTCCCCCGGGGCCCGGGAGTGCCTGACCAGGATGCTCTGGTCCCACTACCGGTTCAGCACCGGTCCCGCTCCCCTGGGGGGCCTGGCCGGGATGCTCTGGTCCCAGCTGCCGTCCCAGCTCCAGTTCCAGCATCGCCAGTCCCACACCCCCGCGGGGGCCGGGTGGCAGCCGGGGTTGGGGCCGGGTCCCCGCGTGGGTGCCGCCGCGGGACCTGGCGATGCCCGGGACTGTGCCGCGGCTCCGGACGCTCCCACTCCCGCTCTGCACGGGGGACCGAAGAGTTTTCGGCTCCATGAAAAGCGCTTTGTCCTCCCCAGCCCGGCGGCAGCGGATCCCGACGGCACGGGCCCGGCTGCCGGTCCCTCCGCGTCCCCCCGCACCCCGCAGCCCGCGGCCACCCCGGCGCGATCCCCGCGGTCCCCTCCCTCCTCCCTCCCTCCCTCCATCCCCCGCTGCCTGCCCGGGGGTCCCAGCGGGAGTCCCGCTCTCACCAGGGGCGGCCAGGACGAGCCCCAGCACCAGCAGCAGGAGCAGGAGCAGGGCCAGGAGCCGGCGCGGCGCGGTCATGGCGGGGGGCGGCGGGGGGCGACGGGGGCGGCCGCCGGGGGAGCCGCATTTGTAGGCGGTGAGAGCCCAGCCCGGCCCCGCCGCCGCCCGTCATCTGGCCTCGGGCCCCCGGGGGGGTGTCCGCCCCCCGCCCCGCCCCGCTCTGCCGCCGGGACAACCTCCCCGGGGTTCCCCCCGGGCTGATCCCCCCCCCCGGCACACCCTCTAGGGGATCCCCCACCCACAGCCCCCTCATCCCGTGCCAAGTGCTCTGAGAAACCCCCCAGCTTGTCCAAGGACCCCCCACTCCCCTGATCTGGGATCTGCACCCAGCCTGGTCCAGGACCCCCCATCCAGGTGGACTCTGGGACCTCCGAACCCAGAATGGGCCAGGACCCCCACCCAGGTTGAATCTGGACCTCTGCACCCAGAATAGCCCACCCAGGCTGACTTTGGGACCCCCGCACCCAGAATGGCCCAGAACCCCCCATCCAGGCTGGATCTGGGACCCCCACACCCAGCCTGCCCCAGGTCACCCTACCCAGGCTGGATCTGGGACCCCCACACCCAGAATGGCCCAGAACCCCCATCCAGGCTGGATCTGGGACCCCCACACCCAGCCTGCCCCAGGTTACCCTACGCAGGCTGACTTTGGGACCCACACACCCTGAATGGCCCAGAACCCCTCACCCAGACTGGCTCTGCGACATCCCCTCCAGCCTGTCCCCCAGACCCCAACACTGCTGCCAGCCTGGCCCAGGACCCCTGCACAGCCTCCATCCAGGATGCCCCCTCATTTCCCGGCCCTGGGACCCCCCTCCAAGCCTGGCCCTCAGATCCTGGGACTCTCCACCTCACCTGGCTCAGGCCCCCCTCCTAACCCACCCCTTCCCATGTCACCCAAGGGGGCAGGGGGCTGTCCTGGCTCCTCCATGCCCACAGACTCCCTCCACCCCTGCCCCTCTGCACCTCCCAGCCAGGTGGTGTCCACAGAGGGGTCAGCATGTGATGAACTGCCCCAGCCCCTATTCCAGGGGTGGGAGGAGAAGGAGAAATCAGGAGTGAATTTGAGCCTGAGAGGAAGGGAAGGGTGAGGGGAAGGGGTTTAAGGTCTGATTTTATTTCTCATTATGCTACTCAGATTTGATTAGTGATAAATAAATAAAAAGGGAGAATTAGATTGGATATTTGGGAGAAATTCTTCCCTGTAAGGGTGGGGAGGCTCAGGTTACACTTAAAACTGTGGCTGCCCCATCCCTGGAAGTGTCCAAGGCCAGGTTGGACAGGGCTTGGAGCAACCTCAGATAATAGAAGGTGTCCCTGTCCATGACAGGGGGTGGAACTGGATGATCTTTATGGTTCCTTCCAATCCAAACCATTCTGTGATTCTGCGATTTTATGAAATTCAATTAATTTCCCCAAACAGGGTCTGTTTTGCCTGTGCCAGTATCTAGTGAGTGACATCCTGGGCCTTATCTCGACCCTTTCCCTGTATTTTCCCTCCCTGCCCAGCTGAGGAGGGGGCGATGCAGAGGCTTTGGGGGTCAGGGTCAGTTCCTCACAAGGTGGGTGACATCACCCCTCCAGAAGGTGGGTGACAAGTACAACTGCACGCCAGGACAGCCCCTGACAGCAGGGTGTGGGGACAGAGAGGGGTGTATGGAGGGACTGTAGAAGCGGCTGGACGTGGTGACTGTGTGTTTGGCTTTGAGGATGGGCTGGGGGGGCTGTAAGAGGGGCTGTGGGGCGGGGGGTGAGGAGAAGCTGTACTGGGTGTGTGGGTACCGTGTTACAGCCCCACATGCATCTGTAGGTACTGTGAGAGGGGGACATCCCTGTGCTTGTTCCAGCCCTATTGGCTGCACCTCCCACCCCCTGGACAAAACCTCCTTGCCAGGGTCTCCTGTAGCCCCTGCTGCATGCACAGTGTAGGGTCACCGCTCGCCTCCCGCGCTGTGCACCCCCAAAGTGGGGTGTTCCCTCAGGGGGGCCAGGACGTGGAACCCCATTCCTGCAGTCCAGTTGCTGGGCTCTGGGGTGCAGCGGAGACCCCCCGCCAGCCCACCTCCTGGGCAGGCACCGTTAGGCAGACCCTGCCTGCCAGGGGATCCTCGGGGATGCTGGCAGCATCCCGGTGCCACCGCCGGCTTCCGCATTCCTGCGCCCGCACACCCTCCCGCCCCGCGTCCTGTTTGCCGGGCGCGTCACCCCGGCCTGAGTCACCCCGCGGCCTCTGCAGGTGACGGAAGGCCAACAATAGCCCACAAAGGGAGGATGTCCCCCCGAAGCCTTCCTCTGGCTCGTCTTCGAGGAAACCTCCCGCGGGAGGGACGGGCCCCACCGGACGCGCCGAGGAGCTTCGTCCTGTTGACGCTGTCCCGGGGCGGCACGCGGCCCCGGGGGTCCCCAGGGACGGCTGGTGACACCCCACCCCCGTGCTGGGTGAGGAGGAGGGATGAGCAGCCACTGTGCCCACGGGGACGGGACAACTGCGGCACCGTCTCTTGGGTGTGGCTTTGGGAATGGTGGCGTTGGGAATGACACCGGGGGTGGCACCAGGGATGATGGCATTGCAAAGTGGAGCTCAGATGCTGGGAATAAGAGGACGGGGACCCCCCCTCACCATGAGGACCCCATGGGAGTGGGGTGCAGCCGCATGGTAAGGGGTGCAGCCCCCCCCCGGGCCTGGGCAGGGACCGGGCAGGGAGGATGGAGCAGCATTAGCATGTGTCACTGACAAGCAGGATGGCAGCAAAGTGCTGCCTGACCGACCCCACGGCACTGCATCACATCCTTGGGAAACTGCCATAGCAATCACAGCAGCTTTGGGGTCACCCTGTCTCCCCTCTCTCCTGTCCCTGTCCTGCCTCTGCTGGGGACCCCCCTTCACCCTCTCCTGGGGTCCTCTGAGAAGGGGGAACCAAAGGGTGATGCTGGACACGGGCAGCCTCAGAGCATTCATGACATAAGCGTGCCAGGGCTCAGCATGAGGGATGGGATGGTTGTGGGACCACCCGGCTTTGCTGGTGCCAGAGCTGCGGGTTGGGCAGGGACAGGGGACAGGACAGGGCAGTGGGACACGGGACAGGGGGCTGTGCGGCTCCACGGCGCAGTCCTGGTGCCACCTCGTGGTGAGCAGGGTCCCAGTGCCACAGCTGGACAGCCGGACCCGGTCACAGCCGGACGGTGTGGTGACACAGTGGGACAGGTGGTGTGGGGACACAGCCAGCGTGGGGACACAGCCGGACAATCCCTGCAGTGCCACAGCTGGAAGGGTGATGGGGGGACACAGCCGGACAGTCACTGCCAGAGTAGGGGGGTAAACACCTGTCTGTCCAACGGGCCATGAAGTGCCACTGGCAGGGGCCAGCAGCTCGGAGAGTTCACGTTCCCACACAGACCTGGCTGTGTCTGGCCTGGAGGCTGAGCCTGTGAGAGCTGGGGTGAGATGGTGCAGGGACCCCTGGCCTAGGAAGTGGGGGTCACATCTTCATGGGCTGTGATGAGCAACAATCCCATAGGGAGTGCTCCAGGAAGCCCTGACCTGGGCGGGGATGTGAGTCTCTGGGGACAAACTTTTTGGCAAGGCCCATTGTGACAGAACAAGGCAGGGCAGTTTTAAATTAAAGAGGGTTGTTTTGGATTTGATATAGGGAGGAAATTGTTCCCTGTGAGGGTGATGAGTCCCTGACACAGGTTACCCAGAGCAGCTGTGGCTGCCCCATGCCAGGTTGGATGGGACTTGGAGCAAACTGGTCTAATGGAAGATATCCCTGCCCATGGCAGGGAGTTAAAACTAGAGGAACTCTAGTGTCCCTTCCAACCCAAATAAGTCTGTGACTCTGTGATCTATCCTGGGTTGGGACGTGCATTCATCCCTGAAGGTCCATGTCCATGCCAGGGATGGACACCTCCAGCACCTGTGGGAGCAGCTCTGCCCTCATCCAGACTTTCTCTCCACAACCAGAGTCATTAAAGCCACTGGAGGAAGAACCTGTGTAATCAAACTGACAGGCCTCGGGGTCAAGGCTCATTATGACGAACATAATGAGGTTTTAGCAAGGCAGATGAGCAAGGTGTGGAGCTGATGGGCCTGGCGGGACAAAGGGCACATCCCAGCAGGATCCTCCCATGGAGCACAGGTCCCTCTGAAGCCTCAGCAGTGGCTGCTGGTCCTGGGCTGTGGACAGGTGCTGGTGACCCCCTGCATGGCTCAGCCATCACCCTCCTCTCTCCCTGCGTGGGGCTGCTCCATGCTGGCACATGGCCAATGTGCCCTGTGCTGGTGTCTCTAACCCAACCCACTGAGCACTCTGGATTTATCATCCCTGGTACTCCAACAGCAGGACCATGTGCTCTCACCAGCACTGAGATCACCCCATTCTCCCTTTCAAGGCCTCGTGCATGTTCCTACACCACCCCCCCCCCCAGAACGGGGCTCAGACATCTGTCTCTCCCAAGTCCAGTCCCTTTTCCATGTCATTGCACAAGCTATAAGATGGGATGTGGCACCACACGTGCTGGGGCCCCATCCCTCTGCACTCCTTCTGGACTCTTTCTCTGTCCTGTGGGTTTCCATGTTACTCCATGACCAGGAATGGACAGAGCAGGGAGAGCAGCAGCGTGTCTGTCCCTGCTCCTGAAGCCCATGGGTGCCCGTGTCAGATGATGGGTGCCCATATCGGATGTTGTTTGACCCCCAGACAGCTCCCTCACGCCAAGGAGACCCAGCAAGACCTGTCCTCTCCTTAAAGCACTCTGGGTTTTCCTGCACCACCACCTCCAAACCATCTGCAGGTGGGGGAACCACATCCAGCTGGACCCCATGGGGACTGTTGCCATGCCATGCCTGCTCCTCTCCCATCCCCTTCCTGTCCCACATCCCTGGGAGCTCAGGGCTCCTGCTGAGGACATTGGCTCCTTCCCACCCACTGCAGGATGCTGCATGTGCCTTGCCAGAGGGGTGCAGCAGTTTGGGGTGATAGCAGGATAGGCACTGACATGTTGCTCGGTGTTATCCAGCTTTTCCCTGGAGTAAGAATTGTGCTGGTGCAGGATTGCTGACACCTATACTGCAGCTGCAGTAGAAAAACAGCCACGCCAAAAAATGAGGGGCCCAGCCACGGTTAGGGGATACAGCACTGTGTGTTCCCATCACCCAGCTGGCTGCAGGAGCCACAGACCGGGGTGGGGGTCAGTGATACACCAGGTGTCTGGCCAGCTCCCAGCCCTGCTCACCAGGAGGACGGGCACTGTGTCCCCCCCAACAGCTGTAATGGTTGGCAATGGTGATGGGGTACCTACCCACACACACACCACGTCTGTCAGCCCCAGCCTTGGGGAGCTGGGGTGAGGACTGCACCACGCCAGGGGGAGGGATGGCTCAGGGGACTGACTGGCTCAGGGGGTGGCTGGTCCTTGCCCCAGGGACCCCACATCAGCTCTCCAAGGCTCCAGGAAACAGGGGTTCCCCGGGGAGCAAACCCTTTCCCTGCCTTCTCCCTGGCTGCCAGGCTGTGCCAGGCTGAGCTGGCATGCTCCCACCTCTGCTCCCGCAGGATCTTTGGACTTTGTGCTGATTTTGCTGTTTGCTTTTATTTAGCAGCGGGATTCGCTTTCCATGCAAAGGACAACCCCCATATCAGCTGGGGCCTCGTCCCTCCCACCCCCCATCCCTCTGCCCCGGGGCAAAGACACAGGAGGAGGAACCTGTCACCCACACTGTCCCCTGGTTCCCCGTCCTGCTGGGCACCACCAGGGCAGCCATGTGTGCCCTGCACTGGATCACAGCCTGGGCACTCCTGCTCCACGGTATGCCAGAGGGGTGAGCTGGGTGCTGGGGTGGGATGGCACGTCTGGGACCCCCAGGAACCAGGCACACAGGATGCAGGATGTCCCAGGCACAGCTCTGGGTGAAGCAGGGGTGGGTTCGACCCTGGGGCAGAAACGGGGCTGTGGCAAGGGGCTCAGCCTGCCCACCTGCCCCAGCCATGGGCTCGGGGCAGGTGACAGGTAAGGAGCAGCCCCCCAGGGTGCAGGGACCAGGCACCCAAGGCCCCCCCACGCTGAGGGTGACCCCACCCTGCATTGTCCCATGGACCCGAGCTGGGTGCCCTTGGCCCAAGGTGAAGAGCCAAGCACCAGCTGGTGATGGAGAGCCCAGGGAGTGGCGGTGCCGGCGGTGGCACCTGGTGCCAAGCAGCCCCGGGGAGAGGCCAGGTCTGGCTGGGCATGGCCCTGCTGTCAGCTGGCTCCTCCAACACCCCGAGTGCTGGGATGCTCTGGGTCGGCTCACCTGCTCCTGGGCATGGTGAGCACCAGCTGTTCCCCGTGATGATCCCACTGGGCCATGGGCATTGGGAGATTTACTTCCTCTTTAGGTGGGCAATGGCGCTGGTTTCCACCCACTATTCCTGGGACTACAACCCAGGACAACCGGTTTCTGCAAAAAGCCCCAAAGCTGGTCTAGCTGGTGTTTGGAGCTGGGGATGAGGGTCATAGCTGCCTGGTGTGGTTCTGGGCTGGAGCAAGGGGCCAGCAGGACCCCAGGCTGCAGCCTCAGGCTCCCGGTTATTGCTGCACCCACAGGCTGTGCCGCAGGGTGGGTGCCACCAGCTCCTTCCACCAGGAATGACATCCGGGATTGCTCCACGGACCCACCGGTGAGCCTTGCCTTGCTGCCCTTCCCTGTTCCTGAGACCCCCTGCATGCTGTTCCCCCCCAGTCACAGCACACGTCCCCCTGTGCCACCAGTACCTGCCACCGACGGCCACCAACACGACGGCGCGGCTGGCGGCACTGCGGGACACCATGCAGGCCCACGGCGTCCATGCCTACATCGTGCCCTCCACGGATGCCCACATGGTAAGGCAGGAGCTCCCAGTGCCCCCGGGGACCCTGCTGGCATTCACAACCACCTCTCACAGCTCCATCCCCACTCCAGAGCGAGTACATCTCCAAGCGGGATGCCCGGCTGGGCTGGCTCACAGGCTTTACTGGCTCCGCAGGTGAGGGCACCCCGCAACCCTGGGTTCCCTGCTTGGGAGGCTGGCACCTGCCTTCCTGCTAGTCCTCATCCCTGGGGATCCATGGGCAGGGTATGGTCCCACTCTCTGAGGGCCCCCAGGGGTCCCTGCCAGCTGCAGAGAGGGAGGGAGAGGTGATTCCTGAGCCCCCGCTCCTGTCGCAGGCACCAGTGTGGTGACAAAGGACAAGGCTGCCCTGTGGACCGACAGCCGCTACTGGACCCAGGCAGAGCGTGAGCTGGACTGCAACTGGGAGCTGCAGAGGACGAGTCAGTGGGGGGCAGGATGGGGGGCTGCTGAGTCCCCCCGCTTCCAGGATCCTCCCCAGCCCCTGCCACAGCCTCCTCTGAGCTCAGCATGGGCTGGGACACGGTGTGTCCTCGCAGTGCCACCCAGCTCTCTCCTGCAGCCTGGATCGAGTCCATTGCCATGTGGATCATGGAGGCAGTTCCTGTAGGGGGGAACATCAGCTTGGACCCCTTCCTCTTCTCTGTCGGTAGGGCTGGCTGACACTGGGGGTCATCCTGCCCACGGGAGGGCAGCCCCAGGGTGTGGATTTATCAGGTTCCCCCACATGTGGGCTGCTTCTTCCCCCCCCAGCCACCTGGAACAGCTACAGCCAGGCTCTGTACGGCTCCGGCCGGACCCTGCTCCCCCTTGAGACCAACCTCGTGGATCAGGTGTGGGGTGACCAGAGACCCTCTCCCTCCTCCAGCGAGATCTACAGCCTCCCGGCAGCATTCACAGGTACGACTCTGGCCTCCCCACAGCTGCTCACCCGCAGCACCCCCAGCCCAGGGCCGTCCGTGGTGGTCCCTGCACCAAGCCAATCACTTGCCCCACTCCCAGGGAGCAGCTGGCAGGAGAAGGTTGCCGGGATCCGGCAGCAGATGGAGCAGCACGTGCGACGCCCGACGGCCGTGCTGCTGTCAGGGCTGGAGGAGACAGCCTGTGAGTACCCGCGGCGCTGTGGAGGATGCCATGGCAGGTGCCCTGGGCTCCGAGCCCTGGAGCTGGGAAGGTAGTGGCAGTCACAGGTGCAGAGGTCTCGTTCCTGACAGGGCTCTTCAACCTCCGTGGAGATGACATCCCCTACAACCCCGTCTTCTACTCCTACACCCTCCTGACCAACACTAACATAAGGTGGCCGGCATTTCCCTGTGGGCACAGGGCATGGAGGGGGCTCATCATCCACTACCCTTCCACCCTTCCCTTCCTGAGCTGGCCCTTATCTGATCCTCCTCTCAGCCCCGCTGCCTCAGGCCCCAGCCCCACATCTCTCCCAATCCATGCCCCCTCTCCCAGCCCACCCTGGGGCACCGCACCCTCCCTTCCCGCACAGCCTGACAGAGGGCTCCTCCCATTCCCAGCCCAGCATCACTTCTGAGCCCCCCAGCCCTTTCCTCTCCGCTGGCATGGCTGGGCTCGGGGGGACCAAGGGCAGCAGGTGACCCCCCACGTCTGTGCCCACCCCATCCCGCCCCCTCCCCAGCCTGTTCGTGGAGGGGTCACGGCTGTCGGCGGCAGCGCGGGAGTCCCTGAGCTCCGGCTGCCCGGGGCCGCTGTGTGTGGAGCTGCAGGAGTACGGGCAGGTGAGCGCCCACCTGCGCAACTATACCCTCGGTAACGTCACCGTGTGGCTGGGCACCGAGTACACCACCTACGGCCTCTACGGCATCATCCCCCAGGTGGGTACAGAAGCGACACCGCGGCACTGAGCCTGGCCGTGGGGCACGCGGGTCCTGCAGGCTTGGGGACGGCCCCGTGCCACCGCGCTGTGGCCGCCCCTGGGGCCTGAGGGGACAGGTGGCCATGCCACCTCCTGCGTGCCCTCGCAGGAAAAGCTGCTGGAGGAGAGCTACTCGCCTGTCATGACGGCCAAGGCTGTGAAAAACGCCCAGGAGCAGGAGCTGCTGCGAGCCGCCCACGTAAGGGCTGTCCCCGCCCCCGCAGCCCCCCGCACAATGCGGGGACACTGCGGGACGCCGGGTGCTGATGCCCTCTCCCCGGTGCCGCCGGGGCACCCCCAGGTCCGGGACGCCGTGGCCGTCATCCAGTACCTGCTGTGGCTGGAGAAGATGGTCCCGCAGGGGCAGGTGGATGAGTTTTCAGGGGCTCAGCACATCGATGGCCTCCGCAGGTCAGTGCTGCCCCTGCGGCCTCCCCTGCCCAGTGAAGGGCAGCTGGGGACCTCCAGCACCTCCCTCCCTCCCTGCTGCCTTCCAGGGCCCAGCAGCACAGCCACGGGCCCAGCTTCCAGTCCATCTCGGCCAGCGGGCTCAACGCGGCGCTGGCCCACTACAGGTATGGCCAGGGCAGCAGTGGGCAGAGGGCGGTGGGCGATGGGCAGTGGGCAGCTGGGAGAGGGCTCTGACCCCCTTCCCTTGCAGCCCCTCCAACGGGAGCAGCCGGACACTGTCTGCAGGCGAGATGTACCTCTTTGACACCGGAGGGCAATATCTGTGAGTAGCTTTTAGCAGAGACCCCCCCTCCCAGCCCCACATCTAGGGGCCCCCAAAGCCAATGCTGTGGCTGCATCGCCCCCGTTCACATCCCTTCTTTGCAGGGACGGAACAACAGACATCACTCGGACAGTGCATTGGGGTCAGCCCACCCCACTCCAGAAGGTACCAACTTCTCCTGTGTCAGCCAGCACCCCCCTTGGCTGCCCAGGACCCCCCTGCACTGCCCAGGACTCCCTGTGGCACTCTGTACCACGGGCACAGCCAGGGCTGGATGTGCCAGGGTGGGTGTCTGGGCACCACCGTGCTCACCCCCCTGTGCCCCCGCAGGAAGCCTACACCCGTGTGCTGATGGGCAACATCGACCTCTCTCGCCTCGTCTTCCCATCCAACACGGCAGGTGGGTGCCAAACCTGGCATTGTGCAGCCCAGCCATGCCCAGGAACCCTAGCACAGGAAGCAGGAGAGCAGGGGGGCCCCATCAGCTTATTGGCCTTCATCCCACCCACCTCTTTGTTCCCCAGGGAGAACAGTGGAGTCCTTTGCGCGCCGGGCACTCTGGGACGTTGGACTCAACTACGGCCACGGGACCGGCCACGGCATTGGCAACTTCCTCTCAGTCCATGAGTGTAGGTGGCACCAGCACTGGCACTGGGCATGTGGGCTGAGCTGTGGGGACAGGGATGAGGACAGGAGCTCATTGGGGGGTACTCATTGCCCAGTGGAGCCTCTTGCTGGGGGTGTCCTCTACCTGCAGTGTGTTGGGGTGCTTTCCAGGGTGACTCCATGATGCTTTCCAGGGTGACTCCATGATCCTTGCCAGGGTGACTCCATGATCCTTGCCAGTGTGATTCCTATCCAGTATGATTCCCATCCAGCTTACTGGGATGATCCAATGATTCTTGCCTTGGTGGCCCTATGGTCCTTGTTGGGATGGCCCCATGGTCCTTGCCTTGGTAGTTCCATGGTCCTTACCAGGGTGGCCCCATGGTCCTTGCCAAGGTGGTCCCACAGTCCTTGCTGTGATTATCCAATCAATGGTCCTTGTCAGGATGGCCCCGTAGTCCTTGCCGAGATGGCTCCATGGTCCTTGTTGGGATGTCCCCACAGTCTCTGCCAGGTTGGTCCCATGATCCCTGCAGGGATGATCCAGTGGTCCGTACTGGGATGATCCAGTGGTCCTTGCCTTGGTGACTATGTGGTCCTTGCTGGGGTCGTCCATGGTCCTTGTGTTGGCCCTGTGGTTCTCCCTGGTGTGGCACCTCGGTCCTTGCTGGAGTGTCCCTGCAGCACACACTGTCCCTGGAATTCTTACCCACCCCATGTCCCTGCAGGGCCTGTGGGCTTCCAGTCCAACAACGTGCCACTGGCGGCCGGCATGTTCACCTCCATCGGTACGTCCCACCAACCCGGATGGTGCCTCAGCTGTCCGGGACAGCCCCAGCCCCAGGACCAGAGAGGGGGTGTCAGCACTTGGCCCCACTCAGGGGTCAGATTTGGCCCTGCTAGGGTGGGCTAGGGGAGCCATTGAGGCTGGAGGCTCATCAAGTGCCCTCCTGGCCCCCAGAGCCTGGATACTACCGGGACGGTGAGTTCGGGATCCGCATTGAGGACATCGCCCTCGTGGTGGAGGCACAGACCAAGGTAGGGCAGTGGGGCCGGGGTGACAGGGGTGGCACAGCATGGGGAGCTGCATCAAGTCAGGGGGGCCCCCCCAGCAGGGCTGGGGGCACCCAACAGCATGTCTCTGCGGCAGTACCAGAGTGAGGAGAAGCCTTTCCTGACCTTCGAGGTGGTGTCCCTGGTGCCCTACGACCGCAACCTCATCGACCTCAGCCTCCTGTCCCCGGAGCAGGTATGGGGGTGCTCGGGGGGGAGGGCAGAGCAGGGATGTGAGGTCAGCACATCGGGCTGGGGTTTGGGGAGAGCAACAGGGGCTGAGGAGTGGATGCAACAGGAAGCCAGGACCATGGCATGCAGTTGGAGCAGGTAAACGAGGATGGAGCAGGGATGGATGTGTGGATGGAGAGGGGCAACAGGATCTGCAGGTGGGGGCAGCTGGGTGTGAGGCAGCTGGACGGGGAGGGCAAAAGGGTCTAAGGGGTGGCAGCATCCAGGGCAGCCCCCCTCCCGTCCCCTGCCGTGCCTGGCTGCAGATCCAGTACCTAAACTCCTACTACAAGAAGATCCGTGAGCGTGTGGGGCCAGAGCTGCAGCGGCAGCAGCTGCAGGAGGAGTACGAATGGCTGCAGGAGAGCACCGAGCCCTTCCCAGTGGGCAGCGCCGTCACCACCACCACCACCACGGCCATGCTGGCCCTCACCTCGCTGCTCTCAGTGCTGCTCAGTGGGCTGCAGGCCTGACCCTGCATCCATGGCCCCGCCACCCCCTCCTGCCGCAGCTGGTTCTTCCCCTGTGTTCACTTCCTTTTTTTTTGTTGTTCTATTTGCTCCTTTGTGATTAAACATGAGCAACGCGGGCGGGGGCTGTGCCCTGCTGTGCCGGGTGTGCTGCCTGTGCCTCACCAGCAGGTGTGGGGCTGGGGCACTGCCCCACATGGCCCCCAGCCACACTCCTGTGACCCTGCTTGTGCCACCTGCCCTACCCTGGGGCAGCCAAGCCGATGCCAACAGCGGGGAGATGGATTTGGGCAGATTGTAATTCTGGGGAAAAGATGGAGGAACTGGAGTGAGGGTGCAGGGCAGTCAGCCCGACCTGGGATGTCTCCGCGGGTGCCAGCAGTGAGGTGACCAAGAATGTGTCCCATCTGGGTGTGATGCTAAGCCGGGAGGACTTACAAATGCAGGGGACACAGGGGTCATGCCAGACACCAAGTGTCACACAGAGGGCTTGACCATCATGTGCCAGCAGGATGAGCAGGCACAGGGGAGGGCACGGCAGAGGGTTTGGGGACTGTCACCCTTTGCAGGGGGTGGGGGGACACTGTACCCATCTGCAGCATCGCCAAGGGGAGGCACAGCATGGGCAACACCACCGGGGGGGCAGCACGATGGCCGAGGGGTGTCAGGGCGCGGGCACCATCCCCACGCCGGGGGCCCCGGGCAGGGCAGCAGTTCCGTGGAGAGTTTCCTTCCTCCTGCCCCAGCCCGCGCCCCGGCAGCCGCCCCAAGCACGGCTGCAAGCGCCTCTCATGTGACCGCCGGCTTCCTGTGCGCTCCCGGCTCGGTGCCGGTGCCGCGGGACGGGACGTGCCGAGGTGCTGCCGAGCGCTGTGCCCTCTGGCCCCAGTGCCATGCTGCGCCGCAAGCCCTCCAACGCCGGGGACAAGGAGCCAGGACACAGGAAGGTGAGTGCTGGCAGCATACAGGTGCCCTTAGCACACACGGGTATCCCTGCACACCCAGAGTTGTCCAAGCCTGGGCTGCCATGGGATGCTGAGCAGGAGGGCTGGTGCCAGGGAGCTGGGGCAGAGCCCCAGGGGGTTGCGACAGCGTGGGAGCAGCACTGCCATCCGTCTGTCCCTGCTGCCACCAGCCACTGTGGCCTCGCCAGTGCGTAGTCCTGGCATTGCCCAGCTCCCACCCTGCCTTGCATCCTGATGGGATGGGTGGCTGGGATGCACAGTCCCCGGGATCAGCATGGGTGCCAGCCAGGGTGCTGGTGGGACCCGCAGGGCTCTGCTGGGGGGGGCTGTGGCCCCCACTCTCCATGGCCTCCCCACGGCGTGGGCGGCTGCCTGCCATTTCCTGGGGGGCTGGGGCGGCGGTGCCGGGTGTGCAGCTCCCAGCCCGGCAAGGTGCTGCGGTCGAGGCTGCAGCTCTGTCACGTGTCGGCCGCTTCCTCTGGCAGCACCGCTCTGAGGTGGGAGCCACAGCAGCACCAGCTGCCAGCACCATGGCCCCTTGAGAGCCCCCAGTGTGGCATGGCCGTATGCCACCCCGTGACAACCTGTCTGGAGGCTGGAGTCACTGGGGGGGGCCACAATCATCCCCCTGCACCAGGTCTCACACCAGCTGGCACTTCAGCTCTTGCCAAGCCCTGCTGGGCTGGCATCAGCATCGGCAGGTCACCATGGGGAGCAGGGCAGTGCCTGGTGCCAGGGCCCTGCCCACGGCAGGCACACTCCCACCATGGCAGCTCATCCGTGCTGGGAAGCTCCCACGGGAAACCTGCGTGAAGTCCCCCTCGCTGCACCGGGAGGACCCATCCAGCCCGGCAGGTCCCAGTGGGTATCCCCTGCCCTTGCCCAGCCACAGCTGCTCTCACTTCCCTCTCATTGTTGTGCTCTGGGAGAGCCCAGCCTCCCTGGCTCACATCCCACTGCCAGGCTCTCCAGGGCTTCTCCAGTGCTGGGCCAGCAGCTTTCCTGGCTTTGGAGCTGTTTCATCTCTGAAGGGAATGCTCCTGGGGGCTCAACGCTCCTGGGTCTGGTGGGTTCGGGGTGCTGGGGTGGGAGCGGAGATGCACCTGGAGCTGGCCCTGCCCTGTAAAGCCCCAGCAGGGGTGCTCTGGGTGTCCCACTCCAAGCCAGCCCTCTGCAAGGAACGGCAAAAACAAGTGCTGAAGGATGCTCGGTGGAGCCGAGGAGGAGGAGAATAAAGACGGGACAGGCTGAGCAGGGGCAGGAAGGGCCTCGTAAGGAGCTCAGAGCCGGCAGAGCAGCTTGAGAACGGAAATCGCTGTTTGTGGTGGTGGCAGAGTGAGAGCTGCGGTGCCTGCTCTGAGCGTGCCGGCAGTGGAAGCCGAGCTCACCCGGCCCGAACACGGGATGAGGGAGACCCGGGACCGTGTGGCTGTGCTGGGATGCTGGCTGGCACCAAGGGCGCTCCTGTCATGGAGAAACCCTTCCCATATGGGACAGGCACCAGAGGACATGGAGATGGAGGCAGGCAGGGGGCACAGGGAAGACTGGAAGGAGAAGGGGCAGAGGGGTGCAGCAGGACTGAGATTCACAACCTGTCTTGATGGCTTTGGCGCGAAGATGGCACTGAGCCAGCTGAGGGTGCTCTCTGGGCTGTGGGGGACACTCACAGTCAGAAAACACGGGAAACTTTCAGTCCTGGAGTTGACCACGGAGGCAGAAGCAGGGACGTGGCTGCTCTCATGTTCCCAGCCCTTCACTGCCTGCCCACTTGTGGGTGCTGCAGAGCCCTGTGTTCCCCCAAGACGTGCCTAGCCCATGTGCCAGGACAGCAGCGTGGCACAGCCCTGGGCTGCTCCCAGCTTGGCAGTGCCAGACTCCATACCAGAGCATCCCTGCCCCAGGAATGCTGTGCCAAGCAGCTGCACAGGCACTGAGAGCAATACCAGGGCTCTGCATCCTTGGTCTGGCGGGCTCATAGCACATGGCAGCTCTTGGAGTGGGGTGAGACAGGGGAGACTGTGCCAGCCAAAAAACTCTTCCATCACCCTGGGATGGGCAGAGCAGCCCAGAGGGAGGAGGGGAGCTGAGGCAGGGGGTGCAGAGAGAAGCCCTCACACCTTTCCATCTCCCCTCTCACACCCCTCCCCCTGCCCCCAGCTTTCCCTCCAGCGCTCCAGCAGCTTCAAGGACTTTGCCAAGTCCAAGGTCAGCTCCCCCGTGCCGAGCGAGAAGGAGTTCAACCTGGAGGAGAATGTGAGTTCCCAGCCTCCCCAGGGCAGCAGCACCCCTTGACATGCCCTGCTCCCCTGGGATCCCCTTCCCAGCCTATTTCAGAGCTGGTTTCCCCAAACTCCTGGTCCTACCAGGGGCCCACATGCCATGGAGCAGCCCATGTTCTAGCATGTGTGGGACTTGGGGTTTCACAGCCCTGTGTGACCCCGCTGAGGCTTGCCTGGGGTGGAGGGCTCTGCCTTCACTCTCCATCCCTCTGGCAGATTCCTGAGAATGATCCCAGCAGTGCCAGCCCTGAGGATGCCCCGCGGAGCAGTGGGACGAAGCTGGGCAGGAAGTGGCGGGCGGTCATCTCCCGCACCATGAACCGCAAGATGGGCAGGATGGCCGTGAAGGCACTGGCCGAGGGCAAGGTGAGTGGGGGGTATGGGGGACATGGGCAGGTGAGTGGGGGTCAGCTCCTCCTCCCCCAGCCTGACCCCAGTCCCCACAGCAGGGAGAGGTGGAGGAGGAGGGGTCCCCGTGCCCGCTGTCCCCAGATGGCAGCGCAGAGGAGCGGAGCCACGACAAGGTGCCGCTGTCGTACCTGGAGCTGGAGGAGGAGGAGGACGGGCGCCCACCCCTCAGCCGCCAGATGTCCAGCGGTGAGCCCAGCCCCAGCAGCACACCGGTCTGATCCCCCAGCAGAGCACATCCTGACCCCCTTCTTCTCTGCAGGCAGCGACATTCCCAGCCCTGGTGGTCCCCGGGACAGCCTGCAGCTGGAGGAGACTGTCCCAGCCTACGCCGGCCCCTTCTGCGGCCGGGCCCGCGTCCACACCGACTTCACCCCCAGCCCCTACGACAAGGACTCGCTGAAGCTGCGGGTGAGCCACGGCCACTGCGGCCCTAGGGAGGGAGGGACGGTGGCTGGGGACCCTCCTGAGGCAGAGGTGTTCCCCAGCTGTCCCCAAGCCTGCACCCACTGCCACCCCATCTCCTTTGGCCCAGAAAGGGGACATCATTGGCATCATCGAGAAGCCGCCTGTGGGCACCTGGACTGGGCTGCTCAACAACAGGGTGGGCTCTTTCAAGTTCATCTATGTGGATGTGATCCCTGAGGAGACAGTCCCTGCCCGCAGGAGCCGGGGCTCCAGCCGGAGCAAGCGCCTCAAGCCCAAGACCCTCCATGAGCTGCTGGAGCGGATCAACCTGCAGGTGAGGGATGGCAGCCACGGGGAACAGTGGCACCCAGCACGTGCCCAGGGTGCCAGCAGTGGGACCACCCCCTCTCTGCTCCCCTTCACTATCCCCCATCCCTGTGGGTCCCTCCACTGAGTACCCCAGGGGCACAGAGGGGACACATGGGGCATTTCTGGGTGATGTGGGGGCAAGTGCCCACCATGGACCCACACCGGGGGCCAGGGGAGCCACCTGCTCATCCCTGCCCACCATCCCTCACCCAGGAACATATCGCCACCCTCCTGCTGAATGGGTACCAGACCCTGGAGGACTTCAAGGAGCTGAAGGAGACCCACCTGAATGAGCTGCACATCACAGACCCCCAGCACCGCGCCAAGCTGCTGACAGCTGCCGAGCTCCTCCTGGACTACGACAGTAAGAGCCCCGGGGAGGGAGTGGGAGACCCCCACCACCACCCACAGTCCCCCCTGCTGGGCACCCCAGCAGCACCACTAATGCCTCGGTCCCTCTCCCAGCAGCCAGTGAGCCGGAGGATGGTGACAACTCTGAAGCCCTGCCATCACCCTCGGAGCCCAAAGGGGACATTCCCCGGGACTCAGGCTGCTTCGAGGGATCGGAGACCCTGGATGGCAGCCGGGAGGAGGCCGAGCTGGGGGGTCCTGAGGAGCAGCTGGGGGCTCTCTCCATGGCACAGTCCCCTTGAACCCACTGGTACTGCTGCTTCCCACTCTGGCCCTGGCAGCAGGGACAGACCAGAGGGGACAGCTGCTGGCAGGGGACAGAGGAGCCCCAGCGGCGTGACCTCAGGGCCCAGCTTGGCCCCGGCACCACAGGCAGGTGCTGTACCCCCAGGACATTTTGCATGGTGCTGCCTGGCACTGCTGCCCCGATGTGGGGGCTCTGGGCACCCCAGGGCACCGTGCTCCAGGCATGGGCTGCTGCTCCTGGATTTGCCAGGAGGCTTGAGGGAGCTGGGGACGGGAGCCATGCCTGCAGGCAAATGAAGTCTTCACTGTCACTGCTCAGCATGGGCACATAGAGACCCCTCCTCACTCGCCATGGGGGGCAGCAGGATGCAAACAATGCAGCTAAGACACTCTGGAAGTGTGAGATGGAGAGGCTGGAAAGGCACAGGGAAGGGGGAAGAGGCTTGGGGCAGCACAGACACGCAGGGGCTACAGCTCAGCCATTTTCAAACCAATTAAGTTTCCTTCATTGTTTTAAAATTAAAAAAAAAAAAAAAAGAAGAAAAAAATAAAGAACCCCCAACCCTTGCCCGACCTCCCCTTCCTTCTGGAGACCCCAACCAGCACAGGCAGGCCTCACTGGCACGGCGGTCCCGGCAGGCAGCACTCCCCACACTGCATGGAACGGGGAGCAGCAGAGCCAAAAAATACACTTTTTCACACCGAATTTGAGATTTGGTCAGTAGCATGTTGGGGCGGCTCCCACGGCCGGCGGGGTGCTCAGGGCCAGGAGCAGGACCCCTGTCCTGCGGGGACGAGATGGGACCGGGCTGGCTACAGGGCCATGGCAGGGAGGCCGGGAGCAGCTGCAGGGCCACTGCGGACCCATGGCCACAGCCAGAGCAGCAGCTCTGCCCTCTCACCGGGAGAGGAGACCCCGGCACCGCAGGAGAGGGGGCAGCGCCGGTGCCACGTTAACACCACGTCAACACCACTGTCACCCGCTGCCAGCCACAGCCCAGGGCCACGTTTCGAGGGCCCAGGGAAGAGGAGCGAGGTGGGAGGCACAGGTCAGGCTCCAGAGGGAGCAGGCTCTCCACACAGCTGCTGAAAGCAGGATGGCATGAGGCCAGGGGCGGAGCAACAGCGACTTCCCGCTGCCAGGCAGGAGCATCATGGAGACACACACAGGACTGGCCAGGCAGGACACCCCCCACCTGCCACCACCCACTGCACACTTGCAGGAGGCACAGGAATGTCCAGCACTCATGGTGTGGGATGGGGAGCTGCCAGGGCACGGAATGGCCTCTCCCCACCGCGGGCCTCTGCAGGGACCCCGCAGGCGTGAGGGTCCTGCCAGCACAGGACAGGGAGTGGGGCAGGGGAGGAGGAGCCCTGCCACAACATGGAGCTCTCCCACCATCCCCCCCAGCCTCTTCTCCCGACTTTGCTGAGGACACACAGGTGAGTGACACCACACAGCCCATCCTCGGGCAGCCAGCACAGCCCTGGGAAGATCCAAGGCTCCCACAGCCAGTCTGGGATGGCTGAGAACTGCAGAGCAAGGCAGATGGGGGACACTGGAACACAAGGACACAACACAGTCAGGGCAGAGGTTCTGCAGAGCAGCCGTGCCAGAGCAAGGGGAGGGCTCAGTGCAGACACCCAGCAGCAAATGCAGCCCCAGCACCAGCCAGGGAGCCAGTGGCACAGGCAGACCCTTCCCTGCAGCTCAGTACACCCTGGCACAACCACTCTGTGGCTGGTGTAGGTCGGGGAGGCTGCCCGCTCCTTCCCTCGAGCCCCCGGGTCGGTGTGAGCCCCAGGGCACGGTGAGGAGGGTCCCCATCACAGCTGCTGCCCCAGCTATGTCACATGAAAAGGAGCACAGGAAGAAAGCTACTTAAAAACCGCTGCCAGCAGAACTCCTCCCCGCTTGTTTGGGTCCTCTGGGCACCACAACGTCTCCTGACAAGCCTTGCCACGCCAACCACAAAACAACGTCACAGATTAGAGGAAGGAGGGAGGAGGGGAGAGAGGATGCTACTGCCATGATTGCTTTCCCCTTCCCATGGGGATTCCTCAGCAGGAGGGAGCAGGGGATTCCTCAGCAGGAGGGAGCAGGCTGGCCCTGACTGCTGAGCTGCTGGACCATGAGTTGCCCCATCAGAGCCGGGGCCAGGTAGAGGGACAGCCCTGGCCCTGAGCCGGGATGGAGCATCCAGGACAGCCTGCAGAGCCAGAGGCCCAGCCCTGGCTGCAGGCAGACCTGCCTCAGCAGTGGCAGTGCCCCGTGGTGACCAGGGCGTGCCACCCACACTCACTGTCCCGTGCCACCGCTGGCCCACACCGTGGTGAGTAATGACTAAAGCAAAATGGCCATGGGGAATCAGGTGCCTGCCATCCAGCCCTCCTCCTCCTCTCCTCCATCACTTCCAGCTTTGATTAGACAAAACAAGAAAGTTCTCCCTTCCAAGCAGACGCTAGTGCTCCGCTCGCCCAGCGTCCGGGGAGGGCACCGGGACCTCCCCAGGCGTTCGCTGCTTCTCCTCCGGCATCTCGGTGTCACTCAGGGATGGCGCAGGGACCTGGGGAGAGAGGACAGAGTGACCTGCAGGGACACACGCCAGGACAGAGCACCTGTCTGAGCATACAGGCCTCTCCTGCCTCCAGCTCCACCAGCAGCAGTCTCGGCTGGGCTTGGGAAAAGGAGAAGCCAGGGGCCCCCCAACAAAAACAACAAAAGCTTCGGGAAGAGCTGGAGCACTGGACTGCTCCAGCAGAAGTGGTCTGGACTGTATCCACCAGAGAAGCAGCAGATCGTGCCCAAGCACGAGCAGGCCCAAACATTTCCCACCATGTTCATGGAATAATTTAGGTGGGAAGTGCACTCTGGAGGTCTCCTGTCCAACTATGTCCTTAAAGCAGGGCTAGTTTCAAACACAGAGCAGGCTGCTCTCCAAAGACAGAGATCCCACACCTGTGAGGACCCTTCCCAGGGAGAGCCCTGCAGCTCCCATGCAGCACCAGAATAAGATGCAGGCAACATCCCACCCTTCCCCAGCCCCTCCCAGCTCCATGGGTGACAGCTCCTGCGTGCTCTCACGGCAGCACTGATCTCCAAAACCTCAGCCAGCTGTGATCTCCTTTGAGAAAACTGCAGGAAACCAAGAGACCCTGGTTTCCAGCATCAGACCAAACCGGCTTTTCACCAGCAGCCTCTCAGCACGGCCCCCCTGTGTTGTTCTGTCCTTCCTACATCACTCTCAGCTTTCCCTCACTGTCCAAGAGCCCCCCCAGCTCCCAAGAGGATTACTCACGGCACTGGGGAGAGGAATGCTGCCATCCTGCTGCTTCATGCTGCTCTCCTCAGCCTGCCTGGGGCCCTGCATGGCCGGGGGCTCCTGCGTGCCGGGCCCCCGCGGGCACGGCCCCTCCTGAGCTGTGCTCTCCTCCTGCTGCAGGATGCCCCGTCTGTCCAGGACACTGCAAGAACAGAGCCATGCCATCAGAGACACATGCCTCCCCAGATCCCATCTCTTTTCCCAGCAGGAGAAGTGCTGGTGGTCAGGGCTGCCCCTCAACAGCTTACCTGGGAGGCAGAGGCCCACAAAGCACCTCACAGCAGTTCTTCACTATGTTGCCGTGGCTGTAGGGATTCTGCACACGGTTCTTCCCAGTCCAGGACCCCTTAATCTGAAACAGTCAGGCACAAGGTCAGGTCTGCTCCAGGGAAACCCTCTCCCAGAGCCCTGCCTTGGCCTGCAGAGTGGGCACAGCTGTGACACGCTGAGAAACGGCAACAGCTCAGAGGAAGAGGAAGAGTCTACTTACGTCTTCGTTGGTTGTCTGATTCAGTGCCACCAGGAAGGTGTGGAACCCAGTTAACCCCACCACCGACCACAGCGTGAAGAAACAGATGAGCACCTCCAGTACAGTGAGAACAGTTAAGGACTGGGAACAGCTGAGGAGCGGGCCCAGCCCACCTATCACAACCCTCAAGCACACCAACTTCTCTTCCTCTCCTAATCATGGTTTTCTGTTTTAGCCTCCTCCCAAAAGCCACAAAACTGCTCCCCATCTTGTCATCGGTGGAAAAATGCCCAGAGATACATGTTAGCGTGGCCTGGGCAGCCCGTCCATAATGCAGCTCCCACTAGCCCCCAGCTTTAGAGAAGAGGCACTGTGGAAGGATATGTCCCTGGGGTTTCCTTCAACGTGTTCAGAAATCCAATCTTCAGAGATTCTGCAATACAAAAAGCAAGAGATATTTTTTACTCTGGAACATCCCATCAAATTCCCTTTCCCACTCCATCACTCTGGTTTCCCACCGCTATCTGTACCCTTACTCCCTCCCTCCTTCCCAGCCCTCCAGCCAGACTCACTCAGTGCTACGTAGACGATGTTGAAGGTGAAGATGTAGATGGTGAGGAGGGAGAGCGAGAGGATGAAGAGGTAGAAGTAGCGGTAGTTCCTCTTCCCCACACAGTTGCCCACCCAGGGACAGTGATGGTCGAAGCGCTCTGGGGAAGCCAAGACGGAGATCAGCACCCTCCAACACAGCCCTGCCCACCTCCGGATCCTTGCTCCTGTGCCCCCACCTCAAAAATCTCTCAGGCTAATAAGGACTCCTAAGTCCAACCCTCTGCTCACTCAGGACTCTGTATCCCAGCCCCCGTCCAGGAAGGAAGCCCAGGTCAGAAAGTCCAAAATCGTTTCATAATGAGTCATTTTGCGCATTAAGAGAGAGCTTGAACTTGGCCTCTTGTGTGTCTTCTCTCCCTGGGGTACAACAGCCACAGCACACGGGTTAGATGAAGGCCTGGGAGTCCCCAAGTTGTTACCCAACCCACTATATACCTACTAGAATAATCAGGAGAGGGTTCATGGAAGTGCATAAACACACAAAGGTCGGGAATCTGAAGAGGAGGAACGGGATTTCTACCTGGAGCAGCAACGCTGAACATAAGCCAATTATATACACAGGAGGACAACAAGCAGGGCACCCCATAGGATAGCACAATCCCCATGCTGATGAAGGAGCTGCTGTCATCCAAGACACAACTCTCCACTAGAACCCTCCAGCAAGGCCAGAGTCCAGTGGAACAGAAAAACAGGCTGCACACACACACACGGAGAAGTTGGACTTGGTTAGGCTAGTTATTGCCAAAGTCCTGGCAAAGAGTAACCACGTGGCTCCAGGTGCTGAGCAAACATCAAGCTCCTTCAGCACAAGACAAGGCAGCCTGTCCCTATGTGGACACACCACCACTCCAGACCCGCCCAGCATGAGGCACAGGTCTCCCTCTTTCTCCAAGGTTCCCCCACAGGAGCTGAGGGCAGGAGCAGGCCCAGCCCTGCACTCACCCACGCAGTTGTCGCAGATGCTGCAGTGCGAGGCGCGGGGCGGGCGGAAGATCTTACACGTGTAGCAGTACTTGAGCTTCACGATCTGGTTGTTGATCTGGAAGTTCTTGATGCGCGGGGGCGGGCGCTGGCCCTGTGGCACGGTCCCGTTGGTGGCCTCTGCCAGAGAGAACAGAGCACAGATCGGACCTGCTGCTACAACACGACAGGCCCAGAACGACAACTCGTTTCCCCGCCTTTCCTACCAGCGGGACCAGAGCCTGTTGGCTCCAGAGCCGGCGGCTGCAGCTCTGCTCATGCGAGCCAGAGCCAACCTGGCAGCTTGGAGGCAGGAAAAGGGATGCCAGAGCTTTCATGGGCATGTTGAGAGGAGGCTAGGGGTTGTCACCCGCATTCATAAAAACTCCTCTCTCCCAGAGGGATCAAGGGGACCACACCAAGCTTCCTGCACCCCTTCCCAAAAGCAAACTTTGTATGTGCATGGCTACAGGAGAGAAAGTAGCAGGTGAAAGGGTTCCCAGAGAGAGACGCAGGTACATCATGCCCCCTTTTTGAGACTTGGCCAAGCACAATGGGCCAGCAGATCGGGGCGCTCCTCACTTTTGGAGGTCCAGCCAGGAAGGAAGGCTCTGCAGGGACTGCAGCCTAAAAATATGCCAGAAATACAGAGGCTTTTCCAGCCCTCCCCAGGTTGGCTGCCCCACACTCACCAATCTCCATCTCGATGAAGGCTGCCTCGTCAGGCAGGGCCCTCGGGATCACCCCGGGGTCGCTGAAGCTCGTCCGCAGCAGCGTGGCCATGGCAAACAGGAAGAGAACTGCTGCAAACACGGGGATGGCCGGGGACAGCTGGACAGCCAGGTACCGGCACCTGCGGACACGGGGCGGGAGGAGATGAGTCAGAGCGAGTCTGGAGTCTGCCGGCACTGGGCTGAGCACGCCTGGCACGGCATCAAAGCCCCGGTGCTCCTGAGCACTGGTAAGATCTAGAGCAGAGAAGCTGTTCAGCACGTCCTTCTGATTCGCCACCACAGGGGAATGCTCCTGGGGCAGCTCCAGTGACCAGGCACCATCACAGCACTGCTGTGTTTTCCACCAGCCAGGCACAGATACTTCCCAGCATCTGTTCTGTTTTCAGACACAGTTTTGGGCAGTACCAGAAATGTGACCAGGGAGCTGGAGAGACCATGCCTGTTAGACCCCTGCTGCCAAGGGATGGGCTGGAGCTCCAGAAGAAGCACCCAAGGCCTGGTCGAGGACCTACCATGCCGGAAGGCATGGAAGCACATGAGGATGGTGGGAATCTCTAGCTGGCCCCTAAAGGGCAGCAGTTTCCAGTACCACAGAAATTACTGGAATTTACTGCATCCTGTGCTTCTCAGGAATGGGTTCCTCTGGAAGTGCAACATTCCCATGCAATGTCTGTCTTCCTCTGGCTTTTCTGAGGTAAGGCACTGAAAAGCTCCAAATAAAGCAGAAAGGCTCCTGCTCCAAGATTTCCCAAGCCCAAGAGGGAACATGGTACAAGGTTTGTTTGCTCTAAAATGCACCAAGACTCGACAAGGAGTTTATTGTTCTGATCCTGCTGATGGAGGAAGTGCAAAGGGAGCATGGGACTCATTTCATCATAGCTGTGCTGCTCCCACATAGCCGCATCCATGTTCCCATGAGCACCACAGCGCAGGCCTGGGCAGAAGTCATGGTTTAGAGACATACTGGGCTGAAAGAAAACACATGTTTATCCTAATTCCTTCAGAAAACCCCACTGATATTGGGTCGAAATTCCTATAGAGCTTGCCTATGGTTTAAGGGAAACCCCCCCCAATCCCACCATTCGTGCCATGTCTCACCTCTCACACGTTGCTTCCCTGGGTGCCTCCTGATGCAGCTGAGCACTGAGGCTTTCAGGCACCTGGCTTTCCTAGACCCACCCTTCACCCTTTTTGGTGAAGGGTGGATCAATCCAGATTCCTTCTGTTCCACAGTTACTCTCCAAGAGAGCATCAGTCTACTGCAGTGAGAGGACGGGGATTATGCTCCCTGGGGGGGCTGCCATCCCAACCAAAGCCATTTCCACCAGCTCCACAGCACTGACTACTTAATTCTGGACAGCATTCCCACCACAGCTTCCCCAAACACAGTGCAGCTTCCAGCTCTGCAGACCCACCACAGGAACGCTCACCGGGCCACTGGCTGTCTCCAGAGACTGTCCCCAGCGTGTGACAAGGACAGAAGGGCTGCACACTGGAGCTACAGCATGCTTTGGCCACAGCTGCAACACCAAGCACCCACAGTGATGCACATGCCTTGTCCCATACACCAACATCCTTAATTTCAGGCACTGCACACTCCTCAGTTCCCCAAAACAACGGCCCTGCGCCGAGCCTTGCCCACAGCCAAAGAGCCAGAGGGCTGAGCTTATCGTCTTCAGGCAGCACAAGATAACTCTGCATTCCCTCTGCAAGGGCAAAGTCCAGGGAGAGCTGCAAGTCAGTCAGAGAGCAAACAGAAACCTTGGAGCCCATTTGGGGTAGAAATATGGGTTTAGGAATACGTAATACGGGTTTAGGTGTGGGTCAGCCTCTTCTCCCAGGTTACAAGTGACAGGACAAGAGCACGCAGCCTCAAGCTGTGCCAGGGGAGATTCAGGTTGTACATCAGAAATTTCTTCCTGGAAAGGGTGGTCAGGGAGGTGGTGGAGTCACTATCCCCAGAATTGTTCAAAAAATGACTGGACATGGCACTCAGTGCTCTGGGCTGGGTGACAAGGTGAGGATTGGTCAAAGGTTGGACTAGATCATCTTGGAGGTCTTTTCAAACCTAAATGATTCAGTGATGCTGTGATTATTCCTTGAAAATCTGGACACTGTCTGCCCCAAAGGGCTGCAGCCTGACCCTTGTTCAGCTGACACGACAGCTTTTGGAACTGCCGTGACAACATGAACATATTGTGGGTTTAAATATGGATCCATGAACTGTGTTAAAGCTGAGCCACAGCCCTCCTGCTTCCACACGGGCTTAGCTTAACTTCCCTTAACTAGGCTGGCTTCTGTGGCCCCTCACAGCTGAGGGCAGAGGTGTGAGAGCCAGAGGAGCTCTCACTACACTGAAACTGCACAAGGCCCAACATGAAGCCCAACATGGAGCCCCCCACGTGCCTCCTGTTCTCCACTGCACTGATGGGGCCTCACTCTTCCAGAGGTGACTTTCAGGGAACATGTCCACAGCAGGGACAGCAACCACACAAAGTCTTGACTTGGTACTCAGGTACTCAATAGCGTTGGGGTGTCTTCGGTCTGTGCTGCATCTCCAGCATGATTTCACTGCTCAGTAACAGACATTTTAAAGATCTGTTGTTTGGGAGAGCTCGGAGCCAACAGAGATGCTCTGTTGGCATGTGAGGATGCTGCTCCCCCACTCCCAGCACCATATTTGTGCTCTGGAGCGTTTTGTCACCAACAAGCAGACAATAACAGCACTATCACAATTCATCGTCACGGAGGGGTGGGCTGGGGGCAGGAAGGCTCAACAAAGAGATCATTGGAATGGGGGGGTGGGGGGAGAAGCAGCTGGGAGGTGCCACTAGTTACAGTGCTTGGCCGGTTATTTTGTGCCCTCTTGAGAAGGTCTGTTGTAACCAGCACATTGAGCAAAGCTCTGAAGGAAGGGGAAAGCCACCATGCCTGGATGACAGGGACTGCAGCCACAGCCACTGGGCACTGCATCTTCTACACAGGCCCCAACCGCGCTCAGCACAAGCTTCATGATATAAGTCACTCACATCTCACCTGCAAATCAACTTTCCTAAACTACGGTACAACCACACTGTGAGTGCCAGCAGAGCTGTATCTTTCCCAAACACCTGACCCTCACCAGGGCACTTCAGCCATCTGCACCTCCCAGCTCTGGGATGGTGTCCAGGAGCCACTGTGCTTGTGGTAAGTGTGGAAGAGGCTGCTCCGAAGCCCGGGTAAGTGCCACAACCACAAATCTGTGTCCAGGCCCTTCTCAGCAGCACCAGGCAGAGCTGGAGCTCTCCATGGAACCTCTCCCCATCTGCCAGCGGCGACACAGAAACCCTCACTACAGACCCACATCAACTGCCAGCACACACCATGTGCTTCTGACCCGGCTGAGGCAGGACACAGATGCATTACGCTGATGTTATTGCTCTTTTCCTGGCTAAAAAATCAAGTTTCCACACAGGCAGATCACCCCAAGATCCACACGGGAATGAGGGTGTCACAGAGGACATGCAGGGAGGCTGAAGTCATCTCCTGAGAAGGAACCCACATATGAGAAAAAGGTCAATTGAAACCCCAGGAGCAGCCACTGCACATACAAACAGGAGCGAAACAAGCTGAACTCTGGACACCAACAAACTCACCTCTATCCAAAGAAACTACAGTGATTAAAAAGCACCGATCAGCTCATGTGTAAGTTTTGACCGCGCCTGTCAGAGATCTGTCTAGAGGTAACACCATCTCAGAGGCTCCTCTGTCAGCCTTGGGTCTCTGGGGTTCGGAAATCAAAACTAAAAAATAAAGTCACATGAGGGGCAGTGTAGGTGTTTTCAACCTATCAGAAGACAAACACATTTTCATCTCTGCAAAGCTAAGAAAGTAGGAAAAACAAAGTGACAAATATACCTGGGCATTGGAGAAGCCTCTGACATTTACAGATATCAAGTTCTGTGCTGAAAAGCTGGAGGCAAAAGAAATCCCATTCCCTTCAGCTGTGTGAGGAACTCACTTCAGGCCATGAGACAGGCTGGCAAACTGCAAAGGGAACTCCCAGCCTGAGAGAGGATGCAGCATCCCATCATCCTCGTTCCCAAAGGGATTTCACAAGTGCTTTACATGGGCTTCTCTCACGCCGGAACACCACGGGCAGAGTTACCAGCTAAGTGCCCAGCCACAGGGCTGACATTACCATTAGGAGTCTGAAATAACGCCCAGAGGATGTGGAACTGAATTTTATGGGACATGTTATGGAGCAGACCTAGTTAAGCACAGGTCTCAGACCCTGCAGGGACCAGCCCTGAGCAGCAGGAGCTGCTCCCTGATGAAGTGGTGGGGAGAGAGGTGCCCTTGGGCAGAGGACCCTGGTGGCTGCAGAGCCCTTCCCGGGAGCCAGAGCCAGCACGGCTCCGTCCCTCTGCCTTATCCAGGAGGGAGGAGCCGGATCTCAGGTACGGCACTGAGCTCTGCCAGCCTCTGGGTCCTGTTCGCTCCCGGATGGAGAGACTTAGGCGATCCCAGACCACAGCGCTGCGGATTGGGGGATCAAAGCACGGAAACTCCCACCCACAGGGCTGAGGAGGCTCAGCCCGCTCGCCTGCGGACACCGCGGAGCAGCCGATGGCACTGGAGATACTCGGAGGAAAAAAACACCACCAGAAGCAGCAGCCCAAAGAGCACGGCCGTCATTCCAGGGCTGCGGAGGACCCTGCCAGAAAGGGACGGCGGTGGCTTTTCCCCTGATGTGGGTGCCGGTCCCCACCAGCGCCGGCTGTAACCGGAGCCAGCACAGCCCGGAGCGCCGGGATCAAGCCCGGCCCGGCGCAGGGCGAGCAGCCAGACAGATCCTGGCTCCAGGCACCCCCGGAGCCGTGTTCAGACAAGGTGTGACTGCGCAAGTGATTCAGCTGAATGGAAAAGGCACCACGGCACGGGCAGCCCTGCAGTGAGCGGGCAGGGAGGGGAAGGGCTCCTCCGCCCACCACTGACTGCCACGCTCCAAATCCAGACCCTAACACCCGGATGGCTCCTCTGTAGCACGAGTTTTAAGAGGGGAAACCAGGAATTTGCATGCAAACGCAAAAGAATCTGCCAAAAGCTGAGACAAATGCACAACACGGTGAAAGCTCAAGGTTGAGACCCTCACCCAAAGCTCCCCAAGGTGCGTGGAAGGTGCACAGGGCAGGCAGGGAGCCCAGCTGCTCATCTCAGCCTGGTCGGTGCAAAAGAGACCCTGGGGAGTCCTTCCAGATGGGAAGGCAATATCTCCTCCCTCTCCGAAACACAAAAATCCCCAAACAAGTTCAAAACAACTCCCTCTTTACCAAACAGAAAACACTGAGATGTTATGCACTGAATCAAATGGGTATTCGGGGTTTTCCCAAACTTTTCCTTGTCTTCCTTAGATGATTTAACTAAAATTCAAAAGTGATCCTGCTCCCAGCAGCACTTCCCCTGCACAGCCCACCCTCTGGCTCTAGGCACGGTCTGGATGTCTCGGTGCAAGCAACCCCTCCATAGGCCTCTGCTTCCCAGAGCATGAAAAGGGGCTTCTCAAGGAATTTCTAGTCACATTCCAGGCTAACCACGGCCTAGGGATGGAACACAGCCTTAGCTCACTCTGCCTGGTGCAGCTGGTGAGGGCAACCACAGCAGAGCGGGATGTGGTTCACTCTCCACAGGACCCACAGGGAGCCAGAGCAATTATCCCTCAAATCAGTGTTTCTGGAGCAGCAAAAAGCATTTCTGGAGCAGCAGTTCTTCCTGCAAGGCAGGAAGGCTCAGCCCCACTTTTCAGATGGAAAAAAAAAACCCAAACAAAAAACCAAGAGTGGTGTCACTTGGTACCTCAGAATTCAGACTGAGCCAGGGATAATTTGGGCAAGGAACTAGGGAGAGCCATGCCAGGTCAGGGGATGTGGAGACAAGTTCCCTAGCCTGGGGAAGATGCTGAGGAGGCCAGCATCTGGGCTGAGGGGTTTATGGCTCTGCAGGGACAGCCAGGGCTTAGCCAGGGAGCAGCTCCTTCCGCTTGCTTTTCCTGGCTTAACAAGCTTTTGTGTTACTCAATCCTGTGTCAGCCCTTCTCCTGCCCCAGAACACAAACATACACAAGGAGACTGAGGAAGGGAAGTTTTGCAGTTCTTTAGCTGATCCAATTTCATCCTCAAACCAGGTGACAGGGGCGTCCTGTACCCTCCCACAGCATCGGCTGGGGCAAACATAAGCTTTTCCCTTTTTGTTTGTTTTTTTGATTGTAGGATTACTTTAATGCCAGCCCAGCTCCCAGGGATTGCTGAAAGGAGGGGACAGGTCCCTCTCCTTCAGCAGGATCCAGGGTTTTGGCTGCAGAGCTGATCTAAGGGGTGGCTGGACCCTCCCCGAATACTGGGGTGGCTCTGGCTGTGGGGGCTCTGCTGTAGTGCAGCACTGGGGGCAGGTCAGACTGTCAAGAGCCTCGGAGCCATCAATCTCATTCCTCATTAATCCTCCAGCAGGGCCACCTCCCTGGTGGGGTTGACAGGGGTGGCTGCATGTCCCCCCAAGGGCAGGGACGCAGGCTGGACCCCGGGGCTGCAGCAGCAGTGCTCTTGCACCCCAGCCATCCCGGGGCCAGGAGCACTCGGGACTGCCAAGCCCCAGACAGAGGAAAGGGTGACCCATGGGGACAGAGGGCCAGTGTCACCCTGCAGGGTCCGAACACAGGGAAGTGTCATCCCATGGGCAGAGCCGGGGGGACGATCTGGTAGGGCCCATCCTCCCCAAAACCTCCAGGCTCAGTCTGCTGATCTGGGCAGGCACAGCCGCACCATGCCAGGCTCCCCTCTGCCAGGCTGCTTCATGCCAGGCTCCCCTCCCTCTCCCGAGGCCCCTGGACCGGTCCCCAGTCCCATCCCAGCCCCGCGGGGGTCCCCGGGGGAACTCACTCGAAGGCAAAGAAGAGGGCGCAGGTGCCGAGGATGAGGAAGAGCGTCAGGTAAAAGATGCCCTTCTGGCGGGCCATCATGATGCGGCCGTCGCAGCAGAAGGTGTTCCTGCCCGGCAGCTTCTCCCATTTCCGAACCACCTTCTTCCTCGCCACCATCACCGACATGGCGGGGCCGTCACTGGGGCGGCGGCGGCCGCCGCGCGTCCGGGCGCTGCTGCTGCTGCTGCTGCTGTTGCTGCTGCTCCTGCTGCTCCGCCGCCCGCGCCCCCGGCATCATCGGGGCCCCGCGGGGCTGCGCTGGCGGCTGCGGGAGAGGGAACCGGGAGAGCGCTCGGTCAGCACCGGGGAGGCGGCGGCGGCAGCCCCGGGCCGGGGGGCAGCGGCCGTCGCCATGGAAACCCCGCGCCCAGGAGGGGCGTCGCCGCGGGAACCCACCGGGGAGGGGGCGCGGGGCGCGGCCCTACGGGGAGACCATAGGCTGGGCGGGGAGGGGGCGGTGGGGCGGCCCCGCGACGGGAGGAGACGGGGCGCGGCCGGGCAGGGCAAGGCAGGGCAGGGCAGCACCCGCCCCGCAGAGGGTAGAGGGCAGAAGGGGAGGGCTCGGGAGGGCGCGGGGGGTCCCGCGCCGCCGCTCACCCGGTGCCGGTGCCGGTCGGGCCGGGCCGGTCGCTCCCTCCGCGCCGGGAGGGGCCGCCACGCCCCGCAACCCAAAGGGGGCGCGGCCGCCGCCGCCATTGGCCCCGCCGCGCCCCCGCGCCCCGCCCCGCTCACCTATTGGACTCACTTGCTGCCACTCCACGGCGGCTCCTCCCGCCCCGCTCGCCCATTGGCCGTCAGCGCTGTCGTTCCGAGGAGGATCCTCCCTCTTCTGAGCGTCCCGCGTGTCCATTGGCCAGATACGCTGTCACTCAGCGGCCCTGGCCCCGCCCCGGTGCGGACAAGGGGAGGCGGGGCGGGGGCGCGGCCCGGCACGTGTCGGGGGCGGGGCCTGGGCCGGGTGCGGCGAGATTGGGATAGGGATAGGGATGGGGATCGGGACCGGGACGGACACGGGGGGTCACTGGCCTGGCCCGGCTCCCGCCAGACACCCGGCGGGGCCTGACCAGCGCAGCTCCGCCGTTCCTGGTTTTCTTTTCCGTTCTTTCGCACCAGGTGCCCACCAAGGACCGGGTTGCCGAGCCCCACTTCTGCCGCGGGGAGCACACGGGGGAGTTCCCCGCCTGCCCCTCCCACATTTTGGGGCCGCACTCCTGTTTGCTGGCTTTGCACACCGGGACCCTGGGGTTTGGTGCGGGGAACACCCCGGTGTCCCACCCCGGTGTCCCACACACGGTGCTCCCCGTGGGCATGTGGCAGCCGGCGGCGGCAGGGCCCCGGAGCCTCAAATCCGACGGGAAAAATAAGGAACTTTTTTCCCCCCGCGGTTGTTGCTATGGAGACGGGAGCAGATGGGGAGCAGCTCGTTATCCCTCTCTCTTCGCCAGCCCCTGCCCTGAGCCCCCCTGCGCGCCCAGCTCGGGATGAAGAGGAGGAGAAGGAGGAGGAGCAGGGATGCTGCGGGCGCAGGTGACCCCGGCGGTGGCTGAGCACTAACACAGACACCCCTCCGTGCCTGAGAACTCGTCCATTTGCTCCAACGACCCCTCACATCCCATAAATCCCCAAAACGCCCTCGGGAGTCGGGGGCGGGCGGGCGGGAGGACCCGTAGGTGCGGGAGCACCGTCCCCGAGGCCGCGGCCCTGGGGCACCTCCTGAGATGAAAACAGCGAATCCCGGAATCCCTGGGGCTGTGAGGGGGGACCCACGGGGGTCACGGATGGAGCGGAGAGCCCTGGAGCCCGCGGCTGGTACCGGCGATCCGGGGGCGTCCCGGGGACATGTCAGAGCTGGCCCGAAGCCTTCGGAGGGTCCGTCCGAGGCCGGGCTGGGGGGTCTGTGTGCTCGAATCCCCCCCGGGACCCTCCGGTCCCCCCGCCCCGCCCGCCGGGCCCGCTGCCATGGTAACCGTGACGTGCCGCGGGCGCGCTTTGCGGCGGGGCGCGCAGGCCCGGCGCGACGCGCGGCGGCGCTTTGCGGCAGTGCCGGCGTGCGGGAGCCATGGCGGAGCAGCAGGACCAGCAGGACCCGCAGGACCCGGTGGCGGCGGCGGCCGAGAGCGGCAGCGAGAGCGAGGACGGGGTGAGCGGGGTCGGGGCGGCCTCCCGCGGCGGCCCCAGCCGCTGCCTGCGGCTCTCCGGGCGTTCTCCCGGCCGTGGCGGGCGCAGCGGAGGGCAGCGTGGCCTGACCGGGACGCCGGGCCCGGTGCTCGGCCAGGCGGGTCCGGGGGGCACCGAGGGGTAATGGGGGGCAGCGGGGAGCGGGCGCTGGGGCCATCCTCGCGGCCGCGCTCCGCTGGGCTGGGCCTGTGAGCACGTGTGCTGCGTGGCAGGAGGATGGAGAGCGACGGCACCGGCGGCTCCTGGAGGCGATCAGCGCCCTGTCCGGACGGAAACGGTGAGTGGGGGGTCCCGGGGCTCCTGCAGCAGCCGCGCTGCGTTTCCTCCCCGCTGCCCGTGAGGCTGCACAGGAAAAAGGGCAGCTGGGGCGGGTCTCGGCCCCTGCCCGCCGGCACCGGCCGCAGACCCTCTGGAGCACCCGCGGGAACACGAGGAGCCCTTGGGGTTATTTTCTGTCCCTCTCCCTCAGGCGGAAGCTGGCGGAGCGCTCCGAGGCGGGCGGGCAGGTGTCCGAGTTCAATGTCACCTGCAAAGGTGAGGTCCGAGCGCTGGGCAGGGCTCGAGGGGAAGGGACAGCGCTGCCCATCCCGAGCCACCGCGGGGGGTGTGCTGGGGCAGCTGCAGCCCCTCACGTGGCGTCTCTGTGTAGGTGCTGGCGAGAAGCTGGTCCTGTCGGAGCTGCTGAAGCCCATCCGCCCCAAATCTGCCCTGAGCAGCGTGAGGAAGGAGCTGGCCAGGGTGAAGCGGAAGGCGGCGGTGGAGCTGCCGCTGAGCAAGGAGGAGGCTAAGAGGGTGAGTGCAGGGAGCAGAGGGGGGCTCTGAGCTGAGACTCCGCTGCCCCCTGCCCCTCCCTGACGCTGGCATCACCTTTCTCCGCCCCTCCTGTCCCCCTCCAGGTGGTGAGGGAGGCTGCCTACGTCACCACCTCGAAGGATGTAGGGAAGTGGCAGCAGGTGGTCCTTCAGAACCGGCGCTCAGAGCAGCTGGTGTTCCCCCTGCGGCAGGACATCCCCACGGTGACGCCTCTGGAGAGGGTGACGTCGGCCTGGAAGGTGGGGGCTGGGGGTCTCACGGCCCTGGGGGTGCTGGGGGCAGCGTCGGGGGTTTGGCCACAGGGCAACTCTAGGAATTTGGCTGGGGCAGCTCCAAGGGTTTGACTGGGGCGGCTCCAGGCTCGACTGAGGCAGCTCAATGTCTCCTGGCTGTGTTGGGAGTAGTGACAGAAGTGATGGAGGTGAGGAAGGCCCAGCCTGTGGCTGAGGCACTGGGCAGGTGCCTGCTGAGCTTGGGAGGGTTGAAAGGGCAGTCTGTGTTCCTCACACATAGCAGGTGTATAAATTCCATCTGGGAGAAGCCAGGAGAGGGTTTGGAGCTTGCTCTGTCGCCTCTTCTTCTTGTAGTGTCTCAGCCCCTGCAGTGTTTCCATCCCTGAGCTGGGCCAGACACCTGGGGGTGTCCCTCAGCCACAAATGCTGAGGCAGAGGGAATTGGTTTGCCAAATTCTGTGCGCTTGGAAACATTCCTTACAAAAGAAGGATATGTTTGGTTTTGAATATCAGTTCCCACGGGGTTGTAACTGGCAGCTGTTGGATGCCCAGGTGAGGGGCAGCCCCTGCTGATCTTCCAACATTTCTGTGGCTCACCTTGATCTGCCCAAAGGTCCCTTTGCGTTTTGGAGGGATGTGACACTGGGTGGCCTGGAACCCCTGCTCCATGCTCCTTGTCCGTGCCTCTGGTCAGCACTGCTCATCTGACAATTAAGAGAGTCCATTTCTCTTAACATGGGAGGAATTGCACCTGCCCTCACCTGCTGACGTGGCTGGGAGGATGCCCAAGGCCCGTGATCCCCATGAGCAGGGCCACCTGTCCCTTGAGGAGGGGACACACTTCTCTGGGCCTTCCCACAGACTCGCTCAGTGGCAGTGAGAAGGGTTGGGGACATCCAGAGAAGCATTGGCCCTTGCAGTTCTCCTCATTCTCCTGCTGTGTCTTCTGTCCCAACAGGCCCGGACTCCACTGGAGCAGGAGATCTTTGGATTGCTCCACAAGACACAGCAGCCCATCACAGACCCGCTGCTGACACCGGAGGAGACAGCCTCGCTGAAGGCCATGAGCTTGGAGGAGGTGAGGGCTTCCTCTTGCCAGGGCCTGACTCTGAGGGCCCTCATGCTGTGCTCCCCATCCCTCATGCTGTGCTCCCCATCCCTCACCCTGTGTTCCCCATCCCTCACCCCGTGTTCCCCATCCCTCACCCCGTGTTCCCCATCCCTCACCCCGTGT
>NW_016690182.1:12808277-12821367 GCF_001604755.1 Lepidothrix coronata
AGAACAAGGGAAAGTGGGCCCGATCCAGGGCCATTATGGCCAAGTATGACCTGGAGGTGAGATCATGGAGTCACAGAAGGGTTTGGTTGAAAGGGACCTCATCTCATTCCACCCCCCTGCCATGGGCAGGGACACCTTCCAGTAGCCCAGGTTGCTCCAAGCCCCATGCAACCTGCCCTTGAACACTTCCAGAGACGGAAATGTCCAGCCACAATCTCTCTGGGCACCCTGTACCAGGGCCTCACCACCCTCACAGGGGAGAATTTGTACATATCCTATCTATGCTTGCCTTCTGTCAGTGTGGAGCCATTCCCCCTTGTCCTGCCCCTCCAGGATGTGGTATAAAGCCCCTTTATGCATTGAAAGGCCATGACAAGGTCCCCAGTGCTGACCGGGGAAGTGGGAGAAGCTGAGGTGGGCAGGGAAGGTGGGAATGAGTTCTCTGCCTTGTGACAGAGTTTTTTGGTGCCTCCTAGGCCCGCAAGGCCATGCAGGAACAGCTGGCCAGGAACAAGGAGCTGATGCAGAAGGTGCAGGTGGAGCCACCTGAGGAGGAGCCGTGCGAGGTGCCCGAAGAGGATACTGGAGCCGTGGCCATCCCCACCGGGGTCAGCACGGCTAATCCCTGGATGCTGGGCAAGCCCAGCGCCCCGGCCCCAGAGCCTGAGGCACAGGAGGGTCCCAGAGATGGCACAGTGCCTGGTGCTGCAGAGAGCAAGGAGGAGATGGAGGAGGAGGAAGAGGAGGAGCTGTCAGAGGAGGAAGCTCTGCTACAAGACTTTGAGCAGAAGCGGCAGGCACGACAGGAGCGGGCAGGGAGCCCTGAAGGGCACGGTGAGGAGCATGAGACCCCGAGCAGGGGGGGCTGGGAGTGCTGCAGGGTTGGGCAAAGGAAGGGGGGCTTGGGGGCGGTTTTTGGCTGTTTTCACAGAGCTGCCCTTACTCTCCCACCCTGCTCAGAGTGACCATTTACACCCTCAATGTGTAGGTGCTGGTGAGACTGAGGCCAGTGCTGAGCGGCCGGGGGACAGCCCCATCCCCCCATTCTGTGCTGAGGAGCCGGTGAGCACGGGGCTGGAGCCACCCCCTCAGGCCCAGGAGCAGCTCCTGCTCTCAGAGCAGCTGCACCGTGTGCAGACCATGGAGGATGTGGAGGGTCTGGCCAAGGAGGAGCCTGTGGAAGAGCAGGAGAAGCCAGTGGCCCCGAGAGCAGGGAAGCAAGTGCAGCAGCAGAAGGAAAGAACAGCTGGGGACAGACATGCCGAAAAAACAACAGACAAGAAGAAGATGATCAGCCTGGAGGCTGTACTGGATGGGAAGCCCCAGGAGATGGACTGCCCAAGCCTGCCTGTGGTCGTGGAGGAAGAGGTGAGCATGACGGGCCTCTCCCATGCTCCTCGGTACCCGAAACACCAACCAGTAACACTAGACCCCAAACCACTAATTCCCAGTAACCCTAAACTCCCTTCCAGTAGCCCCAAAACTCCTTTCAGTAACTCACAGTAACCCCAAACCAGTAACCCTAAACCCCTTCCAAGTAACCATAAGCCCCAAACTACTAACTCCCAGTATTCCTAAACCCCCTTACAGTAACCCCAAACCCCCACCCAGTAATGCCCAGTAATTTTTACCCCCCTCCCACTGCCTCGGCACCTCCCAGTTTGTCTCCAGACCCTTCCCAGTCCCTCCCAATTCCCACAGTAACCCCTAAACCTATTCTGCCTCGTCCCTCCGCAGGAGGGTGGCATCGACCAGCGCGGGATGATCACGGAGGCCTTCGCTGGGGACGACGTGGTCGCCGACTTCCAGCGGGAGAAGCGCAAGGCCGAGGAGGCGGCGAAGCCGCAGCCGGTGAACCTGGTGCTGCCGGGCTGGGGCGAGTGGGGCGGCACCGGGCTCCGGCCCAGCACCAAGAAGGTCAAGAGGTGAGTGGGGGAGAGCTCAGGGACATGCCCAGCTCGGCGCCAGCCCTGACCTTCATGTGCCTGCAGGTTCCTGCTCAAGCCGCCGCCGGCGCCTCCCCGGAAGGATCAGCACATGCCCCACGTCATCATCAGCGAGAAGCGCAACATCCACGCGGCAGCACATCAGGTGCGTCACACCTGGTCAGCGTTAGAGCTCCAGCGATCCCTTCCCAAAACGTCCTCCCTCCCTGCCTGTAATCCCTGCTTCCAGCTTAAACAGCCCAGTGGGGTGATGGAGGAGAAGGGATGTACGAGGCTGCTTTGTTGGTGGTGGTGGCTGCTCCAGCCCTCCTGGGCTCTCAGAAGCAGGGCGTGAGCAGGTCCTGGACAAGTGGGAACCAGTGGGAACTGGGGGTAGCATGAGATGGAAGGGCCAGGCTGAGTGGCTCAGGGACATTACCCCTGTGCTGTCCCCGCAGGTCAGTGAGCTGCCCTTCCCCTTCGAGCGGCACCAGCAGTTCGAGCAGAGCATACGGACGCCCGTGGGCACCACGTGGAACACACAGCGTGCCTTCCAGAAGCTGACAGCCCCTCGCGTCGTCACCCGTGCCGGCCACATCATCCAGCCCATCTCGGCTGAGGATGTCCCGGACACGGCCCCCGGCAGTGGGGCCAGCCCCAGGGAGGAGGCACTGCCCCAGCGACAGGCACCGTCCCGGCGCCGCCCGCACCGCAAAGCGCGGTAACTGTGCCTGAGGCCCAAGGGCTTGGACTGGAGCAGGCACAGGTACCAGGAGAAGCTCCTGGTTCTGTCCAGTTCCTTCTTCCTCTTTCCCTGCAGTAAAACCCGGGGCTGCATCCATGTGGCTCCCCTGGCAGCGTCCAAGGCTGGGATGCCCGGTGCCCTCCATGCTGCCCTGGGGGACCACGGGGGGCCAGTGCTTTGGCCGAGTGGAGGGTGAGAGGCTGGTCAAGGGCTTGTGCCGGGGCGGGTCTGGGAGTGAGGGGCTGGAGCAGCTGCTCCCAGCCTGCCCTGTGCTTTCATCTTTCATATCCCTATTTTTTTACCTCTCTGTATTTTTAAATGTTGACCAAAGGGGCTTTCTCCCTGCCCTGCCATGCTGAGCTCGGCCCCAAGGGGATGTTCCTCAGGTCCGCTTGTACCCCCAAGGTACCTGCCCAGCATTAATAAACGTGGTCACCTGGAAACGGCTCTATGAGGTGGGGCTGCTGCTCTGCACGTGCTGGGAGCTGGCTCTGTCCCCAGGCAGCCCGTGGACTTCTTGCTGCCCGCCTCTGCCTCTTGCTGCTGCTGAGCCCATGCTCCCTGCCCAGCCACCCCTGGGAGTGTGACAGCCAGGTGCTCAGTGCTTGCTTGGTGCATCCAGCACAGGCGGAGGGATGTGCCAGAGCCTTGTGGACTGTTCAGGGATCCCTCCAGGCCTCTCCCCCCACTTCCCACGTGGGCCGTGCTCACGCCAGTTGGAGAAACACTCCCAGCCCCAGCGCAGGAGCTGGAGCTGCTGCTGATCCCAGGAAACATGTCCCTCATGCCAGGGACGCCTCCTCCCACCTTGGCACTGCAGCCCGCCCAGGGCCCCGGGCGCTGCCGGGTCCCAGGGCTGCCCTTCTGCCCTGCAGCCGGGTCAGACCGGGAAAGTGGGGGTCGTCCTGTGGGGCTGGGGCACAGGCACCCCTCCAGGCTGACGGTGGGTACCCTGTGACTCCACAATTTCCACCCAAAACCCCGCAGGGCTCCAGATGCTGGCCCTTCCTGGGCTGGGAGGGGAGTGAGGGCTGACGTGGGGCTGGGGGCTGGCTGTGCCACGGCCTCGCCGGGGACCCGGCCCGGCTGTCTCCGGCCCCCGCAGCACCCGGGGCGGGTCAGAGCGCTGGCCTGCGATGGGGCCGCGGTTGTGTTGTTTGGGAAAAAAAAAAAAAAATTAAAGGAAGCGGAGAGCATTTCCGTGCCGTGACGCCGAGAGCCCCTCGCAGGGCTGGTGGCCCCAGCTCGGAGCCCGCGTCCCTCTGCCATGGGAAACCTTCGCCCCCGGGGTTGTCGCGGGGGGGCGAGGGGGGTGTCGTATTTGTTTTAGTAAAAGGTGAAACACCCTGAGCAGGGGGAGGCAGGGCTCACGTGGGGCAGGCACAGGCCCCCGCCAGCCCCTCCACCTGCCCACAGCCCTCCCCGGGCCCCCTTCAGACCCCGGGGACTGAGGCAAGGAGATCCCTGCGGCACCGCTGTCCCTGTCCCTCCTGCAGGGGCCCTACCTCGCCTGCCCTGGCCCAGGGCTCTGCCTTCCTCCTCCCCAGCCCCAGGACAGTGCTCAGCTGGTATGGGCTGGGTACGGGCTGCCCCAGTACCCAGCCCACCTCCCCAGCTCCAGCCCCGGGATGCTCAGAATACCCGGGTGGGGAACGGTCCTGAGGGGCCTGATGCCTGTCAGAGCAGAGCTGGTTCAGGCTCAGCAGGTGCTGTAGAGCACTGTCCTGCTCTTTGCCTCTCTGCAGGGAGGGGGTACTCCCCACGCCTCTTCCATCCCCAAATTTGGCCCACCTCATGGCAAAGGATGGTCTGCTGCTGCCGTGCGTGCGTGGTGCCATCTCTGTCCCCCGAGGAGGGGGCAGAGCCCCACGGGGTCTGGCCCTGCCCCAACCTGAACTGGGACCTCCCCGGCTCCGATGTGACTCCTGCAGGGCCAGCATGATGGTGGCACCAGGGCAGTCTACCCCTGGGGTGCAGATCCTGCAGAGGACCGGGGCCACCAGGTGTGACAGCAGCTCAGGCCTGGGTGGAGCAGGTGGGTTTGCTGCTGTCACAAGCTGGATCACCTGGAGCAGCGAGGGGACCTGCCAAGGTGCAGATCCCCGTACTGAGGCTGCCTCGTGCATAGCTGGTGTCCAGCAGCCTGAGTGTGGGTGATGCTCAGCGTGAGAGGGAACAGCTGTAGCCAGACTGCTGGATCTGCCTCATCCTGTAAGGAGCTGGGCTTGGACTGGGCTCGAACTGGGGCTTTCAGCATCCAGAGATACTTCAAAAATAAACAGGGAAAGCATCAGCATGAGCTGCTGGGATGAGTTGGAGGGATCCTGGTGCCTGGGAGCCACTGATGCTGACCTTCTGACCCCTCCAGGCAGCTGGGCGGGCCCCCCACTCTAGCACAGGCTCATCCAGAGCTCCCACATCGAGGCAACGCTTATCCCTCTGACTTCCCTGCAGAAGTGGATTTGCTGGGCACAAGAGCATGGGGTTTCTTAGTTAATAACCAATTGCAGGTCTGCTGCAGGAAAGGGGAATGCCAGGGGTGTCCACTGGCAGCTCCCAGGGCGCCAGGGAAGGTGGGGAGAGGAGCTACGACTGGGGGAGCCCTTTGCAGGGGGAGCAGAAAGGAGCCGGGGAGCCCCCAGGGCCCCGGCACGGCTGCGGGCTGAGGACGGCTCCCTGCAAGGACTTCCCCGTCCTGATCCTCGCCCTTCCCGCGGCAGCAGGGCCGGCCTCTGGCTGCCGGACGAGGTGCGAGTCGGGGAGAACCTGGACAAAAAGCTCTGCTGTCGCCGGCCGCCACCTCGGCCACGGGAGCCCCGGAGCAGCGGTGCGAACACGCAGCCTTCCCTCGGCCGCCCCAGCGCCGCGTCCCCCGAGAGCTGCGAGCGGCTGCGGTTGCTCTTACTGGCCTACTTTCCGGGCTACGTCAAAGCCGGGCTTACGGAGCCGGGAGCCGCGGCGAGGGCGGCCGAGCAGCTCCCGGTGCCAGCGGGGAGCGGGGGCTAATCCCGGCCCTGGGCCGCCCAGCCCGGCTGGCACAGCGGGCCGCTGGGCACCGGGGCAGGGGCGGCGGCGCTGCTGTGGGGCTGGGGACGTGCCAAGGCAGCGGCACAGCCACCGCGGGGTCCCCTGGGACAGGGACCCACCGGGAGAGCCGGTGCCCGAGCCCAGGCACTGCTCCAGCGCAGGGGAGCTGCCGGTGCAGCCGGGCTCCTGCACCCACCATCCTGGGAGGCCAGTGGGAGCAGGATGGAGTAAAAGGCAGATTTAAAATCAACAAACAAAAGGCTTTTTGGTCGCTGTTTTTTTGGGGGGGATTGGGTTTTTTTTGGTTTCTTTTTTGTTTGTGGTTTTGTTTTGTTTTGTTTTTTTTTTTAATGCAGGCTATAAATAACCTGTAAAATATTTTATCTGGGCTGTTTCTGCAGCTGAAATCTTGTCCCTCTGGCTTCCCAAGCTCGGGATGTGAGTGCAAGCACTGGGGCCGTCATGGAGCACCCCAGGATCCCTGGGGTTCTGTGCCTTTGCTCGCTGGGATCCCTGAACACCTCCAGCACCCATGGGTTGGAAACGGTCCTCCCCAGAACGGGCTTGAGCTCCACTCCCCGGGGTGGGAGAGGGGCTGAGCCCTCCCAGGCCGGACGGAGGTGTGAGGCTCAGCGTGGCACAGTGCAGGACGAAGAGAGCTGGGGAGGAAGGTTTGCAGTTGGAATTTCAGGCACAGGAGTGCTCCCCCCAACTTCCCTGTCGCTCCTGTCCCGTGCGGGGGACGGAGTGCTCCCTGCTCCCCAGGCCTCTCAGTCTCCACCGCCCCCCACCAAGGGCTCCCCGACACCCCATCTCTCCCTCCGTGGTACCGGTGCCCGGCGCATCCCGGCCGCATCCGGGCGCCGCAGCGGTTTCCGTGGAGATGGCATCTCCCGAGCCCGCACCGCCCGAGCCGGGGGTTTCCATGGAGATGCCGTATCCAGCACGGCACAACCTGAGCCGGAGATTCCGCCGAGATGCTGTAGCCGGGACCCTCGCCCCGCAGTGGGACCATTCCCGGGAACGCGGGTGGCTGGGCCCCGCGGTGGCTCCGGGGTGCCTGTGGTGTCACCCACTGCTCCTCACATCGGTTCGGTGGCAGCGCTGGGACACCGGCAGCTGCGGCTCCGAACGTCCTGAGGCTGGAGCCACCACTAGCCTTGTCCCCCTCCAGAGTGGGGACCCACTCAGTCGGGCTGTGCTGTCATATGCAGGGTCTCCCGGAGGTGGCAGGTCCCTGCCTGTCCCCAGCCTGGGGAGGACAGGGCTAAATCCCCGTGTCCCCGTGATGACTTTGTCCCAGCTGTCACCTTGCAGCTCCCCCAGTGGCACGTGGGGGCTAGGATGGGATGTCAGGGACACCAGGTGGGGAGCAGACACCGTGCTGGACCCCTATACCTGAGGAGACCAGGTACCCCAGCCCCAAACCAGCAGCATCTGGGAGCTGGGGGACACCTGGCCAAGCTCCAGCAGAGACACAGCACCAAAAACCTCCCAGGGGGGACATGACCATCCCCAAAGGGCAGGATTGAGGCCAAGCCGGGGGTGAGCAGAGGCAGATGTCCTCCTGGCAGGCAGCTGTCTGTACGTGTGCCCTGGCCAGTGTTACAATAGCAGCTTCGTCTGAGCACAGCTACCGCAGAGGTGGCACCTTTCGTTCCACACACAGCGGATCTCTGGCAAACCCGGAGCTCCCGCTGCAGAGACAGCAGGTAGAAGCACGGGAGCACCGCTGGGACACATGCTGGGACACACCCGTGCCCATTCGGTGCCTGTGGGAAACGCAGGGTTGGCTCAGCCCCCACGCCCCTCCCTCCTACAGCCCCCGCCGCGTTCCCTCTGCACAGCCTCCCCTCCCAGCTCGACCTTCCTCACTCGCCCATGCCCTGTCCTGAGCCGGGGCCACCTGGAGCCCCCACGGGGGCTTCTCCACTGGCAGAGCAGCAGCAACCAGGTCCTCCCACATCCCGTGTGGAGCGTGACAGCCCTCAGCCCTGGGGATCAGCGCTGGGGGGCTGCAGCCAGGAGCCTGGGGGTGATGCCTGTGGCTTAGGCATCGCTGGCCATTTCAGCCTCCAGCTCCTGAGGGGCCACAGGCCCCCTCACAGCCCGGCCACTGCCGAGGCTGCCGGCAGCACTTCCAGCGTCCCCAGGCACAGGCTGCCAGACGCAGCGCTGCGGTCAGAGCCCAGCTCTTTGTCTGCCGTTACAATTAGGAGCCCCAGGCGGCTGCCGAGGCTGAACCTGGGGGGCTCAGGGCTGGGGGACGGATACTAAAGGAGCAAGAATCTGGCATGGCAGCCTGGGAGCAGGGGCAGGCCCAGTTCTGCCCGCAGCCAGCTGCTCTCCGGAGCCTCCTGCTGCGCAGAAAAGGGCTGGAGTGGAGCCAGGGCTCACTGTGGGCACCCCTCTCACCCCTGCCAGCCCTGCAAGCCTCCTTGCCTGCTTTTTGGGGCTCCCCTGGCACCCTAAGCTCTGCTCACCCACTGTATCCTCCTTCTCTCCATCACTTTACCCTTGCCCTGGCTGCCAGCTCTTCCCGTGGCTCCCAGGCACAACACAGTTCCTCCCCACCTTATCCCTATGATCCCACATTTTCACCCATCAGCGGTGCCCTCCCAGCCCAGGGCTTTTCCTGGGATGCAGAGGAGGAGGAGGGCAGCAGAGGCGATGTGTGCCTGCTGACTCCTGTCCATGCTGCTCACCGGGGCGATGCCTCATTTCTCTACTCTTCTCCGGCCAGCACGGAGGCCTGGAGTGTGCAAGGAGAAAGAGACCAGCCCCGAGCTCCATGGGGGACCCATAAGTGGTCCAAAGGTAAGCCACCCAAATCCTCAATCTGTGAAGTCCCCTTCCCGAGGCAGGAGCAGCCTTGTTTTGTCTCCAGCGGCCGGGTTCAAAATGTCATCCTCTGAGTTCATAACAGACCCAGTTTCTCACGCAGGAGGTGGGACTCCATCCCATGTCCCTCCTGTGTCCCAAATCCCTTGGGGAGCAGGGGGAAGAGGGGCTGCACAGCAGGACAGCAGGCAGGAGCCTGGCCTGTCACATCCCCAGCAGGACTCATGGCCTCCCTGCCCACCATTCCCTGGCCCTGGGTGCCAGCAGGGAGGAGAAGGCAGCCGCCCCGACAAAGTGTCACCTTCTAGCTGCACTGTCACCTGTGCTGCCAATGTTTGTTGTCTGAGCAGGGACAGCCCAAGAAACACATGAGGACAAAGGCTGTAGTTAGAGGTGACACTTCTCACCAGTGTCACTGCACCAGCCAAACCCAGCTGAGCTCTGCCCACTTCAGAGGGAGCAGCACGGAGGATCCTTCTTCAGAGAAGTCCCAAGAAACTCAGTGAGAGACCTCCAGCAATGGACACTCTGTTCATCCCAACATTTCACCCCTCCCCTGGCTCCTCAGCCACAACCCCACCATCCCAGTGGAAGCTGACATGTCCAGGGTGGTGACATGGACGTGACATGGCAGCAAGCACACAAGGCACCACCTCAGCCCTCTCCTCGTGGTGCCAGGAGCTGCAAGCCACCCTTGCCCCCACCAGCCACCACCACCCTGCCAGAAGGGAAGGCTCCGTGATCTTGGCTGATCTGGAGATGCCCTTTGGCATCCCCTGGCCTGACAGCACTGCTGCTTGGGGATGGCGGGCACCAACATGGTCCCCAGAAGGGACAGGGTCTCCCCACTGCAGCCTGGCAGGAGCAGAGTGTGCCATGCCCAGCTGGGTGTGTTAGCCAACATATTCCAGTTTCAGGCTCAGGGAGGGGAGAGTGATGTGGATCCTACTCAAAAAACAGAGGGAAGGGGCAAAATAAATAAAAAAGAGACACAAAATGGAGCAATAACGACAAAAGCAGCAGCAACAGCGGCTGCAGGCCAGGTCAGAGCCGAGCCCTCAGGCCCTGGTGGCCCAGGGGACCACAGCAGGCAGGGGACACACAGGTCAGGGGCTGCCCTGGGCACTTGGAGGACACATGAGTGCCCTCAGATCTGTGGAGTTTGGCAGGAGTCTTGCTGCTCAAGCAGGTGGTGCAGGGGAAGTGCCAAGGTGAGGCAGCAGCCGGGGCTGCCCATGGATGGGAGGTCGAGGGAGACGTGTCCCCAGGATGGAGAGGAGGTAAAGGAGTCCCCAGCTCCCCCCATGGCATGTAGCCTGGCTTGACTTCCTTGAAGAATTACCTTGAGGGTTCCTCATCATATTTTTGCTGTGGCAGATCATTCCTGTCAGCCTTTCTTCCAGTTAGTCTGTGACCGGTGTCCGATTAACTCCACTCCCTGATGGAGGAAGCGCCTTATCCCCCAGACTTTCTCATTGCCCCGGAACATGAGAGCCACAGAATTTTTCAGCACCACCTTTTAAAGGCTTTTGGTGCAATTTATCCCACCCTGAAGATTTCAAAGGTTCTAACTAAATAGGGCAGAAGCAGTGGTGTGTCAGAGGACACAATGATGGGATGCTGAGCTCCCCCAGCCAGCACCATGCATCCCTGGGTGCAATTCCTGCAGGGATGGGGTGAGGCAGCTGCAGGATGAGGCTGTTACTCAAACTGTCTGTTTTTAATTGCACCAGGATGCAAATAAGTCAGGTCCTTATGAACCTGGGTCGTGCCTCTCACAGGCTGTGTCAACCCCACTTCCTGACCATCACCCAACCTGAAACACCTCTTGGAGCATCTCCTCTGCAGTCTGGCTGGAGGCAACAGCAGGAGAAGGTACACTATGATGGGGAGAAGTGGAGTAATTCTCCCTCTGCAGGAAGAGGTTCCTCCCTCATGGCCTTCCTTGGCATAGCCCTGGCTTCTGCCTTCCCACAGTTCTGCCAGTCCCATGTTTCACCCCGCCACCCCCCAGAGTGCTGCCTGCAATTCCCAGATCTCATGCCTCGCACACTCAGCACCCTCCTGCTCACAGACCCTTGCCCTAAACTGCTCCCCAAGCTCCTACACCCCCTAAGGGGTGAGGGGCCATCTCCTGCCCCAGGCTGCTGCGACCTTTCCGGCAAAAACTGGAGCTCGATCCCTGTGTAAGACGTTTTTTCCTCTCCTTAGGCATTGGAAAGGTCTGGGGTTGAGGCTGCAGAGGACGCTCCCGGCAGGTGACACCAGCGTGTGGGTGCCAACCAGATGTGCCAGCCGGGGGTGACCACACCCTGGTGCCCATGCCCACCTCTCAGAGCCCCTGGCCATGGAAGACGCTGAGCCGAGAAGAGACTTTTTACCACCTCATGGGCCAAAACCACGGGAGCAAACGGATCCTGCAGGCATCAGGGCAGCACGGGCCCCACAGGGATCGTCAATGGAACCCACGGGGGTCCGAGCAGCACCCCACGGGCACGGGACGGTGAGAACCACCAGGCCCCCCGGCGCCCACGCGGGATCGGGGCCCGGGGTGATCGCAGCACCGCCCCGTTCTGAGCCCACCCCGCAGCCCTGCGGGGCCCGGCCCCGGGCAGCCCCCGGCCCCCGCCCGCCCCCGGGCCGCTCCACGCCGGAGCGCGGTGTCACCGCTCGGGGACGGGGGAGGCAGCGGCGGCACCGCGCCCCCTGCCCCGGGACCAGCGGGTACTGCCCGGCCCTGCGCAGCCCCCGCGCTGTGGGCCGGGGGGGCCGGATCCCGCCCTCCCCTCCGGGTCGCGCAGGAACGGGGACCCCCGCGGCCCCCCCAGCTGCCGGTACGCGGGGGCCAGGCGGAGGGGGGCGGCGGGGCCGGGGCGAGGGGCCGGGGGAGAGGAGCGGGCACGGGGCGGTGCTGCGCGGGGCCCGGCACGGCCCGGGGCGGCGTGGCCGGGCAGGGCCGGGCCGGGCAGCCGGTGCCCGCACGGCGGGGCCGCGCCAGGGCGCTGCGGGGCCGCCGGTCTCCGAGGCCCGTGCGGGGGCCGGGGGCGGCGCGGCCCCGGGCCGGGCGAGGCTGTCAGCGCCGGGGCGGTGCGGGACGGTGCGGGGCGGGCCCGGCCGGGCACCGCGGGGGGTGCGGCGGCCTCCGGGCCTGCGGGCCCCGGTGCCGCGGGCGGGGGCTGGTGACAAACTTGCGGCCGCTGCACCGTGTCGTGCCGTGCCGCTCGGTGCCCCGCATGGCGTGGGGGAGGCGCCTCGACCCCCGCCTGGGGCCGCCCCCGCCCCGCAGCGCTGCGCGCCCGGCGGGGCATCGGGCAGGGGGGGGGACCGGGCCCGGGAGGTCACCCAGCGGCATCGTCGCCGGGGCAGGGGCCCTGCGCCCACCTGGGCTGGATAGGCGGGTCCGCGCCCGCTCCACCGGCTCGGGGACACCATCCCCCCCACGGCCGCGCCCGGCGGCGGGCACCGGGCGGGGGGCGCCGGGGCAGCGGGCACGGGGCTGAGGGCATCGGGGCGGCGGATACCAGGGCTGAGGGCTCTAGGGCTGGGGACGTCGGGACTGCGGGCACCGGGGCTGCGTGCGCCGCGCTCGCCGCGCGCTGCCCGTCCGGCTCTGCCCGCTGCCGGGCGCCCGACGCTGCCCGGGCGTGGAGCGAGCGCCCGCCCCCGCCGCCGCCTCCTCCTCCTCCTCCATCCTCCTCCTCCCCCCGGTGCGGAGCGAGCGTCGCTCCCCGGTGCGGGAGTCGGTGCCCCGGCGCGGGGTCGGGCGGGTGTGTGTGTGTGTGTGTGTGTGCGGGGCGTGTGTGTGCGTGGGGCTCCCCCCCCGCACCGAGCCGCTCCGCTCCGTGCCGCGCCGAGCCCCGGGCGCGGCGGCCTCCCCCCCGCGCCCCTCCCGGGGCCGCGCCGGGCGCGGAGCCCCCTCCCTCCCTCCCCGCGCTCCCTCCCTCGCTCCCTCCCCGCGCCCGCCCGTTCCCTCTCCGGACCGGCCCCCCCGCGCGGGCCGGGGCGCGCGGCACGCCGGGACGCGCAGTCCGCGGGGCGGCTCGGCGGCTCCCGGCCCCGGCGGACGGACTACGGCTCCCGGCAGCCCGCGCGGCCGCGGCTCGCTCTCGCCCTCACACTCCGGCTGCCGCTGCCAGTGTCTCCGCCGCCGCCGTCGCCGCCGAACCGCCGCTCGCAGCGCCCGGGGTCCGACCCGCCGCCTGGGGCAGGGGCCCGCCCCGGCCCGCCGCCCTCCGCCGCCCGCCCGCCTCGGGAAGCAGGTGCGTGCCCGCTGCCCCGCGCCGCCCCGCGCCGGACCCCGGCCCCCGCTGCCCGGGCACCCCGGGCCCGCGACGCCCCGCACCCACGGTCGGCGAGGGCAGCCGGGGGGAGAAGCGGGCGGCCCGACCCCCCCTCCCGGCCGTCCGGCCGGGGTCTCCATGGAAACGGTCCCGGGACACCCCCGGGGGCGGTGGCGGGGCGGCGCGGGGCAGCGGGCACGCACCTGCTTCCCGAGGCGGGCGGGCGGCGGAGGGCGGGGGGGCGGGGCGGGCCCCCGGCCCCCGGGGCCGGG